>NW_020664463.1:21730926-21938964 GCF_002925995.2 Terrapene triunguis
AGCCTGACTAACTACTTATTAGTTAGTCCTGCCTTGAGTGCAGGGGACTGAACTAGTTGACCTCTTGAGGTCCCTTCCAGCCCTACACTTCTATGATTCTAAATTAGAGATAGAAAATATGTACTGAGTCATCTTCTCCATCCCTTGGTGGCTATAGGATTCTTCACTATATTTTCCTATGCTTTTGCTCAGCCTTAAGTTACTCAAGTGATGGTGCTTCCACCATTTTGCCCAGGGATATTATTCTATAGTCTAATAAATCTCACTGGATTTTTCCCCGCTGATATTAATCTAAAAAGCACTTCTGCTGAATTCCCTCTTATTATTCCAAATTATAACTCCTTACCTCACCCTAAAAAAAGTTCTCTCTCTCCTTGGGGTTTATATTCCACAAATACCGTTATAAAAGTATTATTTTACAAATTCATACACTTGCCCTTTAGTCATCATTTGCTCAAGCTTCACTAAACATATTTAGGGCTTTTTGAAAAATCTTTCCTCAGACGTCACTCTCCAGACTCAGAATCATTTTGCTATCTTTCTCATGAATTCTCTCCAAAATGTCAACATACATCTGATATTGTGATGACCTGAAAGAAATACAGTATTCTACAGGAAGTCTTACTAGAGTCATATGTAAGAAAACGGGCTCTGATCTTGTGGTATCTTGAGAAAACACAAGAACCCTCATGTATAAACGCAAAGAAGAGGCCTTCTAAGCGGAAGCATCATTCAAAGAAGCAAACAGGTTATTTGGTTGCATTCAACAAGGGAAAGAAAATACAGAAAATAATATAAGTATGATATTCAACAATGGAGCACTGTGTCCATATTTAGTCACCTTACTTTAAACAAGATATGGTAAAGATTAAAAAGCCAAGAGAAGGACAACACAGATGGTCAGAGGTATTCCAAAACTGACATACTATATGAAGGGAGATTGTATACAGGATTATCTAGCCTAGAAGGCATTATTAAAGAGGATATGAATGAAGTATTCACAACTATGAAGGTCAGAGTGAAAATTGATCGGCCCCTCTTTTTTCACCTTATCCCACAATGAAAATAAGTGGACACTTCACAATTAATGCACAGTACATTTTGCTTCATGCAGCATATAGGTAATTTGAGGAACTCTTTGCCGCAGGGGGTTATCAAAGTAAAATACTGTGGCTGTAATTTACAAAAGTGGCTCGATAATTTCATTACCACTAATGGCATGTGTTGTTTTGCAGGCTAAGATAAAGATAATGATGTTTCATACTTCCTGTAGCAAGATAACCCACCCAGGGTCAGGCAAAACTACTGAGCAGCAAACAAGTGATGAGGAAGGGAAAGTAGGAAGCTAAGACTTGGTAAATTTTACTAGCAGAATAAGGCGTCATTAGAAGAAACAACAGTTGGAACAATGAGTGACAACCAAAGGAAACAAGGATACCTGAAGCAGAAGCTACCTCATCTTCTGTTTCTACATGAAGCACAAAAGGGGACATATCTGCACAAAATACAGCTGATTTCTTTTCCTGAACTTGAGCCAGTGAGATTCCAGAAGCATCTGAAGTTACCGAGACATATTAGGGTATCTGAATCTGATAGCTGACTAAGGTAGGCAATGCCTGGAGAAAAAGGCTGAAACCACATAATAAACAGATATGCAGAAAAAGTGAACATGGAAAAATGCTGCAACAAGAAAGGAAAGAAAGGAAGAGAGTTATTTACTCTTGACATCAGATATTTTACCACTGAAGAAATACAGGGACTAAGAGGAGGCTTAGGACAGATGTAAGAACATCCAAGTACAGCAAGCAAATACCGAGAGAAAGCCACTAGAGACAAAGAGGAGAGACAAATGATCTTGATTTGTAATTTCACATTGAAGAACATGTCCTGGCTCAGATACAGAGAACACTCCACTTTCTGGAACAAGAGGTCTATGGGTAGTACAGATGATATTCTGAAAAATGACAGGAACTCCCCACTTATAGTCCACACGGGAAGGACCAAGGTGAAGGGAGACGAGGCAAAATCAAGAATGAATTGAGAGGCAGAAAAGCAGAAATGGAGGTCAATGCAGATAATCTACTCAGGAGACCTTCAGTGATAAGGAGAGACCTTTTGGATTTGATGACCCTCCATTCAAGCAGATGGCATACCAAACTCCTGGTTTTTGAAATGGCTGGGCTTGTTAGAAGGTCTTTAAACAAGCCAGAACATTAGCACCAGGGGAACTTTCTCTTAGCTCAAAAAATCTGAGGCCTGGTCTACACTCTAGTTTTGTTGGCAAAAGGCAGCCTTTGTCAACAAAACAGTGGAGGTGTACACACTATAACGCTCCCACTGCCGACAAAACTCTCCTGCTTTGCCAACAAAATAAAACCACCTCGACAAGAGGCATAGAGCTTTTAGCGGCAAAGTTAGATAGATGAAGTGTCACTGTAGACACTGTGTTTGTTACGTCGCCGTAATTGGCCTCCAGGAGGTATCCCACAATGCCCACTGTGACCTCTCTGCTCATTGTTTTGAACTCCACTGCCCTGCATCCAGCTACAAAAGCATGCGCTCCTCCCCTTTCAAAACCCGAGGAAATGTTGAAACTGCTCAGCGTGGAGAGCTCACATAAGTACTGCCCAGCTGAGCATGCAGGCTCCTGGCAGCAAACACACTCCTGCCTGGAGTACAGGCGGGGGGGGACTGGGGAAGTGGGATGTCCTGCTCTCTGTGTCGATGCAAGAGCTGCTAGTGTGGATGTGCTCCACTGACACAAGGAGCACAGTGTGGATACACAACAGCGGTTTAATTAGTGGTGGCTGTACGTTGGTGTAACTTGCGTCGACAAAACTCTGTAGTGTAGACAAGGCCTAAATCTCCTTTATCCTATGACTACAGAAGTGTTAACTGACCACTGTTTTGAATGATTTCTTGCAACATGGGATAACTCCGAATTGCTTAGCAATCTGTTCTACCTTGTGTTTAGCTGTGGCACTCTGACTACCTTTCCTAGACCTAAAGAACAGCTCTGTGGAAAAGAAGTTGGTCCAGTAGAAGATATTATCTCAGCTACCTTGTCGCTCAACAAATCTGGCATACTCATAGACCACTCTTCTGTCACAAGATAATACAGTGAATTTCCCATCTTTTTTTTTTTGGTGGAGACTCTCCACACTTCTGAGTTGATTGGTGGCTGGGTAACCCAGCAACCTTGTGACCCCTTGTGCTATTGTCCCAGTACAGTTACCATGGTCTGTCTTTTTATCTATCCTCTTTTCTCTCATCTTTTCCCGTTTTGATCCACTTAACTAGCTTGCAATTTTCTTATGGAGATAGGATCATGGATAGTAAGGCTAGAGAGGTAATGCCAAGGATTGCTCTTTTCCACCATTCAGAGACTTCTTAAGTGGTCACCTACAAAATAAGATGGATAGTTTCTCTATATCAGTTTGGGGCCTGATCCAAAGCTCATTGTGTGCTTTGGAACAGGTGCTTAGTTGGGAATGAAACTCACACGAAAATTAATTCAAGGCAGTACTGGATGCCTTTAATTAAAAAGTATTGTTCTATATTTTGTTTTAACTGTGATGATGTGTGTAATGTTAGTTCAATATTACCTTTATTATGAAAGTACTGGTTTTCCCAACTGGAAAGTCCACCACCATAAGAAGTGGTCTTCACACAGTCACATGCATTAACTGCTTTGTTGAGAGCATAATACAAGCTATTGTGCAAAAAAATCACAAGAATTAATGTATCCTAAGTGTCCACACACAGAGGCAAGAAATATGGGAAATAAAGAAGGTGAGCTACAGGTGGTAATTAAGGATGCAGGTTGTGGGAATTTATTTATGTTTACCTGAAAATTTCCTTTCTTTAAGTAATAAAGTTCACAGCTCTAAGTAGTATAGCCAGCTTGGAGGCAGAACCAGACCTGCCAGTCACTGGTGCGGTTAGATGTTTGGCTGTGTGTGTGTGTTCTCCCTGTGTCCTGCCCCAGCTCTGCGCAGACAGCTGGCACAGCAGACCTTGAGCAAACCACCCAATGACCACAAGATTCATTAAGGTACGAAGGCGCCAGGCCAGGTTTATTGTTGACACAGCATGGTAATAGCACCTGATAAGACTCTACGAGGATACTAAGACATGTATGCCCATGACAATGGACGCAGCTCAGTGCATGGCAGGACTTTCCATTCCCCCCTCGGCTGGATCAAGACACTCTTTCAGAGATACCTCTTTATACCCTGATACAAACAAGTTACGTACTGCCCCTCTGACATAGCTAATTACTGCCCCCTGACGTGCCTATTACCCATTTCCTTGTAAATGTTGGTTTGATTAAAACATCTTTATTCATCAAACTGTCATCCTGACCTTATCTTTTAGGAGGGGTCAGTGTGTTTCTGTTAGCCTTGGGAAATGTTTTTGTACCATCCTTGATATCGGGGTGTTCTGGTACCACTCTTCTGGAATGTGTTTGCATGAGTGCTCCTTGCCTAGCACTTCTTAGGAATGTGTGTTTCTGCAATATCAGCCCTGTTCTTGCCAGGTTCTGTGAACTTGCAAGCAGGCAGAATCTGACATTTGCTTACAGCCTGACTTTTGCTAAATTTGCTTTATATCACCAAAGCTTGCCCACTACTTTAGCTCAGGCCTCATACCAGGTCTCTGATACCAGGGCTTATATCTCAGGCTCTCTTCCTACTACATTTGGCAGCAAGGGAATGTCCCCCCTCTTGAAGTTCCCTCTAGTTCAGTCAGCTTCTCAACCAGCATAATTCCATTCTACTTTCCTAAATTATATATTGTGTTAACTATACTTTTTTTTTTAAAAAGCACCACCTTAGGGGATAATCTCCCCTAATGAAAAACACCAGAAGCTTTAGATGTCAGTTTCCATTTCTGTTCTGGCTGATCATTTGTCTCCATGGTGCGCTGGATCTGTGGACCTTATTACTCATAAAAAAGACATTTTCAGGTTATCACATATAATATTTTCCTATTCTTTCTCATGGCATGGTCCACATATCTGTTACAATGGGAATTTTCATAGCAGTGTGCCTCCAGGGTAGAAAACAGAATCATCATTTAAATATAGAGGGGCAAAATGAAGAATCATTTTCTCAGGGCCCTGAAACATGGGAGAATACTTTTGCCGAAAAAATGGCAATGGCTAAAGCTGAATAACAATAAGTAAAATGGGATGAATTTATGTATTGATGGCCATGGGGTTGCCTTCAGCAGACCTCAATGCAGAAGACATGACTTCTCTGTCCTGAGTCTGCCAGTGCTCCTACAGAATGGACTTTGATGCTTGACAAAAGAATATTTCCTGAATTAACTTTGCAATGAATGCCATGACCGCTGTGAGTACTACTTGTCTGAATTAAAAGTACAATACTGGTCTCGCCTGACAACTTCATAAACTCATCTGATTGGAAACAGTAGCTATATGGAAGTTTACTTTAATGGATAGGAATTATAATGACTCCTGCCACAACTTCCCGCCGCACCCAGTGGCTGGGAACGGCAGGCGGCTGTGCAAATGTAAACAAACAGGTTACCCACCACTGATATAGGTAGATATAATCTGTATAGAGCTCTTATAAAAAAGATCTGAGATCAGGGAAGTCCTGTAATGGAGAATACTTTGCAGGACTGAGGCTTAAAGTGAACAAGGAGAACTCAGCGGAGGTAATATACTGTATTTGGATTTTAGTAAAACATCTGATACTGTGTCTCACAAAAACTGAATTGAACAATTTCAATTGGTTTGCATAAGAGCATTCAGGTAAGATGAAAATTGCTTAATGACTAAACAAAGGATGATAAATGGCAATGGATCAATTTCTGTTGAGGGGTCTCGTAGTGTAAAATATCGATTAGTGTTAGGACTGATCTTATTTCATATTGTCATTAATGATCTAGAACAGACTGTAAACATCATGTTAATGAAATTCATATATGACAAATTGGAAGTAGTTAAAAACACAAGTGAGAACTCAGATATAATTCGAAGGGGCCTAGAGACATTAGTAGCACAGTGAGGAAATAAGAAAATTAGATTCAAGTAGGAAAAATTCCAGATAATATAGCTCTGGAACAATAATCCAAAATACAAATACTCAATGGAAGGGTGAAACTTGGGAAAAGGTAATGAAGAAAGAGATTAAGGGATGATATGGACAATGAATTAGACATGAGTTTGGACGGAGATAGTTCCCAAAAATGTCCAGTGCATATGCAAAGGCATGAAGGATCAGGGAGACAGACGTCCCCCTCTCTGCACCTGAAAGATTGCATTTAGTTTTGGGAATCACAATACTATTGTCTTTTTTTTTATTATTATTAATGGAAATAGGATATCTCCTAGAACTGGAAGGGACCTTGAAAGGTCATCGAGTCCAGCCCCCTGCCTTCACTAGCAGGACCTAGTACTGATTTTGCCCCCGATCCCTTGGTGGCCCCCTCAAGGATTGAACTCACAACCCTGGGTTTAGCAGGCCAATGCTCAAACCACTGAGCTATCCCTTTTATATGCCAAACAGAGTATATAAAGGGTGTTAGAAAAGAGTACCAGAAAAAGAATGAAAATTTGGAGGGAGTTCAGAGAAGACATATGGGGAAAGATGAAAAGAGCTGGATATGTGTAACTTGGTTAAGTGATGGCTAAGACTGGGGGAGAGACATAAGACTAAAATTTTTGAAAGGTGGAAACAGCTAAAATGGTGGAAGTGTACTAAGCTAAACCACCTGCAGGCACTGTTAGCGTGCAGTTGGAGTAACCACACAGTGAATTAGTGCCGATTAACTAGTGCGATTGCCTAGCTTTGCGCACTGATTTCCCCGTGTAGACATGCCCTAAAAATGAAACCAGAAGGTCTCACGGGACACTCAAACATCAGTTAGACGACAAAATACAGCAAAACATAGACCAAAGAGATTTCTAAATTACACAGGGAACAACTGCATGATCCAGAGAAGAAGCCATTATGGATTCCCCATACAGAGGAATTGATTGAAAAGACAACATTAATTAAGGTTTGGAATTGTACACATACAGAAGTCAGGAAATTCAAAAGTCAAGGTTCCCACAGAAACATTATCTTGGTGCATTTATTAGAATGTGCAATTATGCTCAATTTGATAATATTACTGACAACAACAGTTCTATTTAGGTGTTCAAATAGAGTAATTGAGCTTTATTGCACACCCTTCCTATCTAAACCATTTTTCTCACTGCCAGGCAATAGGATGTCATCAGAATCTCTAAGCAGTGCATCCTAATGAATGAATATCCAAGACATCAAGCTAAAAAAAAGGTCTCAGCAGTAAGCCCTATTTCCGTAAGACATACAAGTCTAAGGACAAGTCTGGAATGCAAAGCTTGAGGATTAAGTTCAGTCTTGTATTTAATTCTTGTATACGAGCTGTCTCCATACACAAATTTTAAACTCTACTGAAGAATGTAAACTGCAGAGCTCTCTCTGGCTGTAAATTCTTTAGAAAGTTATTTTAAAGCCATCACCTTAGAGATTTTCCTAATTATTGTCCTAAATATTACTCTGCACTTGATTTCACTTGAAATGTGGATCTACTTTGAAAAGTGACTGTGTAGAAATGGCACCTTCTTTCAGAATGGATCTGCATCCTGTATGTATTCAGAATCATCTGACGACTTTGGTAGCTAAAGCAAGAGTTAACTGCTATTTATTCCTGTTAGCCCTGCAGAACCAACCAACAGAGAACTAAAGAGGGAAACTATAGACCAGTCATCCTGACTTCAACACCTGGGAAGCGACTAGAGCAATGTATAAAACATTCAATCTGTGAATGCCTGGAGGATGAAGGGGTAATCACTAGCAGCCAGCATGGATTTACCAAGAACAAATTATGCCAAAGCAGTTTGATTTCCTTCTTTGACAGTGTAACTGATTTCGTGGATAGGGAGAATGCAGTAGATATATTATACCTGGACTTCAGCAAGGCTTTTGACACAGTCACACATGACATTCTGATAAGTAAGATGGAGAAATGTGGGCTCGACAGAACTACCATTAAGTGGACACATAATTGGTTAAAAAACCACAAACAAAAAGTAACTATTAATGGAATGATGTCAGATTGGAGGGAAGTTTCAAGTGGGGTTCCACAGGGATCTGTTCTGGGTCCAGTGTTGTTTAACATCTTTATTAATGAGCTGGATGTAGGCACAGAGAGCACACTGATCAAGTCTGCAGATGACACAAAGCTGGGGGGAGGAGGGGAGTTCCAATACTTTTAAGGACAGAGGTAAAAATCAGAAGAATGTTGATAAATTGGAGAACTGGGCTATAGACGACAAAATAAAATTCAACAAAGACAAATATAAGGTGCAACACTTAGGGAAGAGAAACCAAAGGCACAAATACAGAATGGGGGATAACTGTTTTGGCAGCAGCACTGCTGAGAAGAATCTGGGAGTTGTGGTGGACCATAACCTTAACATGAGCCAGCAATGCAATGCTGTTGCAAAAAAATAAAAAAATAAAATAAAATAAATCAAATGCAATTTTAGGTTGCATTAACAGAGGCATAGCATGCAAGTCACAGGAGTGATAGTACCACTCTCCTTGGTGTTAGGCTGGAGTACTGTGTCCAATTTTGGTCACCAATGTATAGAAAGGATGTGGAGAAACTGGAAAGGATCTAGCGGCAAGCAACAAAAATGATCAGAGGGATGGAATACAAGCCATAAGAGCAAAGGCTGAAGGAACTGGGTATGTTTAGTTTGGGAAAGAGGAGTTTAAGGGGTGATATGATAGCGGTCTCCAAATACTTGAAACGCCGCCACAAAAAAGATAGAAAAAAGCTGTTCTCTTTTGCCACAGAGGGCAGGAAAAGAGGCAATGGGTTCAAACTACAGCACAGCAGATTTAGATTAAATCACAGGAAAAACATCCTAATTGTAAGAACAGTAGGACAATGGAACAGACTGCCTAGGGAGGTTGTGGAAGCGTCTTCACTAGGGATTGTCCTCCATGGTTTAGACACAACAAATCCTGCATCTTGGCAGGGAGTTACACTAGATGACCCTTGTGGTCCCTTCTAATGATTCTAAGACAGAGAGAGTTGGATTCTATTCCTTCAGTTCTTTGAATCATTAACAGAATTTTTTTTTACTGCATTGCAACTGCAGTGCCAATCATTTACACCCGTGCAAGCCAAGTCCACTGAAGGCAGTAGGTTTGTACAGGTGTCACTGAGGGCATAACTTGAGAGTCTTTAATTACTGGTAATGATGTGTGACAATGAAAGAGCCCAGGGTGAATTTGAGGGTTTGGAAGTTAGGGGGAAATACTGTCAGTTGTAAACTAAGCACATTTTATATAGAAATTAAGAGACAGACATTTTTAGTGTCACTTTTCAAAGCAGAAATGCAACTTAAGGGCAAACAGCACATCTGTATCTAAGTCAAACTCCCAAAGGTTCAATGCCCTAGGAGAGTTTAGAAATTTATCAGACAAAATGGGAAATCCTATGTCCTGTCATTAACACACACAAAAATCACATTCAGTTCTCCAGAATTTGAATTTTACAACAGTTGCATTGTGAACGTGTTTATTATTAAAGGCCTTTAAAACTAGAAGCACGTAGTGCTACCGTGCGAATACATCTGGGTACACACAAAATCTTTTGTTGCTTTCTCCAAGTTATATATTTATGTATTCCATTCAACGTTGGTGCTTGTGTCTGCATCATTACTGCTTATAAAGTACATTTCCTCTTCCTTACTGATTCTATTCTATTCTACATGAACTGGGGTAAGTTTATTGTCCATTGTCAAATGTGCTAAACAATTCAGCCTTCACAGTTATAACTTCACCAAATCTAGGCACATCCATTAGTCATGTGTTATTAATTTGTCTCTTTCTTCCCAAGCCAATCCTCCTGATGCCTCTTTATCCTTTTTGTTTATATTTATCACAGCTGCTTAATGCTTCTGTATTTTTAAAAACTCTATATGTGTGTGTGTGTGTGTGTGTGTGTGTGTGTGATGAGACACCAGCCTACATTTCTAATCCCAGATCAGCCTACAAACTTGAGAGAGAAACTTTATGGCACAAAAGACGTTACCAGTCTCCCATAATTTAAGATACTCTATTGAAGGTATACTGTGGTGCATTCCCAAGAATGCAGTTGAGTATCCCAAGCAATCAGCACTTTCCATAGGCTCAAAAGAAATTAGCAAATCCACTGACTTCCTTCTTTGCCCTCAGCCATTTGGAGGCATCTCTGAGTCAAGGCTCAGGGCTTCCGAGTAGGAAAAATCCCTCTGCAACGGCTGGTTATAAACCAACCACTGTATGTGTAAGAAACTGTTTACAGTCAGCTGTTACTTAGCCTCAGAGGGCTATTCAAACAATGTGGGCACTTTCTTTTGTTCAATTGACATGTGGAAAATCAAAGGGCCCGATTCTCCTCTGACTTCCACCAGTTTCACATAGTGTGACTCCACTGACTTCCAGTTTTACTCTAAGTGAAATCAGAATCTGATCCAGAGACCAGAAAAGATTTGTATTATCTACACCTTCCTGTTATTCCACACACACAAAGTAGGTAGCATTAGATACAACTAAAGTTTTAATATTAAAATATTAAAAGATGAACAGAGGCATGACGTATGAAGTCAGGAAAAGAACCCAAGTAGTTTGCCCTCAGCCCTATCAGATCTACTACATATTGAAGTACAACTTTTTGTAAAATACAGTAAAATGTTTTGGGGTTATGATCAATGTGTAAAACAAAAATCTGTAACAGTACACAACTCCCATATTAAATCCAGCAGAGAAACTACAGCATTACAATTCATTGGCTAACCCCAGCCCAGGTTTTCCTGTTTGACATCCAAAACTGTACTGACGCTCTTTGGTACTTCGTAGTGTTCTAGACTTACTGCTTGGGAAAGTTCATCTCCTGAAGAGCTGGAGTGCTTCCCATTTTTCATAGATTCTCTGGCAAAGGGTGTTAGGTAAGGAGGTTATTAAATCCTCCCCACATTGAAAGTGGACCCTCTGCCTCTTGCTGCCTGTGAATATTTGAACAACCTAAGGCAGATGAAACCTTCTGTCTCCACTCCATTGGAAATGCTGCAGTGCAGAGACCACATTCCTTCAAAGGGGCAACCAATGAGGACAGCCATTATTATACATGTGCCAAAAGAATGGAAGAGTCCAGGACAGCACCTATTCACTACAGTGATTGGTGCTATATGAATAAGATGGGATACCGAGGACAGTAGGGCATCAAATCCTGTCCCTCCATTCCTGTCCAATAATCTTCAGTTGGGACCTGAGAAAAATGGAATAATAGCACCCCAAATATAAAGTAAGAAAAAAATTCAGCAGGCCATGGGTGGGTGGATATTTAAGTCAGGCTAGCGCCCCCCATCCCCCGCCACAAAAAATCTGTTGCATCAAATTGACATAAAAATGCTTAACAAAATATGGAAGGTTTTGATGCAAGTTATCTTTGAACCCACTCCCAAGAAGTCAGTTGCAAAATTTCTATCGACTTGTACAGAAGCAGGTCTAGAGTTTGCAGTTCATTGTTGGTATTATTTCAAATAAATCTGTGTATACGCAGATGTAGTCTGTACATTGAAATACATGTCAAACTGTTTTCCTAATCTTTAGACAAAAATATGGCTTTCATCAGAAGCAGTTTTCCAGGGTATGCAAGGTCTATTTGGGATCCAGAAAGACATGTCCCTAAACAGAAAACACTGTACTATGCATGTCAGGGATATTTAGAGTTTTATAGATATGGTTTAAAGAAAGCAAACATTCTGACTCTAGATCAGAATTTTCTGACTGGTCATAATCTGAATATTCAGTCAGACTAAGTGAATCAAGGTAGAAAATACTCACAAAAATCAGACAAATACAATAGACCAACTATGCAGTAGAGTATTTAATATAGATCTGATCCTGCTGGGTGTTGAGCACCCTTCTTACTCCCATTGTCTGGCACCTCACAGTTTTGGGCTCTATGAAAGTACTACTTAATGCTTGTATTCAAAGGACTGCATAGGGAATCATCAGCAAAGGCTGATCTTAAAGGATTTTAGGAAAATACTTGTAGAAGAGAACTGTGTCATGGGACTTCTCCCAATTCCAAGGTCAACTTAAACTGAAATAGAAAGAGCTGAAGCCAAGAATAGCACATCCTAAAAAGAGGGGGAGGTTTCAATCACTGTCATGTTTGTTCTTCAAATGTTATTTTGTTTTGCATGTACTGTGAGAAAACATTCTTGATACCAGAAAGGTTATTAGCTAGACAAGAAGTCGCTACTGCTGGATAAGGGAGAAGAGATGAGATGTTATCATGGGATCCGAAAACCTTTTGGTATTAGAAGAGAGGGGGGCAGAAGAACTCTGAGAAATGTAGTATCACAATCTCAGCAATGATTACAACTCCAGCAGTTATTACTGACACTTGCAGGCATGCAAGATGCATGTATATTTATAGCCATAGGTCAGGGAAAACCCACTTGCTCTGGGGAGTGGGAATTTAGGAGGAGTGAACAGACAGCAGACAAGTGAAGGAGCAGAGCCTCAAGAGGAATGGAGGGCAGGGGGAGAAGGAAACTGGAAGAGAGTAAGGCAGGCAGGGCCGGCTCTAGGCACCAGCAAAACAAGCTGGTGCTTGGGGCGGCACATTTTTAGGGGCGGCATGGCCGGCGCCAGAATGCCGCCCCTGCCACCCCTAAAAATGTGCCCCGGCCGCCCTAGCTGACCTCCGCTGCTGCTGCTGCCGCTCGCGCGCCGCTACTCGCCCTCCCTCCCAGGCTCTCAAACCTGGGAGGGAGGGGGAGATCCCGAGCAGCCGCGGCGCGCGAAACAGCTGATTCGCGCGCCGCTGCTCCCCCTCCCTCCCAGGCTTGAGAACCTGGGAGGGAGGGGGAGACTCCGAGTGGCCGCGGCGTGCGCGCCGCTTCTCCCCCTCCCCCCCTCCCTCCTTCCTTCCCTCCTAGGCTTGCGAGCCTGGGGGGAGGAGGCAGGGCTGGGGATTTGGGGAAGGGGCGGAGTTGAGGTGGGGCCGGGGGTGGGGTAATTAAAAAACGGGGGTGGGGGGCGGCCAAAATTGTTTTAGCTTTGGGCGGCAAAAATCCTAGAGCTGGCCCTGAAGGCAGGGGAGGGGCAGAGTAAGCCACCAGATTTTTCTAGAAAGGGGTAGCAAAAAAGAGGTTATTGGGAGGAGGTGCAAGTGAATATAGCCTGTGGTGGGTAGTGCATGTGTGTGACTTTCCAGGAGCACAGCTTTCTTCCCACGGGCTAGTAGGAATAGAGTCAGTGTAGAAAAACCTTTCTGAGCCCCCTCTCTCAATTTAGTCTGCCTGGGATTCACAATAGATGCTACATGTCTAACACCAAAACTGATCCTTCGTTAAAAGAGACTCCATAGGGGGAGGGATAGCTCAGTGGTTTGAGCATTGGCCTGCTAAACCCAGGGTTGTGAGTTCAATCCTTGAGGGGGCCACTTAGGGATCTGGGGCAAAAATCAGTATTTGGTCCTACTAGTGAAGGCAGGGGGCTGGACTTGATGACCTTTCAGGGTCCCTTCCAGCTCTATGAGATAGGTATATCTCCATATATTATTAACGCAGTGTTGTATGCTGCCTCCACTCCCCAGAGGTGAACAACAAGTCTGCTGGCATCTCTGGCAGCACTGCCTCCTTGATCACTCTATTACATGGCTATTCTGAAGTTCTTATGGGATAAAAATAATTCAGTTGGAAACTATTTGTGTGGCTACATTGAGATGCAAGGCTGGGTCTAGTGTTAAGGAGAGGAAACCTCCTCCTAGTAGAGTCCAACCCTTTTCTAGACTTCCTGGACACAAATGAATCAGATATCAAGGTATGGACAGACAAACATCAGAGTCTGACTAACATAAACATTCCCAGGAAAACATGAAAGGTGATGCCTTCCCCTGAACAAAGGCCTGTAGTGAAGACGCTTCCCTAACCCAGAAGTTTCTTCCTCAAACTGTGCCACCAGCGGGGAATTCCATATCTCGATCCTTCTGCAACACTCAGAATCACAGATCTCTGAAATATTTTAACAGGTTCCCTAAGCATTCTCAACCCTGTGGCTGTGCCAGTGCTCCAGAAAATACTGGCAAAGATAACAAAGGACATCCAGAGAGAAGCCTGCTTATCCTTCCCCGTCTCTGTCAGATCATGGTTCTACCCCATCCCTTCAATCCTGAACTGAGAAAGCAAGACCTAAATGCCAACGTCAATTCTGCTGTGATTATGACATGTTTCCTGTCAGGGAATCAAAATACATTTTGTTTTTCCTGGTACAGACTGTAAAACTCCTCCCCCTCGCCTTGAGAAAATGTCAATCATAAATTTATAAGGCAACCTATGAAGACTTCCTTTGGTGCAAATTTTAAGGTACACCAACCTGATCATTTACAGGCACCATATGTGAAAAATAAGGGGAACTGATTCAACTGCTTTGCCCCCTGTGTAGTCATTTACCCCTGTGCGAGTGAGTGCTTAGTGGGTGTTCTACACTACCATATCCAAATTCTCTGTTCATTCACACGGGTGCAAGCATTTTACACGCATTCCTCACAAATGGAAATGGCTACACCATTTTTATATTGACTACATTTCAAATGGATGGTGTTCCTCTAATGTAAAGCTGAAAAGTCCAACGATAATGCAAAAGCTGGTGGTTGAATGCTATAAGAATTTCCCACAAACTATGTTGGTAACAATCTATTCTTGCTTTCTGAATGTTCTCATCTAGCCAGTAAAGTGAAATAATTAATTAACAACTAAATCAAGGAAAATATCCCCTCCCCTCATATCTCTTCTGCACTTGGATTGATTTTAGTATACACCTCTACCCCGATATAACGCTGTCCTCGGGAGCCAAAAAATCTTACCGCGTTATAGGTGAAACCGCATTATATCGAACTTGCTTTGATCCGCCGGAGTGCGCAGCCCCGCCCTCCCTCCCCCCTGGAGCGCTGCTTTACCGCATTATACCCGAATCCGTGTTATATCGGGTCGCATTATATAGGGGTAGAGGTGTATTTTGTAATTTTAGCTAAAAGCAGTTTCTTAATCTGATTTTAACCAAAAATGTCTTTTCATCAATAGATGAAGCTAATGAAAACAAGGATTACTAAAACATGCCAGCATAAGACAGACAAGTTTTAGGACAGCATGTTAAATAGAAGAGTCCCCAATCCTGTCTCTTTGCTCTGCCAGTCAAAATGAAACAGTTTCAAAATGTCAACCACTTGAGAGTTGCCAAATGCCAAGTCCCACATTCTAATGTAATCAAGGCTCAGTGACTGGTTAAATGCCCTCCATTACTAAAGGCAGCAAGTGTCATAATAGGAGAAACTCACTGTCTAGTCTCTAGGTTACCTACAATATAAAGACACAGTGAGAGAAAAGCAGTATGTGTATTCTAAAAGAAGGAAAAATCTGTACTGCTTGGATACAGTCTGGGCACAATGCAAAGATAGCAAGATGGTCTAGGGCAAAAATGTTCCATATCACTATCAGATCAAAGTAACATTTCCCATGTGTGAGGCTTTCCACATCAAAACGCAAACCTATACTTCGATCCTGAATGGCTTATGTTAGCTTAAATAAAACAATACAATCCCAAAGAACAAAAGTAAAGACTCCAGGAGAGAATACAATGTATGTAACTCTCCACTGTAACATGCTCTATCATTGGCCTTCCAGGTTTTTCAGCTATCCTTGCAGAGTTCATAGAAGCTTAAATTGCAATACACAAAAGACAAAACCCCACAACTGTTAAGGGATTTTCATAACCACACCACGTAGGTAGCCAAAACAGAACCCAAGAGGTTAGCCATACACAAAGATATTATACAATGAAATCAGTTTTAAAGGTCACCTGCAAAAGAAAAACAATTCCCTCCCCCTTTTTGCTATTTTGTGATGTATGATAGGGCAAGGTTCATGACTGTTTTTACACCCCTTAAAAATGCAGGTCTTGTCTACTGTTTTCCTTGGAAAACTATGGACATCTGGAAGACTAGCAGGTTTAAGACAACAGATACCAAATAAATGATATTTGATTTTTATTTTGACTGTTTAAAACTTGTTTTATTTTTTAACTCCTGTCCAACTCAAAAACTTAATAAACAGATGGAAGAACAGACTTCTGTTAAAGATTCAATACAGTAACTCTTCACTTAATGCTGTAGTTATGTTCCTGAAAAATGCGACTTTAAGCAAAACGATGTTAAGCGAATCCAATTTCTCCATAAGAATTAATGTAAATAGGGGGGGTTAGGTTCCAGGGAAATTTTTTTCATCAGACCAAAAAATATATATTATATAGATATACACACAGTATACGTTTTAAACAAACTATTTAATACTGTACACAGCAATGATGATTGTGAAGCTTGGTTGAGTTGGTGAAGTTAGAGGGTGGAAGAGGAAGGGATATTTCCCAGGGAATGCCTTACTGCTAAATGATGAACTAGCACTCGGCTGAGCCCTCAAGGGTTAACACATTGTTGTTAATGTAGCCTCTCACACAAGGCACCACAAACACGAGGGAGGGGAGACAGCATAGCAGACAGAGACAGACACACACCTTGTGTGTGGGAGAGAGAGAGAGAGATGCACACTGCCCCTTTAAGTAAGCTGACCCACTCTTAAGTGCATTGTCTTTTTAAGTGGATCAGGAAGTTGAGACAGCAGCTGCTGCCCCAAGCTCTCTCTGTCTCTCTCTGTCTGTGTTCCCTCCCTGCTCTATATGGAGAAGGGGTAAGTGGGGTGCAGGAGCATGGGGGAGGGGGACACCCTGACATTAGCTCCTCCGCCCCCCCCCACACATACAGCAAGCAGGAGTCTCTGGGAGCAGCTCCAAGGCAGAGGGCAGGAGCAGCACATGGCACTGTGGGGAGGGACAGCTGACCTGCCCGGCAATTGATAGCCTGCTGGGCGGCTGCAGCACAGGGAACTTAGGGGAGCGGGGAGCTGATAGGGGGGCTGCCGGTCCACCCTGGTTCCAAGCCCCCACCAGCTAGCTGCAACGGGCTGCTCTTCCTGCAAGCAGTGGACAAAGCAGGCGGCTGCCAAACGAGGTTAGAAGGAAGCATTGTGCAACTTTAAATGAGCATGTTCCCTAATTGATCAGCAATGTAACAACGAAACAACGTTAACCGGGACAACTTTAAGTGAGGAGTTACTGTACTAAACTCCTACAACTAAGAGATGAGAAACCCCCCAATCCACATCTCTGATTCTTTGTACATCTTAAATTAACAGTTGGGGAAAAGGCCACAAATCAATATTTCCATCTCTCTTCATGACGCCTTTAAGCAACCTCTCAAGAAAACAACCTAACACCTCAGTTGCCTACTAGTCAAGAAAAATTATACTGGAAAGTAGATGAGGATACTTTAAAGTTATCTATTTTGACAGGATACTCTGTCACTGAGGAGAATGAGCTCTTCATTGCACATTTTTATTGCATGAGGTCTATAAAATCTTGACTGGTGTGGAGAAAGTGAATAAGGAAATGTTATTTACTCCTTTATATAACACAAGAACTAGGGGTCACCCAATGAAATTCATAGGCAGCAGGTTTAAAACAAACACAAGGAAGTACTTCTTCACACAATACACAGTCAACATGTGGAACTTGTTGTCAGGGGATGTTGTGAAGGCCAAAATTATAATAGGGTTTAAAAAAGGACTAGCTAAATTCACGGAGAATAGGTCCATCAATGGCTATTAGCCAGGATGGTCAGGGATGCAGCCCCATGCTCTGAGTGTCCCTAGGCTCTGTTGCCAGAAGCTGGGAATGGGCGACAGGGGATGGATCACTTGATGATTACCTGTTCTGTTCATTCCCTCTGAAGCACCTGGCATTGGCCACTGTCAGAAGACAGGATACTGGGCTAGATGGACCATTGGTCTGACCCAGTATGGCCATGCTTATGCATTTCACTGTATCTAAAAAAGAGCTAGTGAAGACATAACCATTCACAGCACATAAGCCAGTTATGGTCATAGGTGGCATTATATTGCGCCACTCTTCCTTTCCATCATGAATTTAAGAACTCCAGAGGAAGGGTTTACAATATTTCTCTGTGTCTTGTTTAACTCTATTTCCATTTTGTTTGGAGAAATAATAAGTGATAAGAACTTAATGAGAGAATGTCCAATAAAGCAATTTAAATCTGTAAGCAAAATTCTAACATCATATGAACCCATTTCAATTTGTACCCAATTCAGCTGCCTTATCTGTCAAGCTATAAAAAGAAATTTTCACAAGAAAGAGAAATGCATGGGGAAAAAAAGTTCATGTTAAAAATTATCAAGCTGGGGGAAAGCCTGTGTGCTGTAGTTAGTGAATGGAAGAGAAACGTACTTGATAATGGCAAATAAAAATGCAACTACACATTTTCTTACCTACATAATGAGAATCAGATGGAGTCTACTCCACTTTTTGTTGTAAAAAATGATACTGATGATAAAGAGGAATGAAAATGTACACACTCGGTAGTTGTTTCCAAGCAAAAACTTCTTTAGATTTCAAACAGTGGCACAGACAGCTTCAGTGATTTGTAAAGGAGGCATTGTGATCTGGAAGATTTGGCCTGGGACTGGGAGTCAGGAGACCCAAGATCTAATCCCAGCTCTGTCCAAATCTGGGCAAATCCCTTAGCCTTAATCCTTTCTTAATAGTACTCTGCTTACCTCACATGGACGGACAGAGACAATTTATATTTGTAAAGTTTTTTTATCTGTGGATGGAAGGCACAGTATAAAATAGCAAAGCTACATTATTAAAGGCCACATGGTTTTGCAGAGGTGAAGCTAGAATTAAAATTCAGATATGTCTGGCACTCAGCCCCTTGCTCAATCCACTAGACCAGGGGTCAGCAACCTTTCAGAAGTGGTGTGTTGAGTCTTCATTTATTCATTCTAATTTAAGGTTTCGTGTGCCAGTAATACGTTTGAACATTTTTAGAAGGTCTCTTTCTATAAGTCTATATTATATAACTAAACTATTGTTGTACGTAAAGTAAATGAGGTTTTTAAAATGTTTAAGAAGCTTCATTTAAAATTAAATTAAAATGCAGATCTTATCAGTTTAGTGCAGTGGTTCTTAACCTGGGGTGCGAGATGCCCTTTCTGGAGGTGCGAGACATGCGAGATTTTTTAGAAGGTAAATCATCGAAAACACAAATTAAGCACAGGCACATAAGTACAACTACTTTGTTTCATCAAACCTCTGTATTTATTAACATTATACATGTTTTAACGATTACTGTAATATACAAACAAAGCTTTTAAGTTTTCAAGTTTTTAAGCTAATTGTAGTGTAATTTTTGATAAGGGCTGCAGAGCGCTGAGACCAGGCCAGGAGCATAGCCCTGGTCTGGCTGCCAGTACCCCAGGCTGGCAGGAGGGCAGAGCAGGGCCGGAGGCCCAGACCCCAGCTGGCAGGGGGCCGGGCGGCTGGAACCCCAGACCAGCAGCGAGGTGAGCGGGGCTGGCGGCTGGTATCCCAGGCCGGCAGCAGGCTGAGCAGGGCCGTTGGCCGGGACCCCAGCTGGCAAGGGGCCAGCGGCTGGAACCCCAGACCAGCAGCGGGCTGAGCAGGGCCAGCAGTCGAGACCCTGGCTGGCAAGGGGCCGGCAGCCGGAACTCCAGACCGGCGGCAGGCTGAGCGGCTCAGCCCGCTGCCGGTCTGGGGTTCTGTCCACCGGCTCCTGGCCGCCAGCCCCGCTCAGCCTGCTGCTGGCCCAGGGTTCCGTTCACCCAGGCTGGCAGCGGGCTGAGCGGGGCCAGCGGCCGGGACCCCAGCTGGCAGCAGCGTGCCAATAAAAATCGGCTCGCGTGCCGCAGGTTGCCGACCCCTGCACTAGACCATGTAGCCTCTGTATAAATTGCTTGGCCTCTGTCTGTATTCTCTCTCTTGGAGTGAGGCAACTACTTGAACAGTGCTCGCTGATTACAAAAGTGTACAAAGACATGGACTTTCAAAATGGTCCATTACGGAGTTCACAGACAAGCAAGAGTTTCAAAAGCAATCTCAAATGCCTCCAAAATTAAACAAGTAGCCTTCCTAGAAATATAGAAAGAAACTACTTCAAAGGGCTAATGAAGAATCACATGCACCTAGATTTTCTGGCTCAAGCTGATTTTGAGATACAATGTCCCACATTAAAAAAAAACTTGCAAAAATTAAAACATGAAAGCCCTCTACTATTCAAAACTCCCATAAGCTTTCTATCTAGTTAATCTCTACTCTGGCCAAAAAACAAAAAAATAATCTGGTGGCAAGAGACCACAAAACAAGAGAGAAACATCACTTGGTCTGGAATGGTTTGGAACAGTGTGTTGGGAGGTGATGGTCAGAATAACTTATAAAAGAAATTTAGTTACTACCATGACAATGGAGAGACTGCGAGGCCATTTCTCCATTTTGCTATACCAGTTTTGTGCCAGTGTGATTCCACTGAAATAAAAGGAGTCACACTGGAGTTAAACTGGTGTAATGGAGTAGAGACTCAAGCCCTATCTTTAGATAATACTTTACAGCTGTTAATATTATGCTTTTATGATATGAGTCTGTACAAAACCAATCAGTACTTCTAGCATTTGGATTCCCTGGCAATCCTTTAGGATTTCCCATCAATCTGGATGATGTGTACACAGTACAATAGTGACCCCCTTCTCCCCCACATAATGGCTATAGTTCCTATGGGAGTCCCAATCCCTGTACTGGTTCTAAAATTCCAGTTCCCCATGTGTCACGTGGGGTAGTAATACTTCCCTACCTCTCTGAGGTACTTTCATTCACCAAGACAGCGGCTGTATATGTACAGTACCAGAATAAATCAGGGGTAACTCCATTGAATATAATGGAGCTGCCTCTGTGTAAAGTTAGTATGAGATAAGAATAGTCCATGTATATCTGGAAGCCCACATATCCACCCTTTTGTGTGCAGTGCCTGGGATTTCTGTATTTATAGGGCACTACATCATTCTAGCTCACCGCTCCTTGTGATCTATAGTATATTTCCAGATACAGTGGTTACCATTAAAGAGAAAGCATTTGCTAACAGTTATTATGCAGATGTATCTGAGATACGAGTATTTCCCTACATTGAGAATGAGAAACAACTGTAGACAAATGATCACTTTTAATGTTAACCACTGAAGGTAAACTGAGGCACCAAGTGGTTAACTGAGTTGTTCAATTTCCCTCAAGAAATCAGTGGCAGATCTAGGAAGTTACCCCAAAACTCAGGACCCCCAGGCATCTACTCTAACAAGTATGCATTTCTCTCTCAAATCTCACTGCCCCAGACTAGGCACATAAAACAGGAAGAGTTCATTACACCAGCCCTCAAATACCATACTGATTAGCTCCTTCTCTGACTTACAGCATGTCATTATTACTGCTTACAGTGATCATCACATTAGTGACATGTTTCACCATGAAGATACTGTACTAATCACATCACAAATCTCATCACACAATCTACGCTAACAGCAACATGGTGGTGATAAATTATCCTGTATAGACTCAGAGATCTCAGTGTTTATTCAGAGATAATGAATACATTAGCTAAGAAATTTTGCCTAGATAAAGCTTTAGATAAGAACACAAGAGTGTTCTTAAGGAACAGAGAAAGACTGCTTTGGATTGAACCCAACATGGCAACGTTTATTCATTTGATTGCTCCTGCTAATTAAGGCCTACACTTTCAGAAATGGCCTCTAAATGTTAGGTGTCCAATTTGAGACCGAGGTCCTGATTTTCACCCACCATCCAGTTGTGTAGGGGGCTGAAGTTGTGGGGGCTGCACACCTCTCAAAATCAGTGCCAAGTGGTTCAAATCACTTAGTTGGGAATTGGTCCTGCTTTGAGCAGGGGGTTGGACTAGATGACCTCCTGAGGTCCCTTCCAACCCTGATATTCTATGATTCTATGAAATCCAGTGGCCAAAAAGTATGGCACCCAAAATTGGCAGACACTTTTGGAGATTTTCCCTAAATGGGGAGGAAAATCATCACCAGACGCTCCTGTCTTTCCCCTGTCCTGTCCTAATACCATATCTGCTGTCTGAATGCTCTCCTATTCCTCACATTCATCTCTTCTGTCCTTTTCTCTCTCTCCCACCTCAGATACAAAATCTACTTTTCAAGCAGCATCACTAAAAGGGGAGTCAAATTTAAGGAGCTATACCACGCTGAAAATATGTCACACCCAGTGGTCCCTCCCCTCTCATTTTCCTGTGGTATTTTCTTTTCAATCCTGTCTTTTGTTTCTATATTTTGGTCCATTTTGTCAGATTATTATATTGTTCAGCACTGTCTCCCTTGGGCTCCTCCTGACACAGGGAGATTTCTGGTTGCCATAAAGCTGACAGCTCATTTTACACACACACAACCTCCACAGCCGGTAGCATGTCAAGGCGGGAATGGAGTCTAACTCTGTTGACTTCAGTGGAGCCACACCTGATTGACACTTGTGAAAGTGAGAGGAACATCAGACCCACCATATTTAAAGCTTAGCCAGGCTGAACCTCTCATGAATTATAAATGCTAAAAGCATGAGTGCATTCTGCCCAGGAGTAGGAGCACAGTGGAAATTAGATCACGGCAGTGTGCTGTTTCGGGAGAATATCAGAGTGCTATATAAATACTAATTACTACTACTACTGTTAGAAATATTGCCATAGCATATGTGCTTTATGACATTGCCTTGGAAAAACCTGGGAATTAAAAAAAATCATTATAACCTAAATCATTTTATACTGACTTATTTCTCCCACAATATGTAGCCAAGACTTTCAAAAATAGGAACCTTAGGTTAGGATCCCTAAATCTATATTTAGACACCTTCCCAATTTTCAGAAATGTCAAGGATTGAGCAGTTCTTACTGAGCTAATGGTCTTAGTTTCTCTTTGGCAAACCCTCAATCAATTCTGACTAATCTTGCTCTGTAACTCTCATTCTGACATCCTGAACTATTTTTCTTTTGCTGTGTTTTCTTAATAAGAACAACCATCTTCTATTTTCAAGTTAGTGGTGATGCACAGCTGTACATTGTCTCCAAATATGGCAATTTAGCTAACCTTTCACCTGAAGTATGCACTGTTTACTGCTATGAAGACAACACACCTCTATTCTGACTGCTGAAGGCTGACTCCTACACGCACGTTTGTGGCAGTGCAATGGTGGATATTGGTGGCAATGAAATCTCTCTTTAGGGTACCAATTAGCAACATCCTAACATCTGAACATGGATTCATCAGCACTGTGCCTAGCACTGATCAGTGGAGAGGGTGGCCCATATCAGTATCTGAGCATTCACCATCCTTAAATACTTATCCTTCATCCCATCTAGTCATCCATTCATGCAGCACAAATTTACTTGTCCAGGAAAGACAACCCCCAATGTTGGGTGACTATAAATCATCAGCTTCTCATGCACCTATATCTGTGCCTTTTTCTAGTCCCCCCCTTCCTCACCACACCCACTGCCATGCACTGAACAATCTCTCCAATCTCTGTTTGCCAACTCACCAACCTTCTCTACATTCCAGCCCATTGGGAGGGAGCTCAGGTTGTAGTTAGGCTGCTTGTTTATAGTATAAAATGCTGATATTACTAAGCCCAGACAATGTGCTTGGTCCTGTACAAGACACAAAAGATGAAGACAATCTCTGCCCTGAAGAGTTAATAATCAGACAATCTCAGAGAAGGCAGAGGAAGCATAAGAGTAGCCGGCATCCATCCCTGAGAGCCTAAACAAAATCCAGATCCACCCCCAAAATCTTTTAGAATGGCAGCACAGTCATACACTCCCTGGAAGAGGAGTTTAGATTGTGAAAACCTGACAGTGTCATCACCCACCACTGACACATCAACCTCATAAGTACCAGAAGGACGTGTCATTCATCCTAATCAGGGCCGGTGCAACCATTTAGGCAAACTAGGCGGCCGCCTAGGGCGCCTAGTGGTTGGGGGCGCCTAAAAGCCCGCTCAGGCGAGGAGGTGGAGTGGAGGTGAGCTGGGGCGGGGGGCGCGGGGAGGGCCGCCCGCAGTAACGGGGGGGGGGTGCACAGGGGAACCACTCCCCGCCCCAGATCACCGCCACTCTGCCTCCTCCACTGAGCACACAGCCCCGCTCTAAGTCTCCTTCAATCGGCGCCGCAAGCCTGTGAGGGGAGGAGAATTAGAGCGGCGCTGGCGTGCTCAGCGGAGGAGGCGGAGCCGATGTGAGCTGGGGCGGGCTCCCCAGGCGGGGTTAGCTGCGAGAGGGGGGAGGGCGCAAGGTGGAAGTTTCGCCTAGGGCGCGAAACTTCCTTGCACCGGCCCTGAGCCTAACCAATCCCATGTAGTAACAGGATACCTTATCACCTGACATTACGCTTTAAATTTCCTTGATGGATTTTAATGGATTTCATACAAAAGCTTCAATTGCTGGATTTAATCTGTATAGTGTAATCTTTTTACACAAAACTGCTTGTCATGATAAAATCATATCAAGCAACTCCTTCCCACACAGCATCTCAGGAGTGACTCTCCCCCCACACATGCACACAGGGAAAAATGTGTCTGGAAGGTACAAATAAAATCACAGTTGCAGTACGTGTGCTTCAAATCCTAGCATATATTAATTTAGAATATGACAGCTAAAATCACAGAATCATAGAAATGTAGGATTGGAAGGGACTTCAGCAGGTCACCTAGTTCAGTGTCCTGCACTGTGGCAAGATTACGTATTATCTAGACCATCCCTTACAGGTGTTTGTCTAACTTGTTCTTAAATCCTCTAGTGATGAAGCGTCTACAACCTCCCTAGGTAATTTGTTTAGGAAGTTTTTCCTAATGTGCAACCTAAATCTCCCTTGCTGCAATTTAAGCCCATTGCTTCTTGTTCTGTCCTCAGTGGATAAGGAGAACAATTTACCACTCTGTTCTTTATAACCACCAACATACTTGAAGACTTTTATATCCTCCCTCATCTTCTCTTCTCCAGAGTAAACAAATCCAATTTTTTCAATCTTCCCTCATAGGGCATGTATTCTAGACCTTTAGTCATTTGTGTTGCTCTTCTTTGGACTTTCTCCAATTTGTCCACATCCTTCCCAAAGTGTGGTACCCAGAACTGGACACAGTACTCCAGTTGAGGTCTTAGTGCAGAGTAGAGCGGAAGAATTACTTCTCGTCTTGCTTACAACACTCCTGCTAATACATCCTAGAATGTTTGCTTTTTGTGCAACAGTGTTACATTATTGACCCATATTTTGTTTGTGATCCACTATAACCCCCAGATCCTTTTCTACAGTACTGTACTCCTTTCTAGGCTGTTATGTCCAAATCTGTATGTGTGCAATTGATTAATCCTTTGTAAGTATAGTACTTTGCATTCGTCCTTATTGAATTTAATCCTATTTATTTCAGACCATTTCTCCCATTTGTCAAGATCATTTTGAATTCTAATACTGTGCTTGAAAGCACTTGCAACCCCTCCCAGCTTGGTATTGTCCACTAACTTTATAAGTGTTCTCTCTATGCCATTATCCAAATCATTTATGAAGATATTGAAGAGAACTGGACCCAGGACAGATCCCTGTGGGATTCCACTCCATATGCCCTTCCAGCTTGACTGTGAACCATTGATAACTACTCTGAGTACAGTTCTCCACCAACTTGTGCATCCACATTAGAGTAGGTTCACTTAGGCTATATTTCCCTAGATTGCTTATGAGACGATCATGTGAGATGGTATCAAAAGCCTTACTAAAAAAGATTTATCACATCTACTGCTCCCCCACCCCATTCATAAGGCTTGTTACCCCTGTCAAAGAAGGATAGTACAGTAGAACTTCAGAGTTATGGACACCTCAGGAATGGAGATTGTCCATAACTCTGACATGTTCATAACTCTGAACAAAGCACAATTTGGACTCCAGATCCAGCAGCTGACATACCAGGCCAGGCTTCAGCAGCAACTGAGCTCCCTACTCAGCACCAGCATGAGTTTGCAACGCTTGTCTCCCTCCCAGCAGAGGGGTGTGTGAGAGTGTGTGTGTGTATATAAAAGTGACTGCCCCATGTGGGGGAGGGGGAACAGGCAGCCCAGATGTGCCGACCTTTAAGATGCAATACAGGCACAGTACAGTATTTGCTGCTTCTTTTTTTTCTCTCTCTCTGCTGCTGCCTGATTAGTTACTTCTGGTTTCACATGGTGTCTGGTTGACCGGTCAATTCATAACTCTGGTGTTCGTATCTTTGAGGTTCTACTGTAGGTTGGTTTGACATAATTTGTTCTTAAATAAGCTGTGACAGGTAAAATATGCCATGTAAGCCTTACTGACTGTCACAGAAGTAGATGTTCAGAGCCTCTCCTCAGCCATTCTAGCCTCCACCCAGATCAAACATTCTACCCCCAACACACACATTAAAGAAGTCCCAAGGCTCATCTGTCTGTTTTGGGCCACACAGGTACATTACCGGACTTAAATCTAGCACCTATTAGCACCACAAAATGGAGTCTGTGTGAATCTATGATTCAATATAATTCTATTCCCTCCACTGCCTCCTTAAAAAAAAAAAAAAGCTTCATTAGCAACCAGTTAAGTCAAGTGTGAAGTCCATCCCTTCAAGCCCTTAAAAACCAGGAAATATCCAGTTAAAAGATCCTTAAACATGTCCTAACCCTCACACATCACATTACCAGTTCATGGTGACTAACTCTAACCCTCCACCAGTTAACTCCCAAACACCTCCAACATAGTAAAAATCAAACAAAATACACACCAAATATCCTGAACTCACACTGTAATGCCAAAACTAAATGCTGACCTCCACAATGTTACCATGTATATACTATAGACATCTGAACACTAGTGTATGAGGTGATATCTGTATTTGTGTGGGAAGAATGAATGACGGTTCAGCATTACAGGGCAAGGAATTGGGTAGAAAAATATAAGTTTTAAAACATCCACTATTTGTTCCCGGACATCAGGGCCAGTTCTGGGATTCTGAGGAGGGGCCACAGATGATTCTCCCTTCGTTACACTCCCCCTTCGCAACTAGGTATTCTGATATTATGGTGAAAAGTGTGGCATAAATGCTTGGACAGAATTTAACTGGCTCATTGTAAATACGAGGGTGGGAAAGACACTCGTACGGCAGTGATAAGGGTGAGACAGAGAGAGTGGTAATCTTTGTACCACACACCAGACCCTTTACTGGAGGAGAATGTGGTGCCCAGCAGTTTGTACTGGGATCCATGCAAAGTTGCCAACATTTTCAAGAGACAATTCTCCAAATAAGCCTTGGTTATAGGGCTCATTTGCTGAAGGGTTGTGGATGAATTCTGATAAATTTTAGGTTCTCTGTCTCTTTCCCTCTCTGCAAATATTCAATTACAGAAGCCAGAGCACCAAGAAATATTAATATCACAAGCTCAAAAACAGCCATCACATTTTCTTTTACTTCAAACTTACAGAGACAGAGGACACTGGCCAAGGAAGTACAATAAAATAAGGGAGCCTAAATTCATTACAATTCACTTAATCTAGGAGACAGCTTCTCTTGCTTTTTGTCCTTTTTCTTTGTCCGTCTTTTCCTACACCTTCAGCCTCAGATTAACTCCATGCTTCTCCACCCCATTCTTCTTCCCATCCTTATACAGAGGTTTCTCTGTTAGTGTTCCTCTCTCTTCTTTTTTTGAGAAACCAGCATCTCTTTCCCTCTCCTTCCTTGATCCATTTGCCTCCAATATACACCTCCTTCCATGTTATGTTGCCTTTTCTCTGCTCCCCTTCTTCTCTTCACTGTGTCCCTTTTGCTTCCTACACTCATCTCTCTGGCCTCTTGCTCCTCCCATACTCCATTAGTTCTCACTGGTTTCCCCACCTCACACTCTCTTACTCTCTAAGGTCTCTGCAGTGGTGCCTCTGCCCCCCTTTCCCTTCCTCCTTCACAAGGGACCTGCTTCTGCTGTTGAAGGTGATGGGAGGAGAGGTTCCCTTTTTCTCTGCCCCCACCCCCAATTGCTTCCTCAAGCCCTCAGAAAGTGAGATGCCATTGCTGTTTAGAAGGTGCAAAAGAAACCAGAACCTCCTCACCTCCTGTCTCCAACTGCCCCTACTTAGTGTGGGGTGGGAGGGACAGTGGGCCAAATCTTTAGTAGTTAGACTAGGCAGGAGGTCTACGGAGGAAAGAGGGGTGCCATCATTTGAGAGCTGTCACCAAACTGGGCCAGGTTTTTAGCAAATTTTACATGATACGCTTGCTTAAAATCCGTGTAACTTATGTCTCCTTTGTCTTAGTTCTTTTTGGCTTCTCCACTCATTTTCCCTCTTGGTTATCTTTTCTGTATCTCTTTGCCACTGCCTAATTTCCCCATGTTTATAACTTAAACACAAACGCAAAGCATCTAGCTTGTTTCTTCCAAGTTTATTCATCCGTCCTCCAGGAAAATTCACTTTCTAATACTGGCTTTCTTTAGTGGCTTGTTTCCCCTTCCACAAGCTTCTCTTCTCTATTCTGGGCAACTACTATGCTTAGCTTCCATCTCTCCCCCTTGTCAGACTTCTCTGCTCTTTGCTCAGTCATGCCGCTCTGACTTTCTATCCCCTCTACGTTCCTCTTTCCCTCATATTGTCTTCCCAAGACTTCTCCCTCTTTATAATGAAATGTATTCATTTTTTAAATCCCCTGCCCTAGCCTTATTTGGGCTGGAAGGACAGGGGACAACATGCCAGCTGCTCGACAGATTCAAACTAGAGTAGGAATGGAACAATCTCGCTTCATGCCACAGTCAAAATAGCAGTGTCAGATGAATATCACATGCAGTTTCACTCAGCTACAAAGAACAAGGAAGGATATTTCCATAAAAAGCATGGGCCGAAGTATCAAAGTCAAAATACACTTGACTATGGGGATGCATCAGTATCCCTGTCCTCCCAAGCCCCACAGCCCAATTGCAAAGTTAAAACAACACTGACAGATCGTTAGGATCTTCCAACTTGTTCACGCTAATTTTGTTTTGGATGTGCTTGTGAGTACGTTGCAGTTCTGCCTCTACTTGTCTCTGTCTGTCTACTACAAAAGTAACCCACCGATGGTTGCAAGCCACTAGGAAACTTTCCTGTACTTCAAGGTCTATACCTTCAGTTCATGCACTTGAGTAACAGGGGAAGATCTTCCTCTCTCTGGCCCAAACCTAAGTTTCACTCTTGATGCCTCTCCCTCAAAATGGTTGATCTGGTGGCAGCCACTGCCATACACAAATTATACGGGTAATATAAAATAATGTAATGTTGCCTCACTCTCAACAAATAAGGTCTAATTTTGAGCACATAGGGCCTGATTCTCCAAACCCTTACTTATGTGTGTAGGGAGGACAACTCATGTGATGCTTTACAGCTGACATATTACAGTGAGGACAAAATTAAAATGTGATAATACAGGAATTTTACAAATGTAAAAATTGAGTGTACTTTGATATGAATTATTAATATTACACTTATAATTTACTATCTAAGGCCTCTCAGATGGTTTCATATATGCTGCTGCTATTAAATAACTGGTCCCACTCAAAGGCTGCAGCATAAAAGCTATGATGGAGCTTAGCTGTGGAACAGGACAGGAGGGGGGGGAGAAGGTGTTTTAGAATCTAACTGAAAATCCCTTTATACGCTTATTCACAAATAGAACACGCTGCAGAATCCACTTGCTGGTGGTGGTAGTTTGAGAAGAGAGTGTTCTGTTCATGCCAGATCAAAAGAACAGCAAGCTGTGGAAATAAATATAACTTCAACATTTGGTGAACAAAGTAGCCAGGAAGTATTTAACACGATACTAATTTGCTTCATTTAAACAGTGTTAGTGGAAGAAATAAAATGGTAGTTCTATAATTTATGAATTTAAAATGACAATTCTATTTTAAAATATGTTGTGGAATGTTTTGCTGGAATCAAGACACAAATGGCTCGATCCTGAAAGGTGCTGACCATCCAGAAAATACCCATTAAGTCAGGGGTTGTAACAGGTGTTCACCATGTCTCAGACACTAAATTAATGCTTTGTGATGGCCTTTAAGAATTTTTGTTGTGCTAGGCCCACTTCACTAAATGCAGGTAGACTAGTCAGGAAACAGTCTTCATGGGTCTCAGTCTCAGAGTTCTCAGCCCAGAGAGCGAAGGAGCAATTTCCCTTAACGGAGTTTAAAATAGAAATATGAAACTTGCCAAGATGATTTGAAACTATTGGCAGATGGGGGAAATATTTCTGGATCTGCATCTCGTAACGTTTGGCAGGGAGTGTGACTAGAGAACAGCTGACTTTTACTGCAATGACATTATTAATTCTAGTTTTCTTGCCAAACTGAGCGCCATAATTGAGCCGTTGCAATATCCCTTTCATTAAGTAGTTCATGCAGGCCTGTTAAACTGATCATACAGTAAGTAATGTATCTGCCCCATGCCTACCGAAAAGGTCAGCTTGAGTCCAGCCAAGCTTTCAGCTGATTGGCCCTTATATAGTAGCTCCTTGCAAAGAGAGTTGGGCAATCAGGAGGCATCATGTTCTATCTACCTCATCAGCGTTCGAATCAAGACCATGCTCAACATTCTTCCAGGCTTTTTGAGACCACCACCGCAACCATGAAATAGTCCTTCAGACCTACAGACATATTGGTCATCGTCTGGATGCAACTAAGTTGCATAAAATTATCTGCAGGCTTAAATGTCTTTGCTTTGGACAATTTCTAGTAAAAATGTTGTTTTAATCAGAGTCAGCTGAAGTGTGTAAATCTACATATATGTTTGCAAATGTATCTGTTCAATTCCAACAGGTATACTGGTGACTAAATAAATCTTATGTAGTTAAGCACACAAGTCAGTAAATGCAAACACTGAGAAAGTAAACCTTTAATGCTTACTAATTGTGGCCCAATTGTGCAGTCACTTACACAGATGGCTAACTTTACTCACATGAGGTGAATGGAACTACCCACAGGAATAAAGGGTTTGCAAGGTGAAATCCTGGACAGAACACTGATATGTTCCCCTTTCCAAAATGGCCACTTTAATCCATACACTTCAACTCACTATTCCAGTCCCAAACAGTTCTACCCTTCTTCGCCCTCTCCCCCCTCCCCCCCAATTCCCCAATTCCTGATGTTCTACCCGGCTCCTTAGAGAATCAGCAGGGATTTGCTGGTTCTACTCAGCTAGTCCTCTGCCAGACAAGTAGAAAAAGGGTGAAAAGCAGCTCAGATGATGCTTTCCCTCAGGCAGTAGAAACTCCTGCAGGACTCTCTACATTTGTGGGCCTGTGAGCAGTGCTGTGCTGTGCTGCCAAGGTGGGATTTATGCCTTGTGACAAGGTGTACCAACCCTGCACTGGGCCAATGGAGCCAGACCAATCACTGTGGGCCCAGGAGGCCACACCCCCTCACCCCTGCTGCGGACACATAAAGGGAGGTAGCTCAGCTCAGTCTGGGACTGACGAGGAGGAAGGACGTGTGCTGCAGGCTCCAGCTGGGGCGCCTGCAACTCTCCAAGCCATTGGAACCGCTGACCCAGACTACGCTGCCAGCGACCTGCCGACCGCAGAAATTGATGGGGCTGCTGAGCTGCTGCCAGCTGAGGAGATGCCCGAGATGCACTTTGTGGTAGAAAGTGACCCAGGGAATGTAGTAGAAGCCGATGCTTAACTCCTTAATGGGGAATTTCCTGGCTTCACAGGGCACTGGGTCAGAACCTGGTGGAGTAGGGTTGGCCCAGGTTCCCTACTGCCCACCCACATTTGCCACTAAGTGTGGCTACTGCTTGTTTGCTCTGCCCCAACCAGGAGGCTCAGGGACCATGGACTGTTTGTTTGCTCGGCCCCGCCAGGGGTCCTAAGCCCTCCTTGTGGTAATTACCTGATCCCACAGAGTCCGGAGGACTGTGAGACAGGATGTACCAACCCCGCACTGGGCCAACAGGGGTGGCCCTGCTTGATGCGCGGGGTCCCCCCCTCACACACCCACGCTTTGATTGTTTTCTGGCAGACTACCTATCCCGGTGAGTTCCAGCATTAACAATTACATGTCACTCACTGTTAGTTGCTGTAATAATTCTACAACCCCATTTAATTCTCAGATAAGCTTAGTAAAACAAAACAACCCCTTAAACAACAGAGTTGGGACAATGATACATCAACCTGATCCCACTGAAGTCAATGGAAAGAGTCTTGTAGACTTCATTTGGCTTTGGATCAGGCCCATAATGATCTTATTTGGACATCCTGATGTGGAGAAAACGCCTATGCATTGTCCCAGCAGTTTCTACACTAATCAATGGAGTATACTCAATATTATCTATTGCCAGAACTAGAAATTGTACTTGTTTTAATGTCTGTCACTGGGGTTACAAAGGCAGAGACCGCTGCAACGAGACCATTCTGTTTCATCTCATTCTGTAACTTTATCCTGCGCTATTCATGAAGAGTTCTGTATTTAGAATTACATTCAAATACTCTGCGGTAACATGACACTGTGTTCGAACTAACACACTGGTCTTTCCTCATGTTTTGCAGGATAGTTTAAGTACCATTGTGTGTAACAGGCTTAACTTCTTCATTATAATGATTAAAATTAAAGCTGCAATAGGAATTAATATCAAATGGAAAACTGGAGCAGAGCAGAACACAATAGCCAGGATGCAGCACATCCAGGCTGCTGGGAGTGATGAGACATTTGCTACTCCTTCAAAATGAAAAATCCCTCCACCACCTTCCTTGTGGATGGAGGCAGAAAGGCCACTCATATGAAGCAAGTGAGGGCTGAAAGAATGTAAATCTAGTTTGGCAACTGGCTTGGTTTTGTATTGATCCTGTATGGAGATTTCTTCTCATGCTGTAAATCTTGTTTTATGCATGAATCACAATGCTGGAGGGGGTAAGTGGCATCTCTAAAGGAACTTAAGTGTATGCTTTATGGAGACTGCCACAGTACCCCCTCAATTCTGGGCCTGAAATTTCCCTACTGACATGTCATAGACATGAATAATGGGTCAAATCAGATGGCAGCTGTTAAACTACTAATTTCTGGGAAGGAGTCTTTCAGAAATGAAAAACAGTAGTTAGGAGACTGGATATTCCCTAATGTAACTCATGCTGAATTAAGAGACCCCTTTAATGCCTAATCATAGCTTCTCTAAACTAGCACAGACTCTTCTGGATAGCCCAGCACAGCCTTGGCTATCTGTGTTACTATGGATAAACTTAGGTTATGCTGTCAGACCACCAAAAAGGTGTAAGATTTTGTCATCAGGTGCTTCCATTGCTTAGCTATTGAAGACAGCATGATCCAATGGGAAAAACATTGGACCAGGAGTCAATGGACATGGGCTTTATTTCTGCCTCTGCCACTGATTTTCTGTGAGATTTTTGACAATTCAGTTCACCTCATCTGTAAAATAGTCATAATAATCTTCATCCACCTTTGTAAAGGTCTTTGAGACCTACAGGTGAAATACACTATGTATCTGCTAAATATTGTTATTATTACTCATATCTTTCTCTTGCAGTTTATTTCACTTGCAAGACGCTGACCCATTTTCTCATTGGGAAACTGGAGTAGAGGAAGCACGGAATCATTTCTGCCTTGAAAACTCCCACTTATTACTAAAACTACCCCCAGGAAGAATCCATTTAGTCTTCTATCAAGCAATGCATTGTTTTCCCTAGTGAAGTTTAGCAACAAACCTCAAGGAATCCTGATTCTAGCTGTCTGGAGGAGAAACAAGACATCAGTCCTCACAGATTTCCTCTGAACGCTAACTTAAATTGTGTAAGAAGTGAAGATGCCACAGTAGAGCTACCCTTGCCACATAGAAACAGGGCACCCACATAAACTCTGATTTAAGTATCGCTGCCTGTACAGTGTAAGAATGCAGTTCTCCTTGGTTTAAATCCTCTGGAGAGAAGAAATACATTTCAAAATAAGGCTCTGAGTGTGCTCGAAGGATTCTTAAGGAATACTGTCAGATGTTCCTTTAAATATACACAGACAAATCCTCTGAATACAGCGTAAAAACCACATGCTCATTCTGCAGAATTCATCTCTGTGTTCATACTTAAGGGAGAACAACAGGGCTGTCTTGCCTCAGCTAGGAATTAGCACAGCCTGCTGGTTTTCACTGAAATTGCATTCCACAAGATTACCCTTGTTCTTCTATTTTCTGTACTTCTTCTTAGTCTTTTCCTTGAATAAACCTTGCTTTTCAGAGAGAGAGCATTGTGTCTTATGTGTGACCAAATAAACCGCATTATTATTAATTAACTATTGGTTAATTGGTGCCTGCTATGCTAGACACTTACATACCAAAAGGGCTGGCTCTGTCCCAAAGAGCTTACAGTTCTGCCATCAGCTTCTCAGCCCATTTCACTTTACCTAAAATTAAGAATCTAATTTATACATTACTGCTGCTAGGGAATGTAGCCCAAATTTGGAGATAAGCATCACCTTAAGAAAGAAGAGCTATGGGATTTTAGATTCCTGGACTTGACGCCTATTTCATCTACTGACTCACTATGTGACACTGGGCTAGTCAAGTCACCCTCTCAGTTACCTGGATATACTACTACTTGCCTACTTCACAGGGAGTGAAGTGTCTGATGTTTGTAAACCACTCAGACCCTTGGGTGAAAAGGTAATATCATAAAGTACAAAGGATTTTATTAATCACTATACCATCCAGCTAGATTCATTCACGGCCTCATAAGCCTTTGGTAAGAGGCCTATGAGACCATGAATTAATCTAGCTGAATGGCAGAGTTGTGAATATGCAGGCGTGCAGCAGCCTGTACTCAGGGGGAATAAACAGTACATTAAAAATGATTGTATCATTGATTTTTTTCCAAAACTTGGGAAAGAAACAGAGATATCTTACCATGTGCTGTTTAAACAAGTGTGGTGCAACTGATGGTCTACTGCTGAAAAATCAAATAGCATAATTTGAGAAAAACAAATCCCCATTTTGGTGCAGTAATAACCTGTGCTCTTCAAGTCCACTTTAAATCAGATGCCTTCTGCTACAGCCTCACAGAATCCAAGTCAGAAACGGGTACTTTGATCACTCCAACTTCCCTTCTCCCCCACCAGTGAAGGATTTTTATAGAGGATATTTTCCAGTGCTTTCTCTAATTCATTTTTAACTGAGCCACCTAATGTGGTTTCCACTATTTGCCTCGTGATTACTGTTTAAAAAAAAAAGGAAGGAAGTAATCTATCAAAATCAAACTTCAGTTAGAACAGTTAATATCATGTAAAACTTCAAGGCAGCATGGAACCTAGAAACAGATAAATATTACAAGAGCTATCTAGTGAAAATGAAATATGCTAGGAGGTGGATAGTAACATTTTATTGGTTTTTTTTTTTTTTTTTTTTTTTTTTTTACAAGGATTGGATCTGTCCAAGTACATTTATGAGGAGGGAGCTCAGGATTAATTTCTGGACAAATGAATCCTTCCTCAGTGACAAGTAGTAAATGGCGATTCCATCACTGTAGCAGAAATTTACAGAGGCTATTTGCTCATTAAATCAGAAGGACTCTCCGGGGCAGAATGGTTTCTTAGTTGATTTTCTAACATTCTTTGGAAGAAGCAGCCGCTGCCAGTATTAGAGGAAGCCTAAGTATTCCTTTGATAAAAGTGGCAATGGCTCCCATCTAACTATAATGCAGTAATTTCACTGATTCTGAAAATGGCTAAAAGCCTTCAGTAATGCTCTTGTTAGGAACAGACCGGTGTCTTTAATAAATACAGATTGTAAATCACTTTCCAAAAGGTATTATCTTTCAGATTAAATTAAGGTTTGGCTCAACTAATCCAAAGAGATCAGATGGGTTTTGCGCAGAGGGAGGCTTGTAGCAGAACATTTTAGGAAGGTATTATGTTTAAATCCATTATCCTAAATATATTTCTGAGCCACCCTTTATGATCTCTTCATTGCAAAGATGCATTTGGTTGCAAAGAACAGCTACCTATGCATCTGGCTCATTTCTTGACCAGGAGAATAAACTATACAAATGACAGAAATACTACAGCAGTTGCTGTTTATATCTATCTTTATATCCTCTTAAAGAATGAGGACTGGAAGGGAAGCTGACCCTTGAGCTCATCATCACCATTTAATTAGCTATTGAGCCTTTGACACTAACTATGGATAAGAGAGAATTCAAGGGTTAAAGGCAAAAGAGAGTCTGAATGGGCTGTAGCCCACAAAAGCTTATGCTCAAATAAATTTGTTAGTCTCTAAGGTGCCACAAGTATTCCTGTTCTTTTTGCGGATACAGACTAACACGGCTGCTACTCTGAAACCTGAGCATAAACTGAGTTCCTAAACATAAAGGATGAAATCCTGGCTGCAGTGAAGTTAATGGCAAAAAACCTTACATTTATTTAAGTGAGAATATGATTTCATCCCATCCAGGTGGTTTTACTCTCAGGGTCTAAAGCTGCATGCAGTTAGCCACATGTGTAACTATACTCATGTTGGAGACTTATTTAAATTAATGGGACAATTCACATGCATAAATGTTTGCATTATACAACCAGTGCTGCAAGCGAATATGATTAGATTTAGGGTTCTCTGGTTATTACACCAACTCCTAAAGAAATGGGCAGAGATGCTGAAACTGATCACCTAGTTCCTTGGCTAAATATCAGGGATTCCTCTGAAGTTTGAACTCAGGACCATCCCAGACTCTGGATCTTTCTAATTTAAATGTTCATAACCTTAAAACTTAAGAGCCTTGCACTCTGCATGTTACATAAATGACAACTAGTTTTTCTTCTATAGATCTGACTGAGACTTAAAAAAATAATCAAGTGTGAAGGTCATATGTATTGGACTGCATCTTACTTTATGACAGGTTTCAGAGTGGTAGCTGTATTTGTCTGTATCAGCAAAAAGAACGAGGAGTACTTGTGGCACCTTAGAGACTAAGGGTATGTCTACACTACGGGATTAATCCGAATTTAGATAATTCGAATTTGGGAAACAGGTTGTATAAATTCGATTGTGCACGGCCACACTAAGCACATTAATTCGGTTTTTAACCACATTAATTCGGTGGTGTGCGGCCACACTACCCCATTAATTTAACCACATTAATTCGGTGGTGTGCGGCCACACTAAACCTAATTCGAATTAACAAAATCGATTTTGGCGCTACTCCGCTCGTCGAGGTGGAGTACAGAAATCGATTTTAAGTGCCCTTTAATTCGAATTAACTGGCTCTGTAGTGTGGACGGGTGAAGGGTTAATTCGGATTAACGCAGCTAAATCCGAATTAAAGTCGTAGTGTAGACCAGGCCTAACAAATTTATTTGAGCATAAACTTTCGTGAGCTAAAACCTAGCCCACGAAAGCTTATGCACAAATAAATCTGTTAGTCTCTAAGGTGCCACAAGTACTCCTCGTTCTTTTTTCATCTTACTTTATGTGTTTTATATGACATTCCAGTTAATACAATATGCAAATATAAACTGACAAGTAATTTTTAATTATTGAAACAGAAAATATATTTTAAAAATAAGAACAATAATTCAATGGAAGTAGCTGGTGCTTGCCACCTTTGAAAATCAGCCCTTTTTTTTATGTAGGAGAACCTAAAATATGGATTTTGGAGCCTAATTTTAGGCTCCAACGTTGTAAAATTTTGGCCATCTGTTTTCTTTCAGATTTTAAAAGTTGGTGATCTGACCAAAGTGACTTGCCCCTTGCATCATTTTGACAAAAAGATCAGGAACAGAATCATGGTCTAATCACCACTTAGTATGATAACGATGTAGACCACAATCAGTTATACATTACCTTTTTAGTGCAACAACTACAAACTCAGAAAAAATGAAAGCAGCTAAAAATAGGCACTTCAGATACGCTGTTAGTGCCAAAAGATGTGGGATCACTCACCCACGTAATGTAGGCTTGTAATAACATGGGTGTTTACTGGCACACTGAAGCAATTTCAAGCATTTTTAGAGTACGAAACTTTGCCAGATACTACCTCTGCAGTGTTAAATATGTTGTCAGATAAGTATATCTCCCAGTAAAACATAATAGAGAATGACCATCTAGTCAATGCCATATGGCTATGTAACAAGAATGTAGAAAAAACTAATCTCATCCCCACAACCAAGAGACTTGATAGAAGAGGGCACCAGCTGTTGGTTTTTTGAAAGTGTAACAGAAAACAGAAGAATACATCTTTGAACTGATCAGGGTTTGCTTCTTCTGAGACTTCCCTAGAGTAGAATCAAAGAGTGCTCTAAGTTATGCAGAAACCTGTGCAGTAAGTAACAAGGACAATGAAAGAGGCCTGGGCCAAACTCTTACAAACAAGACAAGTTCTCCCTTTCTCTCTGTCACAGACAGGCCAAGTGCTGTTATTGCCCCACCAGTCCATAGGAACACATGCACTGTAATAACTTGTAAATAATTTACACAGGCTGACTAAATAAATAGTAAATAATAAAATAAAATAAAATAAAATAATAATAATAAATAGAAATCAAATTAAAACAAGCTAAAACAATAAAAGAGCAGATCTCTGTGGTAGGGCCAGTTTGAGTTAAGGGTAAGCAGATGAGCAACAATATGTTGCCCCCTGTGTGTGGAACAATTTCCCAATCCCAGTGCGCCAGGGCCCCACAACTGAAAATTTAAAATATTGGATTAAGATTAAGGGAAAAAGGAGACTCCACCCAAGGGGACTGATCTAACCGAACCCAAGCCAGGACAGCATCTCATAGCCAATGCAATTATTCACCTGGCCAGACAATGTTTTAGGTTGAAAGGTTTCAGCTGCTGCCAAGATAGCCAATAAGTCCATTACGGGGGAAAGAAAAAGAAAATGTTTTCCCCTCTATTGCAGTAATAAAGGTATTCCTGGAAATCAGCAGAAGTCAGTACTTGCTCTTTATACATGTAGAGAGAGATTACAGACCACATCTACCATCAGATATTCTTATACAGCTTCCACTGATTTCACTGAAGGGTATGTGAGTCTCTGAGGGCAAAATGTGGCTCTATAAATGACCTGCTCTAGATTACACAGCTGATCGGTGCTAAAATGGGAACACAACTCAGAAGTCTTGATCCTCTGTCCCCATCCCTTTCTCTAACTACTACCCCAGGCCTCCCCCTTTTTCTTCCCCAGATATTTGCACAAGCTCTGTCTTTCACACCTCCCATTCCAAACATATCTCTTCAGCAGCATACAGAGAAAATGAAACCAGAATGGCTAATCAAATCACCATTTTGGACTTTCTGGCAATGAATGTCAAGTCCAGCTGAGCTGAGCTTGGACTGGCACAAGACTCCAGGGGGCAGGCAAAGGGGATTTTATGCCATCTTTGTAGCTCCTCAATTCCAGGGCTGGCTAGGAGAATGGATTAGCCCCAAAGTGTTGTTCCAGCACCCAGAACTGCGAGGATGGAGTGATTCTGTGACCCTGCTCCACGTGCTGGCTGTACAATGCCCGGGGATTACCCCTACATGGGCTGTATTCCCACGTGGCCAGATCTGCAAGTTTTATGGCTGATTTGTACTGGTGGAGTGATGCCAAAAGGCCTCAGCAGACGAGAAGAGACCTCTCTTTTTCCACCAATTAGTAAGGGGAATGAACACATTCTACTGAGCCATCTGCAAAATTTCCAGGATTGCTTCTGGCCCCAACTGCATTTTCAGTAACAATGCAATATCTATGCTGAGGCTCAGTCAATTAAGAGAAACGCAGAAAGAGAAATAACTGCTTCTCATTCACTTTATAAATATTATTGATCATGTTTTGCTCAATTAAATTAACTTTCTTCTCCATTAAAACTCTTCAGTTGGTTATTATTGGGTGATTCATGTATGTAATAAAAGAGAGAGGGAACAATGTCTGAGTGCTTGTATCTCAAGCTTCACTCTCAGGGTTTACCATATTACCCACACCCCGAGATGGAATCAATCACAGCCTGTAATCCACACTTGTTTACTCTCTATAATTCTATCACAAGGTGCTTGCAAATGCAGGGAGACCATACGTCTCTGAAACCAGGTATGTCCCAGTTTTCAGGGCCTGTTCCAGCATCCTTGTTGCTTTTACAGAAAATGATGTTTTGTCACTGTTTCTGTAAACCCTGGAGAATATGGGCACCTGAAGGAGCCAATAGATATCCTGGCTGGTGAAATTAACAGCAGTTCATATGCACCTCAGGGATGTCGCCACTCTGCCCTTCCCACATAAGAACGGCCATACTGGGTCAGACCAAAGGTCCATCTAGCCCAATATCCTGTCTTCCAACAGTGGCCAATGCCATGTGCTTCAGAGGGAATGAACAGAACAGGTAATCATCAAGTGATCCACCCCGTCGTCCATTCTAGCTTCTGGCAAACAGAAGCTAGGGACACCATCCCTGCCTAATGAAGCTTCTAAGTGAATTCTCCTCTTCTGCTGGAGTTCTCAAGGCAGCCCATCCCAGCGCCTAGAATGGAGGATGCTGAGGAAAAGGAGAAGGATTGGGAACCCTTGTCCCTTCCCCTTTCCAGTCCGCACACCTCCCTCAGTGGTGTGTTTGGTGCATACGTGTTCTCCTGCCCAGCACTGGGAGAGTCAGCCCAGGTTCTTTCCCCACTTTGAAAGCCTACTCATCATTGTACTTTAAAAAATGGCAAGAGCAAAGTCAAAATGCGAGACTACAGTGGCAATTATCGGTGGGTAGCTGTTCAGTAGGTTAGTAGGGAGTAGAAATAAGAGTAATATTAGCAAGCTAGTAGCTGACTGACTGTTTCCTTTTGGGGCAAGTGTGAAATAATTGACAGTAGATTTCTAAAGTGTTCAGCTATGTTTTATATTTAAGTCTAAAGCAGCTTATCTATTGGTCAGTAGTGCACAGAATACAGCCTTCACATATCTTACTTAATATTAGCATTATGGTCAGGCCCCAATCAGAACTAAGGCCTTGTGGTGCTAGACAATACTAAGAGGCAGACATCACCTTTACTCTGAAGAGCTTACAGTCTTTCATCCTGAAGGATAAAAGTACTTGATTAATCATAAAAATAGGAATAACTGCACTTACCTCTAAATTGCAGCTGCCTCTGGGGTGAAACACCAGCAGTTGTTAAACAGTGCCTAGCAGTACAACACAACAGTTTCGTAGGGGAAACAATGACTTCCATATCCAACTGAAAGTGTGGGCAGCAGGTATTTAGATAAGATGGCTCAATTTTCAGAAGTACTGAGCACCCAGAACTTCAATTAAGGTCAATGGGAGCTGCAGGTATTAAGCCCCTCTGAAAATCAGGCCAAACAGGAATTTGTTCCAGGGTAATGAGTGTCCTGGCTGTTTAATCATCAGACATGGTCAGGGCTTTGGTTTTAAAGCTCATCATAAAAAGAGTCCCTCCAGCAGCTCAACAACATACGGCTGCATTGACTCAATACTAAAAGGAAAACTAGCTACTTACTGAATCATCACCATTGCTTCCTGCAGTGCCTGAGTTTTCCTTTGAGGTCTCCCATCCACATACTAACCAGGCTTGACCCTGCTTAGCTGTGCTGTACAATGAAAAGCAATGCAGCCAAGCTCTTACTTTTCCCTGGGCATTGGACTCTGTCCCCACCAAATCATTATACATAGGACAGAAAGACGTTAGCTGGCAACATCTTTTAGAGAGTAACTACCTGGGCTGGATTAGAAACTGACCCACTGTAAAGTGTGAGACGCTTTGTCTCACAATCCCACAAGCCATTCAGTTGTTCCCTTAACCCTGTGTTTCAGATCTCAAAGAATAACATCACCTTTGTCACAGTATTTATTTTTCCTTAATCTTATCTCATTACATAGACATATACTACCACAGTCTCGGCCAGATGGCCCTCTTCAAGGGAATGCTCTGGAGACACCATCTGGCCAAGAGATGAATGGATAATGGACAATATACGTCTGCATAATGAGATCAGATTAAAGAAAAATCTACAACTAAGTAGTAAGTGGATACTTTTATTCTTTAAGTCTTTAAATAGTAGAAGGGCAAACAAGCTGCTACATCTGTTTATTACTGTTTTGCACTTTATGTTACTGTGGGGGAAAAAAAACCCTTAGAATATATTGATGTTCTCGACTCCTAAATTCCTTGAGACCAAGGCTCTCTCCTAAACATCAGAGTGGCTCCTATAATGCACTGGATTGGGGCTCCCTTCTGCACAATTCAGGAGGTCTGTTGGAGTGCTGCTGTAGCAGGCAAGCTGGGAGGTGCTAGTGTGACCCACACACATCCTGGGTGTGGTGCTCTGTCCCCTCTAGTGACACCAAGACCACTTAGAGATTAATGAGTCTGCTCTACAGCCTTAGCTAAGGGTCATGTGGCTTTTAGCTCATGCAGTAGAGGCTCATGCACTGAGGTACCAGGTTCAATCCCACCCACTGATGACTGGGGTCTGTCGGTGTTACACTGGAGAACCATCATAGTTTAAACAGGTTCACTCCTACTGTTGTCAATGTGAGCCAGTTTAAACGCTAATAAATTTTAGGCATGCCTGTGCGCACTTAACACTGCTGTCCCAGCTATTATTTCTTAGGTGCACACTTAGACAAAGCATGCTCAGTATATGATTTTTAAACAAGTGCAACTCAGTCAGTTCAAAGGATATTACATCTTGAGCAAAACCAAGTACCACAACTACCAGCAAGCTATTTTCAAGACAACTTTCAAACCTCATTATTTCAACCATCAGGCTTGTTCTATAATGGGTATGAGAATGTGTTTTATAATGGGGAAAGTATTTTATTCACTCTCCTCATTCTCAAAGATGGCTGAACTGTATATGTGCAGACTTTTCCTTCAAGGTTATCATTAGGAAAAGATAAAACATGACACATTTTCACCGAAAGTGTAGAAGTTTCAGAGGGTTACAATGGAAACAATATATTGTAACCCTGAAATTGACATATAAAGGGGAGGGGAAAAACAGATTTTTGCAACAGACACAGTGAATTGTAATGTTTCTGTTAAAAAAAAACCCCACTATCAGACAAACAATAAATAAAAACCAACCACACCACCAACCAATTTATTAAAAATTGAGACCTGACCTATCCTCTTTTTCCTGGCAGATTCTATGAATGACTGGAGAATTAGTAGAACTGACATTACAAATTATCAAGAAAGCAAAACCTTCAGCAATTTAGAAGGGAAGAGTCTGTGTCAATGTGTAATGTTTGTGTTAATGCCTGTTTAATTGAAATGCCTTATAAACAGTCAGAAGGAAAGTCACCTTTGCTTAAAGTTCAGCACCCCTCCCTCATTCAATGGAGGGCTAAGAACGTTCTCTGGGTCATCACGGGATCTCTAGCAACATCCGGGAACACCAGAGTCGATACTGATATTGTGAAAGTAAAAAACGAGCAAAATTTTATTTGGGGAGGGGGGAGGAAAACAGGGGTGTGAAATCCCAACCTTTTTAATATTATAAGCAGCAAAAAAAAAGACAAAACAATTGTTTTTCCTTTGTAAGTGATATTTAACTCTAACAGTCACTGCTGCTCTCGCTATACCTTACACATACTCGATAATAAAACACATGGTATGGGACTGTACCCGATCCCCATAGACCTTTGAGAAATTATCAGACTAAAGGCTTCAGTGAGATAATTGAAAAGTGTAGTTATTTGGGATTACCTGAAGTGCATTCTTAGTTTTATAAAATGGTCAATTGCCCACTCCTCTGATGTACCTAAATCTTCTGGTAATCTGAGTATATCCTATAATGTGTTTAGCATTCTTCTTAACTATGTATCCTCTGCATATTTTACAGTATGCTGTTAGTTCTACTTCTCAATCACTTGTGACGACGCCTAATAGGGTTAGTCCCAACACTGAGATTTAAGAGACACTTTTCTCTATATTTTCATTGGATAACATTTTCAAAAACATCTAAGGCCTGGTCTACACTACGAGTTTAGGTCGACTTTAGCCGCGTTAAATCGACTTAAGCCTGGACACGTTTACACTACGAAGCCCTTTCTTTCGACTTAAAGGGCCCTTTAAACCGGTTTCTTTACACCACCTCGACGAGGGGATTAGCGATAAAATCGGCCTTAGGGGGTCGGAATTGGGTTAGTGTGGACGGAATTCGACATTATTGGCCTCCGGGAGCTATCCCACAGTGCTTCATTGTGACCGCTCTGGACAGCACTCTCATCTCAGATGCACTGGCCAGGTAGACAGGAAAAGCCCCGCGAACGTTTGAATTTCATTTCCTGTTTGCTCAGCATGGAGAGCACAGGTGACCATGCAGAGCTCATCAGCACAGGTAACCATGATGGAGTCCCAGTCCCAGGATTGCAGAAGAGCTCCAGCCTGGACCGAACGGGAGGTACGGGATCTGATCGCCATCTGGGGAGATGAAGCAGTGCTCGCCGAACTCCGAAGCAGTAAAAGAAATGGCAAAACATTAGAAAAGATCTCCAAGGCCATGAAGGACAGAGGCCATAACAGGGACGCACAGCAGTGCCGCGTGAAAATTAAGGAGCTAAGGCAAGCCTACCACAAAGCCAGAGACGCAAACGGAAGGTCCGGGGCTGAGCCGCAAACATGCCGCTACTACGCGGAGCTGCATGCCATTCTAGGGGGTGCAGCCACCACTAGCCCAAGCATGTGCTATGAGTCCCTCGCTGGAAACAGGGAAGCGGGTTCGGCGGACGAGGAAGATGAGGATGGAGAGAACATAGATAGCTCACAGCAGCAAGGAAGCGGAGAAACCAGTTACCCCAACAGCCAGGATATGTTTGTCACCCTGGACCTGGAACCAGTAATCCCCGAACTCACCCAAGACCCTGAGGGCACACAGGGGACCTCTGGTGAGTGTACCTTTGTAAATATTACACATGGTTTAAAAACAAGCGTGTTTAATGATTAATGATTAATTTGCCCTGGCAATCGCGGCCAGTACAGCTACTGGAAAAGTCTGTTAACGTGTATGGGGATGGAGCGGAAATCCTCCAGGGACATCTCCAGAAAGCTCTCCTTCATGTACTCCCAAAGCCTTTGCAAAAGGTTTCTGGGGAGGGCTGCCTTATCCCGTCCGCCATGGTAGGACACTTTACCACGCCAGGCCAGTAGCACGTAGTCTGGAATCATTGCATAACAAAGCATGGCAGCGTATGGTCCCGGTGTTTGCTGGCATGCAGACAACATCCATTCCTTATCGCTCTTTGTTATCCTCAGGAGAGTGATATCATTCACGGTCACCTGGTTGAAATGGCGCAATTTTATTAAGGGGACATTCAGAGGTGCCCCTTCCTGCTCTGCTGAACAGAAATATTCCCCGCTGTTAACCACGCGGTGGGGGGGAGGGGTGAAGTGACCATCCCAGAGAATTGGGTGTGTGGGGGAGGGGAGTTAGTTGGGTTTGTGCTGCATGTTAAACCTGAAATCGCAGCCCCTTCTTTTACATTGCAAACCCATTTTAAATGGCCAACCCAACGGGTGCTTGGTATGGTTAATGAGAGCAGTACTGTTTTAAAGCATCCTCACTTGTTAACAAGGTTAAAAAAGCCAAAAGACTGTGTCTTACCATAGCTGCCTGCAAGCTCAAATCTGTGGCCTGGCACTGCGTGAGTGATCTCTCACACCAAACCGGCAAGCCCTCAATATAAGAGGAAAAATGCGACCTTGTAACGAAAGCACATGTGCTGTGTGATGTGAACAGCAAAATCTAACGTGAAAGAGTGTACCCATTGTTCTCTAAAATGTATCTTTTTTAACCAACTCTCCCTTCTCCACCAGCTGCAAATCTTACTCCTTCGCAGAGGCTAGTGAATATTCGAAGAAGGAAGCGAAGGACGCGTGACGAAATGTTCACTGAACTACAGACTGCCTCCCACGCTGACAGAGCACAGCAGAATGCGTGGAGGCAGTCAATGACTGATTTTAAAAAAGCCCAATATGAGCGAGAGGAGAGGTGACGTGCTGAAACGCGGGCTGAAGAGGAGAAGTGGCGTCAACTTGTACTCAGAAAGCAAGAGTCGATGCTCCGGCTGCTGGAGCATCAAAGTGATATGCTCCTGCGTATGGTTGAGCTGCAGGAAAGGCAGCAGGAGCAGAGACCGCCGCTACAGCCCCTCTGTAACCAACAGCCCTCCTCCCCAAGTCCCATTGCCTCCTCACCCAGACGCCCAAGAACACGGTGGGGGGGCCTCCGGCCACCCAATCACTCCAGCCTAGATGATTTCCAGTGCAATAAGTTTTAAAGTTTTAAAGTGCACTGTGTCTTTTTCCTTCCCTCCTCCCCCACCCATCCAGGCCTACCTTTGCAATTATCCCCCTAGTTGTATGCTGAATTAATAAAGAATGCATGAATGTGAAGTAACAATGACTTTATTGCCTCTGCAAGTGGTGCTCGAAGGGGGGAGGGTAGTAGGGGAGGGTGGGGTGGTTGGTTTAGAGGGAAGTATAGGGTTAACCGGGTGGGGGGGTGTAGGGGCGGAGGGTTCATCAAGGAGAAACAAACAGAAGTTTCACTCCGTAGCCTGGCCAGTCACAAAACTGGTTTTCAACGCTTCTCTGATGCGCACCGCGCCCTGCTGTGCTCCTCTAACCGCCCTGGTGTCTGGCTGCGCGTAATCAGCGGCCAGGCGATTTGCCTCAACCTCCCACCCCGCCATAAATGTCTCCCCCTTACTTTCACAGATATTGTGGAGCACACAGCAAGCAGCAATAACAATGGGGATATTCTTTTCGCTAAGGTCTGAGCGAGTCAGTAAGCTGTGCCAGCGCGCTTTTAAACGCCCAAATGCACATTCCACCACCATTCGGCACTTGCTCAGCCTGTAGTTGAACAGGTCCTGACTACTGTCCAGGCTGCCTGTGTACGGCTTCATGAGCCATGGCATTAAGGGGTAGGCTGGGTCCCCAAGGATAACGATAGGCATTTCAACATCCCCAATGGTTATTTTCTGGTCCGGGAAGAAAGTCCCTTCCTCCAGCTTTCGAAACAGAAGAGACTGCCTGAAGACGCGAGCATCATGTACCCTTCCCGGCCAGCCCACGTTGATGTCGGTGAAACGTCCCTTGTGATCCACCAGGGCTTGCAGCAGCATTGAAAAGTACCCCTTGCGGTTTATGTAGTCGGTGGCTTGGTGCGCCGGTGCCAAGATAGGGATATGGGTTCCGTCTATCGCCCCACCACAGTTTGGGAATCCCATTGCAGCAAAGCCATCCACTATGGTCTGCACGTTTCCCAGAGTCACTACCCTTGATATCACCAGGTCTCTCATTGCCCTGGCAACTTGGATCACAGCAGCCCCCACAGTAGATTTGCCCACTCCAAATTGATTCCCGACTGACCGGTAGCTGTCTGGCGTTGCAAGCTTCCACAGGGCTATCGCCACTCGCTTCTCCACTGTGAGGGCTGCTCTCATCCTGGTATTCTGGTGCTTCAGGGCAGGGGAAAGCAAGTCACAAAGTTCCATGAAAGTGCCCTTACGCATGCGAAAATTTCGCAGCCACTGGGCATCGTCCCAGACCTGCAACACAATGCGGTCCCACCAGTCTGTGCTTGTTTCCCGGGCCCAGAATCGGCGGTCCACGGCATGAACCTGCCCCAGTAACACCATGATTTCCACATTGCTGGGGCCTGTGCCTTGTGAGAGGTCCATGTCAATTTCCTCATCACTATCGTCGCCGCGCTGCAATCGCCTCCTCCTCAGCTGGTCCTGGTTTTGCTTTGGCATGTCCAGGAGGCTCTGCATATACTCCAGGACAATGCGCGTGGTGTTCATAGTGCTCATAATTGCCGCGGTGATCTGAGCGGGCTCCATGATCCCAGTGCTAGCTATGGCGTCTGGTCTGAAAAAAGGCGCAAAAGTAGTATCTGATGGACCAGGGGAAGGAGGGAGGGAGGGATGGAGGGAGGGGCGAGTGACGACATGGCGTACAGGTACAGGGAATTAAAATCAAGAAAGGTGGCTTTGCATCAGGGAGAAACACAAACAACTGTCACACAGAATGGCCCCCCCCAAAGATTGAACTCAAAAGCCTGGGTTTAGCAGGAGGGAGGGGGGAAGCAAATGAATACAGAATAAATCTATTTTTTACATCTTAAGACGACGGTGTAGCATGACTGATAGCCCTTGGCATTTTCTGGGTGCTTGGCAGCAAATACTGAGCGCTTGGCAGTTAGCCTTCAGGTCTGTTGCACCATCTGATACCCACTGCAGTATGACAACGATGGATACCAGTCGTAATATACTATCTTCTGCCCAAAAGGCAAGGGGTTGCTGCTGTGTAGCAATCTAGCCCCACGTCTGCCAGCCCCATGTCTGCCAGCACCCAGATCGCCATCGGCCTCTTCTGGGTGCTTAGCAGACAATACTGGGCACTTGGCAGAAAATAGCATACTACGACTCTGCTAACGTGCAATGAGCCAACAGGGCGCCTGGCAGAAAATGGCATACTACGACTGATAACCATCATTGTCTGCCCGGGTGCCCATGATCGACAGCCACTGCAGTACGACGACGACGGATACCAGTCGTAATAAACCATCTTCTACCAAAAGGCAAGAGGCTGGTGCAATGCAGCCCTATGGCTGCCAGCCCCATGGCTGCCAGCCCCACAGCTACCAGCATCCCGATCGCCGATGAAGGCTACCAGTCATGCTGCACCGTCTACCGCCAAAAGGCAGTAAGCTGCTGCTGCTGTTTAGCAATGCAGTCCCACGTTTGCCGGCACCCGGAAGACATATGGTGACGGTGAGCTGAGCGGGCTCAATGCTTGGCGTGGTATGTTGTCTGCACAGGTAACCCAGGTAAAAAGGCGCGAATCTATTGTCTGCCGTTGCTGTGACGGCGGGGGAGGGGCCTGACGCAATGTACCCAGAACCCCCCGCGGCACTGCTTTGCATCATTCGGGCATTGTGATCTCAACCCATAATTCCAATGGGCGCCGGAGACTCCGGGAACTGTGGGATAGGTACCCATAGTGCAATGCGCCGGAAGTCGACGCTAGCCTCGGTACTGTGGACGCGGTCCGCCGACTTCATGCACTTAGAGCATTTTATGTGGGGACACACACAATCGGCTGCATACAACCGGTTTCTATAAAACCGGCTTCTATAAATCCGACCTAATTTTGTAGTGTAGACATACCCTAAATGATTTAGGACCCTACATCCCATTTCAAAAGTGATTTAGGCTCTTAGAGTCTTGAGCCTCACTGAAAGTCAATGGGACTTAGGCTTCCAAGGCTTGAGACACTCTTGAAAATGGGATTTAGATGCTTTTGAAAATTGTATCCATTTTCCAATAAATTGCACCCTTCTACCAACCAATTCTCAAGTCATGGAGCAAAGTGAATGCAAACACCCAAATAAGGCCAAAAATAAAGCCAGAGACGATCAAGGATAAACAGGGCAGAAAAGAATGAGTAGAAGTAGGAAAAGAAGAATGCAACATACTGTTACCAAAATGATTTAACCAACATTATATATTTTAAGACAATCCACATTTATGCTAAAGTGAACAATTTCCCCAGCATCCTCTGTACTGAAATATACTAAGAGCCTTGTATAAGCTTTTGTTCTTGGGGCACACAGAGATAAAGGAGCATTTTGCTGAGGGTTGTGAAAATAATAAGCCATTGATATAATTGTTGCTAGAAACTAGGTACAAATTTCCAACCACCTTGGCTAGAAAGGGAATGAAAATATTAGGGTAAGAATGATGCAACCTAATTTTGAGGAGTTTTGTGCCCATGCTAAGAGCCTAAAGGTATATATACACCTCAGCAGTTAATTATATTTCCAGAACAGTCCATGATGCTGGTTGTATCCCCAGATTGATGGAGTGGTAAAGTATTTAATCTTTATTTTTCTGCATTTGCGCTGATTGATCTTTGACTAACACTCATGGGTTAATAAACTTGGTTGACTGTAATTATCTGATGCTTATTGTTAAAAGAACTGAACCTTTTAAGTAACAATATTAAAAATGAAAAACAACTGAGGGAAGATAGAGAAAAAGCTCATTGAGAGAGAGAGGGTGAGAGAGAGAGAGAGAGAGAGAGAGCGAGAGAGCCTCCTAGCTATTGCAGTTTCATTACAGTTAAGTAAGGAAACTCTCCTGGGCCACATTCTCTCACCAAGGAATTCAAATGACATCCCCTAATGCTCTCTCAAAAAACCCTTTGGGAAATGCGGATATAGTTTAATGTACATTATGTCAGAATATTTGCACAGGACTATTTTGTAACATGCTGGGGTGCGTATGTCACACTGGGAAAGCACCACTTCATGGTTGGTGGGAGAATCTGTTCCAACCTTCACCCCTCAGAAGTTACATGACAGCAAAGTCATTAAACTATTGCTGTGTTAACTATGCATATGTTGCTCTAATTGCAGAGTAGCTACTTGTGAGATGGGTTAAGGACATGGGTTAAGCCCAGATTGTGCTTGATCCTGGCTTAGGCACATGGGGGAGAAAAGGACCTTCCCGCCTCCCTAGTGCCTTGAGTACAAGGGCTAGGCATGATCACAGTCCCAGTGCTTGGAGCAGCGCACCCTCCTAGCACCCTTAGGGGCTCAAGACTAGGGTTGCCAACTTTCTAATTGCACAAAACTGAACACCCTTATCCCGCCCTTTCTCCGAGGCCCCACCGTGCTCACTCCATCCCCCCTCCCTCCATTGCTCGCTCTCCCTCACGCTTACTCACTCGCTCATTTTCATCGGGCTGGGGAGGGTCCCTTTTCAACCAGGTGTTCCGGTCTTGAGATTACAAAAGGGGATGGGAAGGTATGGGGTTATAGGGCGGAGCACCATGTATACTTCACCTAATCCCTGGGGATGCAGGGGCAAACTGATTGTGCTTCTTGAGAGGCAATCAATCCCTCTTGGATTTTCTCCTGTGGCAATGTGGCTCAGCACCACACCTTACCCGGGGCTGTGGCTTGATGGTACAACTGAGACCTTAACATGCTATCCTTTTCTCAGGTGCATTTCTGTGGTGAGAACAGAACATAGGAAGTGCAGCACTGGATCAGACCTAAATTCCATTTAGTCCCGTGTCCTGTCTCTGACAGAGGCTGGCCCTAGGTGCTTCTGAGGAAGATGCAAGAGCCCCACAGTAGCACGGTAGCATAATCTGCCCTGATTAAAGTTAGAACTAACTCCCTCAAGATTGGTTTAAACTCTGAAGCATGAGGTTTTATCTCCCTTCCAATATTTTTAACCATTAAAAATTATAATTCTAGATATTGTTGTTTTCCATATAAATGTCCAGTCCCTCTATGAATCTCACTAAGGTCTTGTCCTCAACCACATAATGTGGCAATGAGTTCCACAGTCAAATTATGCATTGTGTGGAAGTAGTATGTTGAGAACTTCCCACCTTTCAATTTAACTGCATACGCCCTCGTACTACAAGACAGGGAGAAAAGAAGCTCCTGATCCATCTTCTCTAAACCCTTCATTATTCTGCATTCTATTTTCGTGTTCCCCCTTATTCATCTCCTTTCCAAGGTGCACAATCCCAATCTTTTCAGTTTGTCTTCATGTGAGAGTTTTTCCATGCCCGTAAATATTCTTTGCTGTATGGTTAAAAGAACATGGAGAAAACCTGTATAGTGTCACTGAAATGTCAGCAGAATATAGAAAGTAACATTATAGCTCTCCTCCGTAGAATGTAGATCATTTTATCAGCCCTTTTCCATGCTGGTAAGGATACGCCTGAAATGGAAAGTACAGTACCACACAAAGATACACTGTAGATGTGCCCTTTCACAATGGAGCATGGATCATTTATCTCCCAATGGCATATGCTCCCAATCACTCATCAGCAATTAGAATTTGGCCTTCAGATCTACCTAATGGCCTATGTAGGACACTGCGCTAAATTAGTTAAATGTAATTATCTTTGTTTCTAAACTAGGCGTGCCATCACTACCAGTTCTTTTAAGTAAGATCTACAGTTAAGAAAAATAAAATAAGGAGCAACTATTTCCAGCAGTGTTGATCCCTATTAAAGTGTATTCTAGTTTGCTCCTTGATCTTTTCATGCAATAAAGCTTCTCAGTGTCACTTGCTGACACCATAATCGAACTCTCTGCTGCTGCTACTGAAATAAGCAGGGATCTTTTCTGAGAAACTGGACATTTCTATGTCAGGGTCATGTGATCACCTGCCTGCTGTAGCCAATATATCAAAACAACCGCCAAGCTGAGTGAGGAGTATCACCTCTATTTTCACACAAGGCTCTACGCAGGTTGGCAGAATTCTGTTCTAAATTAAGGGGGTGACATAAACCAGAGCAATGGACACTGGAAGCGTTGAGTCTCTCTCCTCAGTGCACCCTGTATAAGGCCAGAGGTAAAATTCCGTCAAAATGAAACCTGTTCCACACCACAGGCAAATGCATGCTGAACAAGCATTCCTCACTGTGTCTTGGGCCTTGCCTCTCATATTGAAAGGCTAGACGTAGCTTCATTAATAATTGAAGTGAAATATACATAAATTATACCCACTGAAACTATGAAAAGGCTAAGCTGATCAGACTGAGGAATAATGCTCTGTTGGAACGCATATTTTAAAATGTCATGATCCAAATATACTGTTGTGTGCCAACACAGTGCACACTGCTGACTGAAGATTCTACAGTCTGAGTTACTAACTTTTCAAAATTCAAAATGAATTTCTTTCTAACTGCTAAACCAGAATATATGTGTGTGTGTGAGAGAGAGAGAGAGAGGGAGAAACAAACAATCAGAAAAATAATGCCTCAGAAAGGATAAGACAGAGCTCTCTCAGAGGAGAGCAGTGTGCACCCACTGAAATAAATCTCAGAGTAGAAATACTATTCTTTCAAAAAATGACAGGGTTTTATTTATCCCTTTCCCCCTGCTCCCCCCACATCATTTGGGGGGGAAATTACAGATAGTTCATAAAAATATAGCTTTAGAAGGGGGACACTGCCAAGTAGCTTACACATAACATTTAAGCTAGTAATAAAATTGACAAATTGGAGGAGTGATCTGAAATGAATTAAACTGAAATTCAATAAAGACAAATGGGAAGCAATTCACATTGATTATTCCTTTCTAATGCACAAATAGAGAAAGGTGGTTAACTGGCTAGGCATGGAAGGATCTGGTGAGTTCTACTGGATGATAAGTAGAATATTGAATTTGGATAATAATCTGCCGAAAATGGGAAATGGCAGTCTGGTAAAGCAATCTCAGTGAATGATGTGCAGTTGCTTAGGAGGGATAGTCTATCTTAGAAATCACAAGTTTTTAGCATTTGAGGATATATATCTTCATCAACTTTTTTAAAACAATGACTAAAAGCTATCAGGTGGCAATGACATTAAAATTTATGGCCAACATATGCAAACCTGAGGGCCTCAAGTTAGGTTCCTAAATCCATATTTAGGCATCTAAAGTGTCTTCTTTCTCAGAAGTTTAAAATCAAGGAGAGCCGCAGGGGCTCGGCACATTTGAAAAGCAGACGACTTTTCATTAATTTCTTTATTAGGCACCCAGGTTTGAGAAAAATTGGCCATCATTTCATTGCTCATTTCTTTTAAAGTAAGAAAACAAATACAAAAGAACAACTAAACATAATCCTGCTCATTGTATGATTCTCTACCTTACTTTTCCCCACATTCTCGTTCCTATCTAGCTGCTTTTGTTTTTCTTTTAATTTGGATATTTTGCATACTAACTCTGTATTTAGTAATGGAATTTACCAGATGCTCTTGTAATAAGAAATTGTGTTTATATTTATGTATATTTTTGTCTTCTTCCTACAAAATCTATATATTTTTAAACGGAGTCAACAGTACCTCCTTACCATGAAAAAGATAAATGCCATATAGGGTTGCATTAATACAAGCAACACAATGAGAAATTAAGACATTGAAGGAAAGGATAAGAGAATGGTGCCTGTTGAGCCTGGAGAAAACTTATGCCTAAAATTCATACAGAAATGCTAGAAAGTGGACAGAGATCGAATTTTCCTGTTAGTCAATGTCAACAAAACAAGAAATCTGACAGGTTTAAAGCTGCAGCAGGGAAAATGTTTAGTTAGATATTATATACAGTATGTAGTTGTAGCCATGTTGGTCCCAGGGTATTAGAGAGACAAGGTTCTGCATGAGGTAATACCTGTTATTGGACCAACTTCTGTTAATGAGAGAGAGAAGCTTTCGAGCCACAAACAGCTCAGACCAGGCCCAGACCCGAAGAAGAGCGCTGTGTAAGTCAAAAGGTTGTCTCTCTCGCTGACAGAAGTTGGTCCAATAAAAGATATCACCTCACCCGCCTTGTCTCTCTAAGGTAAATAATACTAGGAATTTCTTTTTAACTAAGAGTAAGGAAACATTAAGAACATTTCAACAAAGGAACAAGCTACTAGAGGAAGCTGTGAACTACTATTGCTGGAGACATTCTAAACCACAACTAACAAGCAGGGGTGGGTTAAGGGTGACTGACTGTGTGCTGCCACAATGCAGAGGGAGGAAGCAGATAAGGCATTTATAGACATTTATTTTCCCTTACAATTGCATTACCGGCAATGGTGGTTTGAATGGATGGTACACTCGGTAAATACTACCCAAGCAGTCAAGGCCTCAGACCACAGTGTGAACAGAGGGCTACAAAAGCCCCAGCAGCACTGGGATCTTTTTGATCTTGCAAAGACCCCCTCGGAGCACCTCCGCCCTAGGTTGGTTTTGATGTTACTCCCCCCACCTAGCACCAAGTCTTTACCGCGTACTTCTTTTTGACAGCCAGCATGCAGCTCTTCATCTCCCCATACCATGCACCCTGTCTACGGGGGAGAGACCGTGGCAGAGGTGCTGGAAGAGGATTCTGTCTAGAACCATTCTCCTCTCCCTTACCCTAACAACTCCCTCATCTCAACATGGCAGCCACTGCTAACTGAATAGGAACATGAACAGCTTTCAGGCTCCCTACAAACATCCCATACAAGCTCTTCCTTTCACCTTCACCACAGAATTCTCTTTCACATCCCACAGCTCATTCCCGATGGCCTTAAAGTTAGTGTTGGTATTTTACTGGCCTTTGAGCTGCACTGCCACGTGCAAAAGGGCGAACAGCTGATCCAGAAGCCTCAACTCTCTTTCTGCCTCATCTGTGGATCTGGAAGCAGGCCTCTCATACGATCCCCATTCAACAATCAGTTGGGGTCTGGCAGGGAGTGCTGCAGAACACTCAGCGAAGCACTGCTTCACCTGCCGTTTCCCACTAGGGTCATGGTACCACTGATCTAACACAGCCTGCATCACACTAGTCTTGAGAGCCCTCGCTAGCGGGCCCCCAAGCACTGGAGCTGTCAACATTAATGACTTTGTTAAACTATTCTCACAGCTGGACGGACAATGGCTTTAGTGTTTCCCACACTGTCAGTGTCAAAGAGTAAGACAATTTTTTTTTTTTAAGTATAACAGCTGCCTCTGAGAATTGGGGCTTCAGAAATGCCAATTGTAGTGTTAAATTTGATTATAAAATATGCATCACAGTTCATTCATGGTGAGCAGTGAAAGAGACAAGAAAATATAAAATCAACTTGTCCCCACCATCCTCCTGTGATGTGAATCACAAGGACATGCTACAAGGGACAGGGACCCAGGGGCTTCCTAATAAACGTTGGCTTGTTGATTCTGCTCTCAGATGTTTAGGTGCATACCCAACCATTACATTACACACTCCAGATATCACCGAGAAGTGCAGAGTCATTGCAGCAGGGATTTGCTATTACAGCCTACTGGCTTGCCAGCAGGAAAATGCAGACGGGCATAACTGCAGTTTTCAATTATAGCCATGTGCGGAGTTTTTTGTGTGTAATATGATCTATGTTTATACACATACTCATGTATACACATGTACAGATACACACAATGCTATACTTCATGTAGTGAAATTTTACATACATACTCTACTACACCAAAGTCATAGCCCTCTTTTCTATGCAAATAGGTGATCATTAAAGTCTGGGCAATGGGATAAACACCTAAAATGACCAGACTCCAGATAATATCAGGAAATAGATGATTCTGCACTGGCTGCAAAGGGATGTTATCCTTAGGAGAGGCATCAGAAAGAATGTCTAAAGCAGTGGTAGAAGCACCTCATTATGGACCTATTGCTTCTTTCAAGAAGTACTGAACCGATTTGGTACAACAGACACATGGTTATGTTGTGAAGAACACGGCTGCGTGGACACATTTTGGCCATGTTTGCTGTAATGGAGTTAGACAAAGGTGTCACACCAGCGGTACTTGTAGAGCAGAGAGGTCCATAAAGGAATCACTGCCATCTAAATGCCCACCCTCAAGTGGGATTCTAGCAATGCACTGAATGACAAGAATTATTTTCTCTCGTTTTATCCATCGAATACTAGGCTGGATATTATTGGTCTTGTTTTGTCTTACATTTCTATACTTTATTCACAGACTTTAAGGCCAGAAGGGACCATTGTGATCATCTAGTCTGACCTCATACACGTTGCAGGCTGCAGAACCTCACCCACCCACTCCCACAACTTTGCTACGATCCTAAATGAATGAAGTCATTCCAAATCAGTCATTTGTAAAAACAGCTAAGTCAGTCATACCTAACTGAACTATTTAATTTTGTATCATTTACTTTCTCTTTTAATCCTGGTCACTATGCTTTGTCTTTCCATTGGTCAGAACCTTCTGTCCATCTGTGCAGAGTTTGGAAAGTTCTCTGGGTTACCATACCTTCAAGTGGTTTGTAGTTTTAAATTATGAAACAGCTCATCTTAATAAAGTCCAGAAATCATCATTTTAATGGAAAAGAGCAGCATACTACTCACTAACTAACAGCATTAAAAATGTTTATATTTACAAATTCTAATGTATAATTTTAAAAGAATAACCAAATAGGCCTGCCATTTTAAAAAATATATAAAGGCTATCTAAGAATAACCAGAAAAGCAGTATTTATTTCTCCAACATCATCTTAAACTCACGTTGTCATAGAAACTAAGGTTACCTTTTATATTAATAGTTTACAGTCAAATTTGGGTTATAGTGTATGATGTTAATTACTTTTACAGGACCCACAAGTGTGCTATACTAACCAGTACAACTGAAAATAAAAGGGATAACATGTTTAAAAGCTCCTAAGTGACTTAGATACCTATGTCCCACTTTTAAAAGTGACTTAGGTGTTTAGGCGCTTAAGTCTCAATGAAAATCAATGGGGCTTAGACCCCCGAAGAACCTAAATCTCTTTTGAAAATTGGACTTAGGTGTTTTTGAAAGTTTTACTCCAGTTCTGTGCCACAGAGAGCTCATAATATAATTCTAATCATACAAATAATTTAAACAGAAATATAGTTTCTATTTGATTTTCTCAGTGTAAAATCTAATTTAAATATCTTTCACCACAGTCCACTGTATTACTATGTAGGAAACTCAATATTTTAATTGAATATGCAAATACCCAATAGAAGCCACTCTTGAAGGGACAGAATTTTTTTTACTTTAGTATTTCTCTATTAATTTTTTTGAGGAGGGTGGTATATTAACACAAGAAGACAGTCTACCTTGTGATAATCTGAAATATTCTCTATATACTGCATTAAAAATAGTTGATTACAAAAACTGCTGAACCAAAATTTCCATAACCCATGGGAAAAATGAATTAAAGTCCCTAAAAAACTACTGCAAATTGTTGTGCATCAGTTATGCAATGCCTGTCACAAATATCAAAACTAAACTGGTATATAAATCAATTAGATAGACTTCGGTCTCTGCAGTCTTTACCGTCAGCAGTCCAAGATGCCAAAAGTTGTTAAAAAACCCAACCAAACAAAAAGTCCAGTATGAGAATTGAGTGAAAGATAAAAAGGAACACGAGGTTCAATGGAATTAGCTATTTTTATGGACAACTTCTTTTCTCAGCTTTGGAATTCCAATTTGCAGTGAACACGTTTATAGTTCATAAACACGATTAAAAAGGTTGTTTGCAAAATTCAAAACGGTGGAATTAGTTGCAGATGGAAGTGGTTATACTTTTCAGCACAACTGCAACAGCTGGCTGTCTGAACTAACAGCAGCTGGATGGAATCCACTTTCATGTCAAGCAGTTGGGGAAAACTAAGGAGAACCATTCTACCCCCATTTCTTCTAACTCTCAGAATCAAAAGGATGTAGAGGAAAAATAAATCAGAACAAAATAAAACCCTACATTAATTCAAGATCCACTTTCTAGAAAGCTTTCAGCTACCATCTCCAAAAAACATTGATTTGGCTGTACAAAGCCTATAGGGATTCTTGCTTTGTGCTGGGCATGTTACCATCCAGTTATGATTTTAGGAGAAAGATCAATCAGAATGAAGTATACTGTGCTCAGAAATACTAAGTAAGAGTGGCAGAGACCTACTGGTTTAATCTTTTTTTTTTTTTTAATAAATGTAACTTTTTATTTAGATCATATCTATACATCTTAAATAAATCAGACTAAAATGTTTTTTTCCAATACAAATTCAATTTGTGCACTCATCTTGGGACTTTCAAGGTTTTTACTTATTTACTTTTGCCATTATAAAGAAAATGAACACAGCACTTAACAAAAGCACAGACCCCATGAAATTAAATAATAAACATACCACATAACAAATCACATCCCATATCATAATACCCAACCTAAGTATTCTGCAGTATGAAATAAACATACAGGTGATGAAGAATTCATTGCTGTATTCCACTGATTCTTGACTTCTCTTTACTCTTTTCTAAATATTGAATTAATCTAATTTCAGTTTAAATTGTGCAATGTTATTAGGCAACTGTTCATGGAGAATACAATCACTTTTGCATCAGGTGTCTGGATGACATACAGTGTAACCCATACACCCGTACCTTCATGTTGAAATATACTGTACACAGGATTTGTCATAACATATTAGACCATTGGGCCATCAAGTTCAATAGCCTGCCTCTGGCACTGGCCAGTCACATGTAATGTATGTGAGTATGAGCCTTACCATGAAAAAAATATTCAAGAGTGAGACCAATAGAGTAGTTAGAAAATATGCATTCGGCATGGAAGCCTCCAAATTCCCAAATAATTAAAAAATACCATTCAGTGATATTTGAAAGAGAATTTCTCCAAAGGAAAAAATATGTGCATACTCCAAAGACTAAAACTGAGCACCCCAATCCTGCAAATTCTCACTCATGCTAACAGCCTGACTGGCTTCAATGGGACTACTTAAGTGGGTCAAAAGTCCTTGGGTGAGGAAAGGTTTGCAAGAATTGGCCCTATTTGTAGGATCCATGCATATTCTCATATACTGTAGCAAACAGATACCAAAAGAACTATAGGTGAAGTGTAGAACTATTGTGTCTTTGGGTAGACTGAGATTTCTGTAATACCCAAGGATATACTGCATATTAACTCTGGGTGTCATTACCTCGACAAAAATTAGTAATTGGATTTTAAGTGAATATTTACTCCCCCTTTTAAAAACAGATAAGTAATTACACATCTGCCTTCCTCTGAATGCAGATTACTCCTACAAAGGTTGAATCCAAGAATCCTTTAGTTTGAAAGGGATTTCACAGGGTAGATTAGTTCATCTCCATTCTCTGCACCGTAGCAGAACAGACTGCATTGGACCTAAATCATGCTTCGTAGTTGGGTGTCACTTTTAGGATCAGGTCACTCATTCCTACTTTATGGTGAGACGGGAGGTAAAGAGTGAAATACACCTGACATACGGTGCTACGCACTGGCATTTTGATTCTAGACTGTATAAGGATGATGATATTAAACAAATATTGGTTATTTTACAGCTTCTATGTATAGTGCAGAGTCTATTTAGCTTCATCTTGAAATTTATATTTCTTTTGCAGTAATTGTTCTTTTAAAAAAAAATCTGAAAAGCTGAAATCAATGGGAAGATTTTCTGAAGGGAAGACAATACAATCTGTCACTCACCACGTGGCCAGCTGTACAGGCAAATAACAATGCAAACAACACCACTAAACTACCTACAGCAGGGAAACAAAAGAAGGTATTTTAAATAAACCATTTGCATTTTCTTTCTTATGCAAAGAGCATTTTGATCATTACTACCAGACCTATATTAAAAGGTTTCACAGGCACTAAATAGTACTGTCACTTTGTACTTCTATTGCTGCTACCACCCGAGGATCTCGAAGTGCTGTACAAACACTGAGGGCCAGATTCTTTCTGGTCACTTATGCAAGTGTGCATTTGTGGGGCAAGAGAGGGTTCAAGGAGCCATTCTCTTCTTGAGTTGCCCATATCAGGACCAGGCAGAATTGTAGTTGGTGTTCCATCTCTCCTCTACCCCAGACCGTGGAGTGGGGCTGCGGAATGGGAGAAGTAAACTGCACCCTCCCCCCGCAAAGGAGTGTAGTAGCCAGTGTGATGCTCCTGCATAATGAGGTCCGGGAAGCATACTGTCTCCTACAGTTGTACTGAGGTAAGGCAGCTCCACATGGCCCCTTTCAATGGCTGTGCCTCAGAGATATGATATAACCCTAAATAAATAAGACTGCCAAGTACAGTAAAGCACGTAAATCACACGCTTAATTTTAAGTACATGTTTAAGTCCCACTGACGTCAATGAGAACTTACAACCTTTGCTGAATCAGGGCCTAAGACTCCTGACACTCCTTTGAGATATCATTTTCTGTTTTACTGATGAGGAAACAGACACCGAGAATTAAGCGATTTTCACAAGGTCACACACCAAATTTAACAAGCAGACCATGACTCTTCTCCCATATCCCCAATGATGCTTCAGAACAAGAGAGCAAGCCAACAAATCAAATATATAAATTAAATATAATATATGCCACAAAATGTGTCAGTTAATATTGCCATTCCAAATAGATGACTGCAGACATAACATGCAGTGAAAATTACATGCTAAATAAAATGGGTTGGAATAAGCATAAGCTATGCCACACACGTTCTTGTCCAAATTGATAGCACTGCTCTGAAAACATCAATTTTTTCTTCTCTACTAGTTTGTATTTAATTAATAATGGTGTGTCCGTGATTTTACAACTGATAATATTTTTTCCATTACTTCATCAAAGTGATTTTTCCTACGAAAGACTTAATTTGTTAGAAAACAAATTCCTACAGCCTTATACAGTATCTTACTAAAGAAAAAAAACTAGAGACTCCTAGCAGATATATAAATACAAGCATGAAGGGCAGAATTTAAGCAAGTGTGTTAAGGCACACAGACATATGTTGCCCATAAACAGGCTAATCGTGACCATCCGTAATAAACTGAAATATCAAAGAGTTTTTGCCAGTAGCAGAAACAGTTAAATAAGGTCTTGAAGTGTCTATGCTGAGAAAAAAAATTAGCAGAACTTATTGAGGTACTCTAAAAGGCATTAGTAGACCCACACTTGGAATATATGTGTGCTATTCCGGTCACTATATTTTAGGAAGAATATTTTTGCAGCAGAAAGGCATTAAAATGACTCAGTTTTGTGGGTATGAGCTTCAAGAAACAATTATTCAGGCTTGGCGTTTACAGCTCTGAAGAACAGAGACCAAGACAGAATCTTGGAGACATGTCAGATCCTGAAACGAAAGGAACACATTGACGCCAATAAGCAATTTGAGATGGTTCCTAATTTAAAATCACCATGAACTGTAAGGAACACTTCCAAGAGTTTTAAGGCCCAGTAATTAATAATGTACAATTTCATCTGTCTTCACCTAATAGCCCTCCTTCTCCCCTCTCTCTTTGAAAAAACCATCTCTCCATCAGCATTACCATATATAACTTAAAAAAAATAAAGGTAACACATATTGCAGTAATGAAAAATGCAGGGATGAGCACAGCTTAGGACATGGGCACATAGCCTTTATAAACCACAAGTGATTCTGAATCTAATTTCCTGGCTCTGCTTTATCAGTTCTTAACCATTTAAAAGTTAAGCCTTTTGAATTTTGCTTTCATACACACACACCAGGCAGTGTACAAACAGCAGTCACTTTATCATCATCAATTTGGCAGTTACATAGTCCCTTTAATCAGAGGATTTCAAAGTGCTTAACAAACAAGTCTCAACATCTCATAGAAGTAGATACTACTATTCCTACGATAAAGATTGGGAAACTGAGTCAAAGAGTTTAAATGACTTGCCCCAATGTCATACAGAAGGTCAAACGGAAGCACTATGAACTCTCACTCTCATTTGGGCCTTTGAAAATCTCTCCTTAAGAGCCTTGCAGAAATACATGAGTCAGCTCATCACTTGACAGAAGCTCAAGCGAAAAGCATCTAAGCAACGTGTTCCACCGAGAGGCAGATTCTATAAGGAAATGGCTTTGAGAGCTTCCAAACGTTTGGTAGAAATGTCAGTGGGTGAAAGGCACTTTATAAATAGACAGTGAATAAAACACAGTTTTAAAGCATGTTACGATACAGTAATACAATGTCCTTTCAAACTGGGAGGGAAGCAGTCTGCCAGATCAAGTAGGATTCCTCTACACCAGGGCTGGCAGGATTGTGGCCCTTAACTGCTGAAGTCAGCAGAAGACGTACATACAGTATATCAGGTCCATGGGGACCAGGGGCTGTTTCCGGTAAGAAAGGGATAGAAGAGGGTAACCCTTAATGACATTTTGGGAGTCAAGATGAGGAGCTAGATCAGGGGTGGCCAAACTGTGGCTTGCGAGCTGTCTGTGGCTCTTTTACAGTTAAAGTGCGGCTCATGGAGCCCACCACACACACCCCCCTTCCCCACCTACCAGACTGGGGGGGAGGGAGGGAGGGTGCTCAGGACCTCTGCCTTACAGCGGGGTGGTGAGGTAGGGGCTTCTGCCCAGTAGGGAGGGGGGTCTCGGGACTACAGCCCCATGGGGCACACCTACCAGGGCTTGGGGCTTTAGCAGGAGCACGGCTGAAGCCCCAAGCCCCGGCAGGTGCAGAAGCTCTGAACCCCAGCAGGCGCGCCTCAGCTCTGGAACTTCTGAAGATTGTCATATGCCGTTCGGAGGGTCAGTAAGTTCGGCCACCCCTGAGCTAGATGAAGAGCTCTGTGGCTAAACGGACAGGCGACAATGGGCTCCAAAACAATGATGGTCTCCGACACCCAATGTTTTGTTTCTATTTTTAAAGGGGAACACAGGCTTTGAGTTGGCTTTTTAAATAAATAATGGCTAACAAGGGAAAAATCTCTGAGATACTGTGCATTGTAGATATAGTCATTGTAACAAGATTGTAAAATTTGGGTCTGTATTTTCTATATTATTGGGTTCAATACCTGCTTGAATTCAGAAGCTACATATAACTATGATCTACTGTCAAAGAATTTATTGAACCTCAGCTCCCCTCTAAAGTAGGTACCACAATTACATTAAGTTTAGCACTTCCCAACATGGCCTCCTGAGGTGGCTGTGGGGCCAGGCCAGGGAAGGCTCGGAGCTCAGGAAGGGAAAGGTGGGGACAGGAAAAACTAAGATGAAAATGTAGAGGAGAGAGAAACTGTGCTGAGATAAAAGCCGAGATGGTGACAACTGTATCTGCACATAGCAAGAGGGGACACACGTGGTGGGTGGAGGATGAATGGGTCACCCAGTCACCAATGCAGTGGGGGTGGAGGCAAGCATCGTCAAAACAAGTTTGGGCACCCAATGGCATAACTGAACTAATAAGTGAAACAAGAGTTGCCACTGAGTTTCCTCTTTCAATTATTTTCTTCTAATGTTATTTCTTTTTGAATAAAGTCATACTTAAAAACATGGATCCCTTTGCTTATTCACAGACGAATCACTCCTTTCTCCACCAAACACGGTCTATTTTGAAACAACTCTGTCTACAGATCATTTCTCCATGCATTCCTTATCCCGCACTCATTTTAACTTGTTTTTTGATTTTAAATGACTAAGGCCAACTATATGAAAAATAGGAGATTACCATCTTCTGCTGCCTATTCTGGGTCTAAAAACTTTGTTACGGTAACATTAAGGTTGAGTAACTGAAGGATAAAAATCCTCAGATCAACATTGTACTGGCAATTAGCCAAAGGGACAACTAACAACCAAAGTCAGCATTATGGCTACCAATTTCCCAATCTGATATTTTTAAGAACCTATTTATTTAAAGATGTTAATAACTTTTAAAATTAAACTCTGAAAACTAATCTTTGTTCCTTGGCAATCGATCTTCACCAGATGTACCAGTAAATTATTTTCTCTCTCTCTCCTGTCTGATAATTTTTTAATTTTAGTTTGCTACGAAACCACAAGGAGATTTTCCTGGACTTTGCTGAATGACTTATTTTTTAAATTGTATTACACAGTAGCCCAATCTTTTTTTAATTGTATTACACAGTAGCCACAGAGGTCCCAATCAAGACTCGGAGTCCACTGTGCTTGGCAAGAAACAATTGCTGCCCCCAAAGATTTACAATCTAGATAGATAAGAAGGACAGACAAAAAAAAATACTATTTTCTTGATTTTACAGATAGGGAAGTGAGAGTGAGAGAGAGAGAGAGAGAGATATTAAATGATGCCTGCAAGGTCACACAGAAAGTCTGTGGCAGCATCAGGAATAGAACTCAACCCAGGAATCATAGAATCATAGAAGATTAGGGTTGGAAGAGAGTCTTAATTATCCTTCACCTATTTTTTAAGGTGACATAAATCAAGAACTCCTCATCCAATTTGATTCAAACTTGATAGAAAATTTCAATTTCAGCCAAAGACTTCACATGTTACTTTTGAGGCCCATACTCCACTTTTTGTTGAGTTAGGAAAGGATGCAAAATCAATTTCATAATGGAAACGGAGTTGCAAACTTAACTAATGATGGCTGCTGCCATCCCTTAATTCTCCATCTGAAGTCATAATTCTTTTTAAGATATCACAATCTTCTCTACAGCAACTAATTGTGATGTCACAAACAAAGGATTATGTTATCTGTCTAATGGACAGAAGCAGATGGAATTCCTAAGCAAGAGGTGCCTTTTCATGCAAAGACGTCAAGTACTGAAAAGAGAGTAAGTAGTATATTGGCACAGAAAACACAGCAAATCAACAGAATTGTCCATAAACAGGATGTCTTCCAAAGTTTTCCTATGAGGCATCAGTGGCTCTTTAATGTCACCATAAAGGCTGACAATGCAACAATCTCATTAACAAGCATGCACAAGATATCAAGAGAATGTCATGGTCTAAAACATAAGAGCAATATTGCCACTGCTGTTCTGGGATCCAAAGCCCGCCTTCTGTAACTTCAAAAGCCACGCTATCAAACTACAAACCTGGGGAGATGAAGCAGTAATGGGTTTAGAAGGATGGATTTAACATTTTAAAATAATCCTACTCTTTCATTTTAACAGTCCCATTTGGCTGGCAGAATGCCATCACGGCATGCAATTTAATACAGTCATATCTGTCAGAGGACTTGCTATATTACTCTACCCACTGACTGACTGTCTTCTATATAGAACTGATAAGGGTTTGTATAATTAAGGCTGCATGTAAAAGTCTCAGCTATATAACTGACATCACTCTGCGCCAAGCTTTCATTTCTTAAGAAATACCAGCTTCTTTGCAATAGACATTTTTCTCCTCCAAAAGTGCTTAATAGCTGCCTCAAATGTTTTGATATAGTATTTATGATAATATTCAATCTTAACAAGGGCTGTAATTTTAGAACCAAATGTGATTCATTTGAATTCTCTGTATTAATTGGCAGACTCCTTACTGATCTAGAGAAGAGCAGAAATACATAGGAGTCTTAAGCAAGGGAAAAGGTTTATTAATATTACCCCTAGTTTATGAAACCAAGAAAAAATGGAAACTCCTCTCTCAAGACTCTGCAAGAAGCACATTTCACTTCATTCAAAGAGCACGAATATAGCTGATAATGCCAGAAACCACAGCTCAGCTATTTGTTTGTGCTGAACTGTGTTAATGTTTCTTCTTGAAAAAAGTAAGTACTCTCCTAGCACTGTGTTTGAGATGTCACAAGCAGAAAATACTGAGTGCCATGTAAAAATATGAGATGGAAAATATAGGAAGAATTAACTTTTTTAAAAGCCCACATGCTGTCATTTATTACACCATCTTCAGTGTGCAATTTGGTTGGCCAGTGCAACCAAATGACACGATCCTTCTTGACTAAAAGTATTAAAGTGAGGGACATGTTAGCCACAGTAAAGATGATGAACTCGATGAATGATATGTACGTCAGTTACATATCCACCTGGGTATCAATTCACTAAGCAAAAGATGACCCTGATATAAATGAGCTAAAGAAACTGGACTAATTTCCGTTTTACGTCAGTTACCTAGCCACCTGGGTATCAATTCACTAAGCAGATGATGACCCTGATATAAATGAGCTAAAGAAACTGGACTAATTTCCATTTTAGCCCTTTTGAACTGTTTTAACATGTCGAGGAACTCACAGATTTGTGTGGGGGTCCATTCATTTATTTATTGGGAGGAGGGGCCAAGATTTTCAAAAAGGTGCTTGACTTTAGGCTCCTAAATCCACAAGTGGTCAGCACCCAATAGCTTCCACTGAAGTCAACAGGAATTCTGGGCTCTCAGCACCTTTGAAAATCAGGAAACTTATTTAGGAACCAAAATATATTCTAAGGGCCCTAACATCAGACACCCACCCATTTTTTATAACAATTTGTAATCTGCGGTATCCCAGTATGTCCATTATCAATGCTGTTTTTGAACTTGCATGTCCATACACCACTGTATTTTTTGTGATAAGAATGCATGGAGAGACACAATTATTCTAAAAATTAAAAGTGCTGGGTCTTCTAACAAACTTCTTTGTGGCTATTAGCAAAGAAATTCAGCTCACCAGCTCTGCTTCACGGAACATTAAAGTGATGCAAAGGCTTCCTGCATTTTCTGAAGCTTTTGAGGTGTTCTCCTGACAGGCTTCCTTTTGCTTATTGTTAAATTACGTTCAGAGGTGTCTCTTAACGTCAACCAAATGTGTGCCAGTCCGATCCTATTCATATTGTAAATAGTTAGAAATCGAGTAAAACGTCCCCTCAGTCATACAACTCTAAATATTTCCTAATCAGAGTCACTTTACATGATCACCTCTAAAAACAGCTGGAGGTGGTAGCAACAATGCCAAAATGATGATGGAAGAGACGAAAAAAACATGGAAAAGAAAAGGTGCAATGTAGAATTTCAGACTGTGTTAATAATCTCTATATGAGAATCATTCCTGCTGTCCAGCCCCAAACACATAATTTCCTTTTTTGCTGTATGAATCCCTGATATAACTGATTATAAGACACTTGATCCTTAGAATAGCATCAAAAGATACACACAGCATGATCTGGTACCTTACAGCTTGCTTGGCACCGACACCTGTGCATACTGAGACTTTGCAAAGGAGATGCTACAATGAGATGCCTGCTGACTAATGTTTTGAGCATGCTGTTAACTAGACCTGTGGGTGGTTTAATTTGCATCTATTTATCTATCTAGGTACTTACATGGCTCCCATTGCTACAGTATTCAAGCATTCACAAACAGGAATGAATTTATTCTCGCAATTTAGCCCTGTGAAATAAGTATGATTATCCCCATATTACAGGTAAGAAATGGAGGCAGAGAGAGACTGAGTGATTTGCATAAAGTCACATTGGAAATCTGTGGAAGAATCAGAATTTAAACCCAGACTGCCTGAGTCCCAAATAAACTCCTTCACCTACAAGGCCACCCTTCCTTTCATGCAGTCTTTGTTCTGCAGAAGATAGTAAGAAATCAAAAATGCAGGCACATTCTTTTTAAAATAGAGCTAAAACTGCTACTTATAAGTGAAAGTAAAAGACATTACAGCCCTTTAAAAGATTTTGTTTCTCGTGCATCTGGCGACTAATCCCCTAACATGTATTTGTTTATTCTAAAGTGCACAAAAAATTGCATATTACCCATCACTGAAATGCAGCTGTCTCTGCAATAGTTTAGGATAATGTGGTGAATCTGTGTCCTTACCCCACCTGCTGGAAGAGTTCTTCAGAACCCCTCTCCTAGCTTGTTTATCCATGTTCATCTATTTAAATTCCAAGTTGGGAGTGCATTTCTTAAATCAAACTGCCTTTTCTACCATTTCATCTTCGTTTTATCTCTAAAGAAAAAGTGCTGACCAGATTAGGAATACCCTATCTCGAACAGTTCAGTAGCACTATTCCTACCCCGTATAGTTAACCTCTACCTGTTCTTTCTATTAAATTTAAAATGTAGATTAACCACAAACGAGCAAGAGCATTTATTTTTAGTCCTTCACTATCCTGCCCCAAGGAGCTTTAGCTGCCAATGCCATGGCTAAGAGTGCAGCAGAGTTGACATACTTGTGGTAATCTGACACTCAAACACCTGTAAATATGGCTGCATTCCATCACCCCTTACATTGGATCGAGTTCCAACCTGATGCAAGCAGGTGCAACAGCACTGAAGTCAGTCCAGTTGCACCTGTGTAAGCCAGGCCTGAATTCTGCCCCATTAAAGTTAGAGTGGTTTTTTTAAATTCCTTTTGTATAAAAAAAAAACAACTGAGCACAGTGCATAAGAAACATACTTTCACAGATTATGCCAACAGACCCGAAAAGATCCTTAAACTCAGTCTGGTCCAGTTCATGCAGATTGGACTTCTGACAGGAAATCAGCAACAGCAGCAAATACATGTGTAATGCAGCTGTGACGGAGAACACGAACAAAAGCTCTATGACCTTTGAGCTTTGTATGGGAAGAAAGGCACCATCTTGACTGGTAAAAAATAGTGTTTTTCAATTGTGTTAGCTCAATCAAATTAGCTTATAGGATCGAAATGCCCTTTTCATGATTGTTAAGATGCAGGCTAACATGTCTGAAACAGTGTTTTAGTGCCTAGGCTCCCTCCCCCCCCCAAAAAAGGACAAGATTTAATTTATAGCTAAAGCTCTCTCCCTCTCCCTGGCCAGATCATCAGGGTTAACAGTTCTACTCCCAGAAAAGTGCTACAGGATCTTTGATGACAATGAGTGGTCAGGACTTTGCACCTTAAACAAAAGGGGACACCTAGCACTGCAAACGCCCCCAACATAATAAATATTTAGCCCTTACATAGAGTTTACATTTTTCAAAGCATTATGTAAAATAACCAATGAGCCCTCCTAACACACCCATGAGGTAAGTATTCTCATCCCCGTTATATAGAGACGACACACACAGTTAGTGGCAAAGACAGGATTAGACCATGACAAAGCTTCACAAAGGCCTAACTTTTAGGGGCCTAGAAAATCACAAGAACAACACTGTGATTCACAACAGCTGAGTTAGGCACCTAGACTTTCTATACAATGAATGTGGAGGCATAGTCGGCATCTTAGATTACCATACCAAAAGCCAGCACATTGGGGGGGAGGCACCTAAACTAGCCAATGGGAGATGCTTATGAGAGGGTATGTGTTAAGCCCCACCCCTCTCTTGGAGATAGGTGCCTATCTCTGCTAATAAGCCATGAACCAGGGGAAGGTAACCAGTATGGGCTGGATGAATGGACTATAAGTTGGATAGAAAGCTGGCTAGATCATCAGGCTCAGTGGGTAGTGATCAATGGCTCCATGTCTAGTTGGCAGCCAGTATCAAGCGGAGTGCCCCGAGGGTCGGTCCTGGGGCTGGTTTTGTTCAATATCTTCATTAATGATCTGGAGGATGGCGTGGATTGTACCCTCAGCAAGTTTGCAGATGACACTAAACTGGGAGGAGTGGCAGATACGCTGGAGGGTAGGGATAGGATACAACAGAGGGACCTAGACAAATTAGAGGATTGGGCCAAAAGAAACCTGATGAGATTCAACAAGGACAAGAGCAGAGTCCTGCACTTAGGACGGAAGAATCCCATGCACTGCTACAGACTAGGGACCGAATGGCTAGGCAGCAGTTCTGCAGAAAAGAACCTAGGGGTTACAGTGGACGAGAAGCTGGATATGAGTCGACAGTGTGCCCTTGTTGCCAAGAAGGCTAACGGCATTTTGGGCTGTATAAGTATGGGCATTACCAGCAGATCGAGGGACGTGATCATTCCCCTCTATTCGACATTGGTGAGGCCTCATCTGGAGTACTGTGTCCAGTTTTGGGCCCCACACTACAAGAAGGATGTGGACAAATTGGAAAGAGTCCAGCGGAGGGAAACAAAAATGATTAGTGGGCTGGAACATATGACTTATGAGGAGAGGCTGAGGGAACTGGGATTGTTTAGTCTGCAGAAGAGAAGAATGAGGGGGGATTTGATAGCTGCTTTCAACTTTCTGAAAGGGGGTTCCAAAGAGGATGGATCTACACTGTTCTCAGTGGTACCGGATGACAGAACAAGGAGTAATGGTCTCAAGTTGCAGTGGGGGAGGTTTAGGTTGGATATTAGGAAAAACTTTTTCATTAGGAGGGTGGTGAAGCACTGGAATGGGTTACCTAGAGAGGTGGTGTAATCTCCTTCCTTAGAGGTTTTTAAGGTCAGGCTTGACAAAGCCCTGGCTGGTATGATTTAGTTGGGAATTGGTCCTGCTTTGAGCAGGGGGTTGGACTAGATGACCTCCTGAGGTCCCTTCCAACCCTGATATTCTATGATTCACCTCCACTCAACTTGTGTGCGGGGCCTGATACAGTAGGTGTGCTCAGAAGCCGCCTAGATCTACACAGAGCAGCGGGGGATAGGGTGGGAGAGGTCTTCCCTTATTACTAGGGATCTCCTTAAATCGTGGAGAAATCACACATTTTTCACGGGTTGGTCACGGCATAAATAGCAAATTTTATGGATGTGTTTAGACCATGCCACCCTTGCCTCTGTGCTGCTGCTGGTGGTGGTGCTGCCTTCAGAGCTGGCTGCCAGGCCAACAGCCGTTGCTCTCCCGCTGCCCAGCTCTGAAGGCAGCGCTGCTGCCAGCAGCTGGGCAGAAGTAAGCGTGGCATGGTATGGTATTGCCACACTCACTTCGGCTGGTGGGCGCTCAGCCAACAGCCACCACTCACCAGCCTCCTAACCCTGAAGGCAGTGCAGGAGTAAGGGTAGCAATACCATGACCTCCCTACAATAGGCTTGCAACCCCCTTTTGGGTCAAGACCCCTAGTTTGAGAAACGCTGTGTACTTTTGTATACTTTTACCCCATAGTATATATTTTTGTATACTTTTAACCTTATAGTATAGGTATAGTATAGGAGGTCAGACTAGATGATCACAGGTCCCTTCCAGCCTTGGAATCTATGAATCTATTAATAGCTGGTGTAGCTTATACCAGTTCCCCCAAATAAGCAATATCAGCAAAAGGACTTTTTTGCTGATATAAGTAGGGCTTTTGTCAGCATAACTGTGTCAGTTAGGGGTGTGATATTTAAGCGTAGACGAGGCCTGTATCTTACCATGCCAAAGAGCAATTATTTTCTCCTGAATCAGAGCACAGAGGGACTCCTACTTAATCCCCAACACCACTTCTTGCAGCAGCCTGGGTTTTCTTTCAAGCTCTCCCATCCGACCAGGCTCAACCCTGCATTGCTTCAGAGATCTGATGCCAGCATAGCCCAAGGTAGTATGGTTGCAGGACTGTCAGATTCTGCTACCATTTGTGACAGGAAATTATCCTCCGTGAAAATGTGAAAAACTTATTGAGGGCATTTGCTTCACTGCATATTTTTCCCGATAGATCTCTGGGTTGTTTAAGTACCCAAGAGTCCCCAAGTCATTTGTTTCAACCATCTGTCCCCATTTCCCCTAGCAACAATTTGCCCTCATCTTCCCTTTCATTAGGCATCTAGAACACACGCCATCCATAAAGGATTCTCTGTTACCTTCCTCTCAGTTTTCTGTGCACAGCATTTCATTCACAATAGCCTCGTCACAAGCCCAGTCAAGGTCATTTATGTCTATGTACGTATCCTGCATCTCCCCACTCAGTCATTTCCATATGATGCCTACCATCCTAGCTGTGCAAGCTGCACGCCCCCTCCACCCCCCGGCCACGTCTCAAATAATAGTGCAGTTGAGAATTTTCCTGTCTACTGCCCTGCTCCTGGCATGTGTGTGCAGCAGAGCTGTGCAAAGTGCACCTCAAGGGTCCAGTGCAGCTTGCAGCCATCAAGTCTCTCTAACTCCCAATGGTCACAAACAGCAAAGGGGTGGAGGGTTTAATACTGGTGAGCTCACTAAGTTTGGGCACCACTAGAGATGAAGCAGCTAAGGGAGCCCCCTATCCTTACTTCCTCATATCCCTTCTATACCTCCTCTCTCACACATCAAATTGCCTGACTCTCTAGGACCACAAGCTAGTTTGTTGCTTTCTTCCTCTAAATAGACAACTCTTTGGTGCGCTGCCCCTTAATTTCAGGATATTCCACACTCCTCCTGTGGGCAGTCACCGACTCCAGCTATTTCTATAGTTCAAAACACTCTCCACTAACCCTGCAAGCCCATCAGCCAGAAAGGTCGCATCACTGATGTTCAGCTGGAAGCCACTCAAACTATACAGCTTTTTCCTCAGCACAGGTGATACACCAATGCTCTGCAAATTCTCCCACTTATTTACCTCGGGAATCTTACCCACCCATATTGACATGTGCTAAAAGAGAGACCAAACGGTCAATTAAAACCAGCAAATGTCTATGTTGACTTAATGAGAGTAGGAACCTAGGCTCATAGCTAAAGTACACGCTTAGGAGTCAAGAGACTGGGATCACACTTACTGTGTGATCTTGGGAAAATCATTTTCCCTCTCTGAGCCCCAGAGTTCTCCCACTTGTAAAATGTGGATAATACAAACCAACTTCAGCAGGATGCTGTGAGGCTTAGAGCAGAGGACTAGAAGTCAAGACTTCTATCCTCAGCTCTGGCTTTTATTCCTGAGTCCACTACTGATTGGTAACATCTATTTCTGACACTGATGTCCATTCCCAAGGGCCAGTGAATTGCTGTGAAACCTTGAGCAAGTCACTTCACCTCCCCATGTCTCAGTTTTCCCGGAGTGAAGCACTTGTGATCCTCAGATCAAAGGAGCTACACACACTAAATGCCAAGTATTCTTATATTAAGTGTGCCGAGATCCTTGGATGAAAGACTCTAGAGAAGCATAAAGTATTGTTACTGATGTCCTTATGAACTGCATATTACATCACGTGATCTTCAGAGCTGTTCTTCTCCCCAAGAGAAGATCTTGGAGCTGAAGAACAGTTCTGCAGGAAAACTAGTTGATATACAGATGGTGCAAAAGTGATACACCTCTACCTCGATATAACGCTCGGGAGCCAAAAAATCTTACTGCGTTATAGGTGAAACCACGTTATATCGAACTTGCTTTGATCCACCAGAGTGCGCAGCCCTGCGCCCCCCCGGAGCACTGCTTTACCGCGTTATATCCAAATTCGTGTTATATCGGGTCATGTTATATCGGGGTAGAGGTGTATTGGAATTCTTCTCTCGGATGAAGTCAAAGCACTGAATGTTATTTTTTCTCCTGATTTTAAGAAGTCACATATAAGAGTCAACTCACAGTAACTCGCAGCATCAATCAACATCAGCAGGCAACAGAAAGGGCTTTTTCCCCCAGTTTGTAGTAGGCTGAAGGGAAGAGATGAGTCCAGTAGTAAAAAAAAATAAAATGCTGACGTCTAGAAAATGCTGACGTCTCTTTTACAAAGAAAAACTTTTATAGCTTCCTAATTTTTCCTCCATCTACACAGAACTGGGTCAGCATTCATTTCCTTTACTTTATAACAAAATAATTTGATATTGTGTACAGCAAAATTCCAATGTGAGATTATACTAGTTGATCTATGTCTATAAAACTACACTGGCTGGTTAAATTTTGGAGTTTAAAAATAACTTCAAATTTGAAAAATATAGCAATAAACACACTTATTGAAAACCACAGCTTAGTAGTATACAGAGAGCATAGCTGCACAGTTTGATTTTGGAACGGGGCCAAATCTAAAATTAAATTCTATATGACAGCTGTCATTCCTTGTATGTCATGCATCACAGAACGTCACACCATAATGTGGCACCAGCTAAGAAAACACAGCCTTTTGTCTGAACTACAATCACATTTCAGTATTTTTCGTACATCTTTTATGTATATTTTTACACCTTTAATTGATATCTGGCAGGAAATTGTGAGTGAGAGTCCAATAGTGTCTTCCCCTCTTCTATTCTTTCATATGTTAAATACGACAAAAGCAACAATACAGTAACACAAATGCTTAAAGAGGCATGGTCACGTTTAAATCTAGCCTGTTTTTTAAAAAGTGAGTTAAAGGCAGCTTCAAGTAGCACAACGCCTGCTACTGAGTCCCTCTGCCAGTTTCTGTGGGTTTACAGTAACACTTTCTATTTGTTGATATGCTCTTTCCCTCTGTGAAAGACACAAAAACATTAGGAAAAGCAGTAAAACTGACTATATACAAAAATGTTGTCAAATATTCAAAGTAATGCTGTGAAAAAATACAGAAAAATGTTTTCCCCTTAATGTCTTCCATTTTTAGTCACCTTAGGTGTCACTTGTAATAAGAGTAAGTAAAATGTTTTCGGCAAGAAGTGTGATTTAAATTGATGGTGCCCTAGTAATGTCAACATTAACCCAATCACTGCTAAAAGTCACTAAAATGAATCAATTGCAGTTATTTTCTTTATTTAACACAGCAGTGATCTTCTTGCTATATTGAGAGGGGGCCGTATGGATTGGATGCTCTCCATTAGACTGAGGAGCTTATATGACTGATTGGTTGGAAGAGCTTTGGAAATATGGTTCTGGAGGTACACCAAATACAATCGATTACATCTGTCCACACTAAAATCAGAATAGGTGGGTAATATACCGAAGACAGGACCAAACCGCAAAGTAACAGAAAAAAGGGGATCATGCAACCAGATAACACTCTGCATGAATCAAGTCATACGTGAAAGGAAATAGCATGACACAGATTGGGAGACAGACATCTGAAAAACATAGTCCAATAGAGACTAAGAGTGATAGTAAATAAACTAAAAATTTGCTTTAAATATGACATTGTTGCAAAGGGTTGTACTAGACAGCCTGGCCTGATAGGTTAATACCAAGTAGGGCAAAAGCTATGAAAAGCAAGTTTAAGAGTCTAGGAACCTACACCATTAAAAATGAGTTTAAATTAGATTGGTAAAAGATACTGAATTTAGCTGTAATTGCTTGTGTTTGTTCCAAGCATTACTACAACAACATGCTTCTCTTGTTAATGTCTTTAAACTACGAGCATACTGCAATTACTCTGCATTGATTTTAAAAGCAGACTTCGCACAATAACGCCTCCAATTTGAAAGCAAAACAGCAACGATATAAATCAAACTGTTGAAGTCAATGGTTTAGCCAAATGCTAAAGGCGAGTTAATAAAGAACAAGCATGGAGATCTGTCTTTAGATTCATGAATATTAAAACTATGGACTTTCACACACAGTACTGTACTTCCAAGTCATTCGTTCAGCATCGAAAAAGAATACCTGAGCCTGGATGATAACTTTAATTAAACCATTTCCCTCGTCCCTCACTGTATGTCAATACACAGAGTACTGGGAGATTTCTCGCCGCAAGATTAAAATGTACAGAACACAAGAGTGGTGTTAGTTGAAAATTATAAGCCTTTGGAAATGAGGGTTTAAAGTGCAAATGCTATTAAACCTATAACCACTGTCATGAAAATGCAACAGAAGACGAGAGCAGGATGTAGAATGAGCCCCTGATCATTATTTGATGGCAGACTTGATTAGATGAATCTCTCAGTATAATATAATCAAGCACAGTATGACAGCAAAGATTAAGTCTTTGATGCACTCTGGGACTAAAGTAATATACTACAGTTAACATTTAGAGTTATGTTCACTCTACAGATTTATCAAGCAGGTGTTTTGATAGAAAGGAATAGTCACTGTAGCATTTATGGTAACATACACTCCTATGAACATTTAGATGGGGAAGTCAGAAAAGTGATTATTAAAATGGGGTTCTGTTATTCTCGCTCTGATACCACCACAAGTGTGCTAAAGTCAGGTGATGGTTTTTCTATCTGCCGGTGCCATAAACACCTCCTGGGATCTGAGAGTTGAGCTGGAGTCTCCCTGCCTCTTGCATCACCAGCACTAAAGATTCCACAGTGGGAATTTAGCTGGCAATTCATGATGTCTGTAGCAGAATGGAACCCAGGTTGCCCTCCATGTCTGCCTTGGCTCTGCAGACCCAAAGGGAGTGAAAAGTTGTTTCAGACTGTAAGGCACATACCTATAAGAGACTCGCAGAGAGCAGATACGGGGGTAAATCCTCATGCTTGTGTTCTGAGGGTATGGTGCCCAGTCACAGATGTGTGACTTAGTCAGGATACCTGCGCATGGGGGAGATCCACTAAGTTGCTGTTCCTTGGGTTTCAGAAGGGGAGTTTGAGTTGCAGTATGGGAACAGAAGAGGGAAGCTTGTGCTCCTTGGGGGTGGGGAGTGTCCTTGACTAACTGACAGCAGGTGAAATACTGAAGGGGCTGAAATTCCTACTCCTGATGTAGAGAAAACATCCTCCACCTCTGTTATTTTAATATAAGAACAAGAATGCAGCAGCATCTTACCAGCGAATGACAGCAAGGCACTTAATTTTCCTATTAATTTAATCCTACACTGCAAATGTAAAAGCAATTGATTTATTTCAGACACAGAGATATGAAACAATACTGTAGATAAGAGCAACAGACTAGCTTCCATCACTCTGTATTGGACCAGGGACAGCCTCTCTGGGAAGAATTACTTCTGAGAAAAGATTCCAAAGTTGCCATCCAACAGCACGTTTCTGACAAACATCTAGAATCCATGGTTTTGAAGGACATTTTGAGGGGACCCCTCTTTCTATGTACCTGTAATTGTCTTTGGGCTGTTTCCCTCCAGTGACTCAGCCCCACTAAATAAAACCGATCCTAGCTCCCTCCCTCAAACAACCCCTAGGCTATGCTTTGAACTAATCTTGATGATTATCATTAATCACTAATGATGCCAGTCTTCATAGCCCAGTTGTCTGCTTTTCTCACAAGCTCCCTCATCCTTTCTCCTGTGCTAGCCCCAGTGCATGGGATCAACTCCTCACCAAAATCTGTAAAGCCACCAGCTTGATCCTCTTAAATCCCTCCTTAAAAAAGCTAGCTCTACCATGATTCTGACAAATCACAGTCCGCAGGCACCAGTAAGGCTCGTGGTCACCTGTGACTACTTTGACTACTAAGATTACTAATTTATGCAAACGTACCCGTGATACTGCACCCCATATTCTTCATAGTGATATTATTATATGATTATGACCTAATTATGATGTATTTTATGCAAGATAAGTCATGTGAGGTGTCATTGGAAAAGTTATGATTTGCTTAATATGATTATCCTATTTGTATGCAAATATTTTTGTATCTGAAGTTATAAATATTGACTATGTATCTCTACTTCAAATATAGTTACACCTGGGTAACGCCCACGAGACAAGATGCTTTCAGTCTAGATAGCAGGTGGGGAAGGGCCAATTCAGGGCAATGGGCCACTATGAAAAAACAACAGACCTTAGGAGACGCTTATCTCCCACCTGATGAGCCTTCCTCTGAGCGCTACAGACAGCCTCCAAGTAATGACTGCTATGACTCTACAATGACATGTGATGAGACCACATGTCTCTAGACTCCATCTTGGAATGTCAGTATTTTTCCACAGACTGGTCTGGGAACCAAGCTTTGGGAACAAAGGGTTCCTGCCATATGCAAAAGCTATATAAGGCAGCGAGTGACATCATCTGGTATTCTTCACTCCCCACACAAGAAGACTCCTAGAAACACCTGAAGAACAAAGACTGAACTGGGGGAAGTGCTGGACCCAAGCTAAAGGGATTTTTAGCCTGTGAACGAGACACCTGGGGATTCCAACCTGTAAAGCAAGTGCAGCTTGTGCCTTAAGAATCTGAAGCCTGCTTGTATCATCTCTTAGGGTAAGAATCTGCTATTCATATCCAATTTATTTAGTATATAAAGCTTAGTTTGCATTTTTGGTTTATTTGCTAGGTGATCTGCTTTGATCTGTTTGCTATCACTTATAATCACTTAAAGTCTACCTTTTGTAGTTAATATACTTGTTTTTGCTTTATCTAAACCAGTGAGTTGGAGTGAAGTGTGTGGGAATCATAACTCAGGGGCAAAGGCTGTTGCATATTCCTCTCCACATTGACGGAGGAGGCAAATTTTATGAGCTTACACTGTACAGTTCCCTGTGCAGCGCAAGATGATATAATTTTGGGTTTATACTCAGAGGGAGTGCGTGCCTGAGGAGCTAGGAGTTGCCTTAGCTGTAGCCATCCTATGCACAGGCTGGTCAGCTGGGTCTGTACCTGTATGTACGCTGGTGAAAGTGCAGCCTAGAGGGCTTTGCGGCTTGTCACTGCAGTACACTGTGAGAGGGAGCCCAGGCTGATGGGTCAGGGGGCTTAGTGGTACCTCAGGTCCAGGTGGCACCCCCAGGGGGAACCCATCACAGTACCCATCTGTACTATTACTTGTCTCCCACACCATCATTTGTGTTTACGCACCTATTGTGTCTTGTTGTATACTTAGGGCATGTCTTCACTACCCGCCGATCCGGCGGGTAGCAATCGGTCTATCGGGGATCGACTTACTGCGTCTAGTGAAGATGCGGTAAAATCGATCCCTGATCGCTCTGCCGTCGACTCCGGAAATCCACCTCGGCAAGAGGCGGCAGCGGAGTCGGCGGCAGCGCGGCAGCGGTCGACTTTCCCGCGTCCTCACCGCCAGGTAAGCCTACCTAAAATACGCAACTTCAGCTACGGTATTCACGTAGCTGAAGTTGCGTATCTTAGGTCGGACCCCCGCTGTAGTGTAGACCCAGCCTAATTAGATTGCTAGATTTCTGGGGCAGAGACTGTCTTTGTTTTACTCATTTGTACAATGTCTAATATAATGAGGCCCTGACTGGGGCCTCTGGGTCATACCATAATAAAATAATAATAGTAAATCTTTCAAAGAGTTATGAGCTGAAAATGGGCCTTCAAATGGAAACTATTATGCAACCTTAATTACAGCAGATTTTTCTGGCCCTATTATTAACACACACGCACACGCACACACACACACACACAAAAGAAGTATCCAAACAATTTTTATTTTGTAAGCATTTTTATAACTCTAGCCCTCTGGTGATTTTCTAAGACTAATTGGCTCCTGATAGTAAACTTTATTTGACAAGTCTCACTCTGAAATGGTTGCTGCAAAATTACGAACTCAGGAGGAGCCAATGCATTACAAACTAAAATGCTTACACATCTTTAACTTGAGCCATGTGGCTATTATAGGACACCGTTAATGTGCTCTACAGTACTTTAGTTAGAATGGTTGAGTTCTTACATATCCATGAACTTGCTCATAAATAACCTTTAATCTTCCTTTAAAAGAATAATGTATTCTAAGGATGTCAGCAATTCAATCGTAATCGGAGGCGACATGTTTCATGGAAGGTTAGATGAGCTTCTTAAGGAGAAAAAAGTCACTTAGTAAAATGTTCTGTGGTTTAGCTACAATTTAGTATGTTCAACCATAAAATCATGTCACTGCCCAGTCTTCTAACATTTAAAACTAGAAATGCAAAAATGCTGGAGAAGGAGGGACCAGATGACTCTGGGCAGGGAGATGGGGATGGGAAAGGGGTCAATGGAATAGTCAACCTTTCACCTCTATCTAGGTCACCAGTTTGAGATGGACATTGGCTCTATAAAGCCCCAAAAGCTGTTACTGCCTGATGACTGTTTAGTGTTCTATGCGAAAGGAGGTGCTTGTCAGCCCTGTTCTAGTGGATAGCTGCCCACAAGAAAACTGGCAATCTCATCAGAGAGAGGGAGATCAAGGGATGAACACAGATGGAGACAATTACCCCTCCCTAGAACAGGTCAAGGCACACGGAGGGGAACTGGGGGTTGGGGGGGGGGCGAAGCTTACATTGCCACTAACCATGCTGTACCTGTTCTATAGACAAATTACTTTATATACCAGGGCTGTCAAACAGGTATTTATCTCTAGTGCTGCATTTCTCCTAGATTGCAAAAAGGGAGGAAATTGCAATGTCACAGCAAGGGGAGGGGAGCGGGGGAAGCAGGAAACAAGCTCCATCTTCCCTTTCCCAGGCAGCCCCTCTTTAGCCAAACATTTTCAGCTTTAATGTAGCATCTGGTTCAGTCAGAGGAACAATTCAGATCAGTTCTTATTTTAACTGAACCAGTTCATCCATTCCTCTTCTAAAGTAGTTCAAATGTCAGGACGCATTACATTAGGCTTATGAAATGTTGGCTGAAGAACCCTGACCCACAGATCCAAATTCCAACTCAAAAATGGTTTTGATTTTCTCTCTGTGCATACATCAAATGCAAGAGGTGTTATCACAACTGCTCATATAACAAAGGGCATGTCTGACAGAAAACCCCCTCTCTGGACACATACTGATGCTGTCACACAGAAAGGGATATAAGGAGAAGTTCTGTAGGATTCCGTTCTCAGAACTAACGGAGAAAGTAAATTTCTTTTCTTTTACTCCTCTCTCTCCAACCCAATTATTTACTTAAGAAATGTATGTACCATTGATCACTGCACTGTAGTATAGCCTTAAGGAACTCAAAAATTTAGAGAGCTTCCTAGTCTAACACCACCAATACAAACTCTTCTAGGGAGCGCAATAAGCACATCTTATTTCGTAAAACATACAGTGAGCATTTGTGGCTCACAGCAACCTTTGTCGCTCTGTTAATTCAGCTATCTCCAAAGGTGCACACGGTCAGAGATAGCTGTTAAACCAGTTTATGGGACACTGAAACATCCAGGCATAAAATCCCATAAAAATATGCACAAATGCGTTCAAAATTTAATCTCTGGTTAGAGATTTCATTTCAAGATGCCGCTGAAATGCATTTGACAGACAACTGTTCAGATTTGGTAATCTCCAGCAGTACACAAAACTCTGACTCAGCATTTGACAATTTTGTGAAACAGCTTTCTAAACTAATCGTCAGTTTTTGATGTAAAAGAAGCAAACAGCCCACATTCAACTTCAAAGTAATTTTGGGGGAGGAAAAGCTAATTCTGCTTTGATACAGCTATTGGTTATTATTTGTTTTAAGCAGCGCCCACCATGTGCAAGGTGCTGAACCAACTCAAAAGAAGGCACTTCCCTTGCCCTGAAGAGCTTTGCATGAATACACTGGTGTTTGGATTTTATTCACTGTAGACATAATAAGCATTAGGAAGTATAGTTTGGGAGAAGCATTTAGGATCTGACTCAATGTTTCCCTGATAGCATCACTCACTTGACACCAGTGTTCTGGAATATTTTGCTTCACTGACTGTTCTGGCACATCAGGTACAAGCTACTGACCCTCACATCAGTGCTCTGAACAGTTTCACTGCTCCCTTCAACTCCTATCTCATTTCTTCCTACGAACCCACTCCACCAACAGCTCCCTTTGGGCCTCATACTGCAAGTTGCCGAGTCACCTCAATTCCCACTGAAGGTAATGGAAGCTAAGAGCACTCAGGCCTACATCCTCAAAGGTATTCTGGCGCCAAACTTCCACTGAAATTCATATCTCTGAGGTTCTGGGTCTCAACGTCTTGAAGGATCGGGTGCTTTGTCTCCTCCCACTCTCAACTGAATGCCACCCCTTTCATCTGGAACAACTTCCTGCCTGCCAAGCACCCTCCCTTCTCCTCCTTAAAACTCATTTCTTTTGCTAACTTGTATTACTAACCACAATAGTGTGGCCCCCAAAAACCACGAGACTGGCTTAAAAATCCCAAGATTTTAAAAGCTAAAAAATTAGTAGTGGAGGAGGAGGTTTTTTGCCTTCTGGTTTTTGTGTTTTTAGGGTTCATGTTTTCAAGCTTTTCTCTGCAACCATGAGGGCTAGAAATGTTTATTTTTTAAATGAAAACTGAGACCCACATAATCACATGACTCCAGGATCTGGGGCTTTAGAGGAAATGCCAAATAATATGACACTCAATAAAATCATGAGAGTTAGCAACATTGGAATCTTCCCAGTGCTAATGTCTCTGCTGAAACCTCATCATCATTTGCTTGTAATATCTTCCCATCAATCACATTGGTCTGTAAGATCGTCAGTACAAGGACCTTCACTGCATGTACCCATATGAGGCTAAACAAACATTGCACAATAAAAACAGGCTACAAAACACTTAAATAACAAAGGAATTTTATTTGCATCGGGAACATACAGTAGCAAAATGGATCAGATAAACACTGACAAAACGAACAGCTCAAAATTAATATACCATTTGAGAGGTTTAATGTAATTTTTTCATAACTTACAGTTGGGAGCCTCTGCATAGCTTGGTTTGGGACCAGAAGCTGAAACAGTGTAAGAAAGGTTGTTCTAGGGAGAAGAGAGTGTCTCAAATCCATTTTCTTTCCTTCCTCTTTTCCATTCCATGCATCCCCTCCCCTCCCAATCTCTCTCACTCCTTCCATCCGTCAAAGACAAGATATACTAGAAGAGAATATGTCCTGATCAAATTTTCAGTCTGAATTTTTGCAGCAAGTAACACACATGGAGAAGAGGGAAAGGTTGTTCTCTGGGTGGTCACATTCCATTCTTTCAGAACAGGGCTACTAAGGGAGCATTAGAAAGGACCACAAAGGGGGAAAAAAGACATTGAGAGCAACTGCTAAACACAGCAGCAGTAGAGAGAACATACAACCTACTGCCACTCACCACTACAAAAATAAAGGGAGGCAAGTGAACTTTGTCAGAAGGTACTTTTCACTGGTAAAAACAGTGCAGACTCACTACAATGTACTCTCCTCCAGTGAAGGAAAGCGGAAAACGTTTTCCCAATTCAACACAAGCAATGATTTATTCACTTCTTTTGATCATGGTATTTAAATGCCACTCACCCTCATAGGTAGGGGAGCCATGCCTGGTAAATAGGAAGAGATCTGCCTTGCATCCCTCACCGTTCATCCACAGACTGGACAGAATTACATGCAGTTTGCTTGTGGCTTATGTGAATGGAATCTCCAAACTGCTTTGCTTTTCATTAGTTTTCTACTGCTGCAAAACCACATTCAGCCAATGGGTTCTGAGAAGAGTTTTCTTGGGTGAAAATCATTTTTCCCCCAGAAACCCCATGTGGCTGATTTTTACATAATTAATTATAAACTGTGTCTGTACTTTTGGTTACTGTCATAAATAGTGGACATATTTATGGTAAATGTTTCTCAGTATCATGAAAAAAGTGTGAGTTCATTGTAGGCTAGAGTGACCAGATAGCAAGTGTGAAAAATCAGGACAGAGGGTGGTGGGTAATAGGTGACTATATAAGACAAAGCCCCAAATATTGGGACTGTCCCTATAACATACAGACATCTGGTAGACCCTATTGTAGGCTGAAGCACAGTCACTTTGAAGGCAGGCAATCTGGAAAGGAGACCAGAGTTCTCTTCACTGTCATCCCAGAGCAGAAAACCCAGAGAGGAATCTTTTCAGAGATGAGTGGCTGATCTAGAGACAGACAGCCTTTTTCTTGGCTTCAGCAAGTAGGGCCTGAGCAGGAGCTTGACTATGTAAGAAGCCACAGACACTCTGACACCAGAGACAGAGTAGCAGCCCTAATAACAGTGGCCTACATTTATATGGCACTTAACACCCAAAGAACCTCCAAAGTGCTTTGTAAACAACATGCGGCATTGTGGGGAGAGGGACAAATGGGGCCCAGCTGGGATCATCCCTTCTCCCCAGTCCACCCCAGGACCAGAACTCAAGGAGAGACATGGCCCCAGGGACACTAGGACACATACAAATTCCCCTCCAACCTCCCCAGCACCACCCAAAAGCCCAAAACCCATGCAGGCTTGGGGAAGAAAGAAAATTCCAGGGAGGAGCCAGCCCTGAAAGTGAAGGTGTCAGGGGAAGACACAGAAAAAAACCAGCAGGTTCTACAGCAGGGACAACGTCTGATGTCATCAGAGTGTTTCCTACAGTTTTCATTGAACAGTCTCTCCCTGCAATGACTGGCTGTTTGCTCCAGCTCCCACCTTCAGAGTCTCTTCACCTCAGCCTCACTCTACCTGCCCTCCCCTCTTCTCCTCTGCCCTGCCCCCCTCCACTTCTAATCACCTCCCTCCTACATTACCTCTCCTTTCCTTTGTCTTTCAGTTGAGCTAATCCCCTCCCAACAAAATCCCACCCCGTTTAAACAATAATGTCATGGCACTGTTCACTCTGCTTGTATACTACACCCCTTCAGCTGTCTTGTCTATTTAGATTGTAAGCTCTTTAGGGCAGGGACTATCCACAATGAGGCCCCGTTCTCTGCAGGTCTCTAAGCACTACCGTAATAATCATCAGTTCCCCAACACTGAGGTACAATGTGGCTACTGTTTAATTGCACATGATGATGCTAAGCAAGTGTTTGGAATATAAATTGAGGAAGACTGTACTCACGGAAACTGTGGAAGGAATTTATGGAGGCAGGATGTAGTTACCCAAGCTGGAATTGGCCAGGACACCAGGGTTAGCACTCCCACCCTTGTGAAAAGTATTCAGGAACTCTGTTTTGCCTCTCATCAAAAAGAAACAGAACCTACATTTGTTAGAAGAACCCCAGACACCATAACAGGGCACCAATTCTTCACTGACTCAGGGAATACTACTTCTGCTGAATCATCTAAATCACTCCCTGCAGCACAGTATCCCCGTAACCACACTGGGGTACTGGGAGCAGTATCAGCTCAGAAAACAGAGCATCTCCTATTCAATTACCAAAACTACATTCTGTCCCAGCAAGGTTTTTTCAGCCAACTATGGGGCGACATTAAACCAGAGGTAGTCAATAGGCAGACCGCAGGCCAAAGCCGTACCGCCAGGCATTTTTGAACAGACCATGAAATCTTTTTATTTACTTATTAACAATATTGTTATTATATTTGTATTATTTTCTCGGGAGTCTTTACTATATCATGACCAAGAAATTTGGATCTTGACAAAAAATAATTGACTACCCTGCATTAAAGGATACTATGACCTAATTTCACCACAGTGCTTTCATAATTTAAGGATATCCTGATTCTTCTCTAAGCACAAAACCAGACTGGTCCCGTCACAAACATTTAATATTAGTTTCAGAAATCTGAGATAGTCTAGAATGATTAGGAAAAGCAAAGAAGTCAAAAGCTGATTTTTTTGGTGGTCAATTAAAACACATGACATAGACACAGGAAAACTGCAGCTCGGCTTACTAAGATGGGGGGTAATCGAATATCACACTTCAGTGCACATGATCACCTCAGGGGTCAAGAAGGAACATTTCCCCCCAGGTACATCACTGCACAATTGTTCAGGTGCATTATGGGTTTTTTCATCTTCTTCAGACATCAGATATTGGCTATTGCCAGAGGCAGAATAAGGGACTTGACGGACCAGTGATCTGATTAGATTTGGCAAATACACGTTCTCATCTGTCAAATGTCTTGTGATATTTTGGAATTGCTCTGGTATTATTAATCCGATCAAAAAGATTCTGCATGAACAAAATAGCTAAGTTTAAAAAAAAGATCTCAGACAAAGACAGGATTTTATCAGAAATCAACCATGTTAGAAGGTAATCAGCCATTTAAATGATCAAGTTAAACAGGTCTATAATTGGGTGAGCTTGATTCACCATCCCCCATGTCTTGAGGATTGAGGGTCATAAACCCACAAGGGAGCATTATGTTTTAGGAAAAGGGATCAGACTAGCTTTGTGTGTTGATCAACCACTTTGTTGGTGAACAGCACAACAGTTTCTGTACAGCATGGCACTAGGCAACTTAAAGTACCAACCCTCTAAATGGAATGCTGTCACTTCAATAGAGAATTCCTAGGTACAACAGGCAGCAATAAAGGGGAGTCTTGCCCCACAGCCATGCTACGCTAGGGAGAACTTGACATTTTAATGACTAACCATTTCCTAGCATGATCATTTTCTAGCTATCACATCTCTATACTGCTGAACCTTCCTTCTTCTGGTTTAGTTTCCTGCAGCCCTTGTAAAATGGTTTGGAATCAGATTCTTTTTGTTTTGCTTTAGAAAATGCTAACAATCAACCTACTGAAGGTTAAGTTAAACCTCTGGTTATTTGCTTTGTTGGATTTCTTCCTATCCAAGAACAGCTTTCATTTCTTTCTCTCTTTCATCCTGTGATCTAACACAACCCACCATCACACTTGTCTTTTGTGGCCGACGTACATTTGTACAAGATTATATTACGATTTAGTTATTTTTAAACTCCATTGCACAAACATTAATAAACGCTAGAATCAAAATACCACATCTCATGGGTTCTCAACCTTTTTCTTTCTGAGGCCCCCTCAAAATGCTATAAAAATTCCATGGCCCAGCTGTGCCACAACAACTGTTTTCTGCATATAAAAGCCAGGGCTGGTGTTAGGGGGGTATCAAAGAGGGCAATTGCCTGGGACCCCACACCATAGGGGGCAACACGAAGCTAAGTTGCTCAGGCTTTGGCTTCAGCCCCAGGTGGCAGCACTCGGGGCCCTGGGCTGCAGTCCCATGTGGAGGGACTTCGGCTTTCTGCCTTGAGCCCTAGCGAGTCTAATGCCAGCCATGCTTGGCGGACCTCCTGAAACCTGCTCATGGCCCCCCAGGGGGCCCCGGACCTCTGGTTGAGAACCACTGCCATTACGTGACTTTCCACCATGGAAGAGTCCTCTTTATGGGCCAATCCTTCCATCCACTGAAGTCAATAGCAAAACTCTGGCTGACTTCCACAGAGCAGGATAAAGTCTTTATGCCCAGCTTAAGAACCTCAAACTTTTTATTTGTTTTGTTTAATAAAGCTGGGAGGATACATGTGTTTTCAACCAAACACCAGACACGAGTAGTAGCTGTGGTTGGCTAGGAGAGCCAGTATCAGTAAAGGCAATCAAATGGAGACTTCCTCTTGCTCATTCTTTACTCTCAGTGGACACCTGCTTAGTTTCTTAGTGACTGATTGCAATATAGTAAATAACAACCGAGGAAAAACAGAAGACACAATAACCTCTAATCCAGTGCCATGTGGCAGGCCTAACACTCGCAGCTTTTTTCACAAGCGCCAGGATTTGTAACTCACTCAAATCAGCTCTGAGACTGCAGGTCCCCAGGAGCCAAAAACAGACAAGCAGAGCTTCCCTGTGCTTAGGGCAGCTGTGGGGATTTTCAGTCAGACACGAGTAATCAATGTATGAAGTTCAGCCTTTAGGGAGGATTCACACAGCGCACTTCATGTGATTCAACTTTCACTGTCTCTCTTGTTTCATCAACTCTCCCTGAATTTATGATCAGCTGCTCAACCATCATTTTTGGAACAGGACAATCATGTAATCAGACCAGTTGGAGATTAGCAAGACTCAAAATTGAAAGCAGGACAGATTTACGTTCATAATACCACACACACACACACACACACACAGGTTGTGGGACAGCACAGATATAAATCACCTCTTTCAAAATTAATTTAGCTCCAGCAAAATCCACAGACAGTTCTAGGTTCAATAATAATGTCTCAGAACAGAGGCATAACAGACACCAGAAGTCTCCAGACAACTGCTGGTTCTCCAGGGATCTGTAACATCCCAGAATGATCACCATCACCACCACTCCTGTGGTAGCATCTAGACGCCTGAAAGAGAGGGAAAATGGTTTTGTGGATAAAGCACTGGATTGGACCTCTGTATATCTGGGATCAACGCCCGGCTCTACCATAGACTCAGATTTCGGACAAGTCACTCAATTGCTCTGTGCTCCAGTTCCCCATCTGGAAAGGGTAGGTATTAAATAGTCCCTTCCTCCCACCTTTTGTCTGTCTTGTCTATTTAAATTTGAAGCGCTTTGGTGCAGGGACTGTCTCTTGCTATGTGTATACACAGCACCTAGCACTATCATTGATGGGAGTTCTAAATGGTACTGCATACAAACCATAATAATCGAGACCTCACTGTGCTGCAATGTGGGTCATCACTACTGTCCCCAGAAAAGCAGCTGAGTTTCATGGCTGGATAAAGTAATTTAGAAAAGTGAAGGTTAAAGCTTCCATCTCTGTTGAACTCCCTGGTTTGTGGACATCAGCACATATAAGGGCTTAACTCAGTTTTGTGTTTATCTTTCCATTCACCTTTCAATACTGAATTTGGTTCCACTTCCACTAGGCTTAGCATCAACATGACTTAGTGAAACAAAGAAGTTATCAAAAAAAAAAATCAAAAACAGATTATTGGCAGGAACTAGGTCGTTCTATCCAGAACTAAATAAACAAAAAGGAGCAGGAAGCTTATGAATTCTCAAACTTTTACTGAGACATAAAGACAAAAGACATCTCTTTTCCAGTTTTCAAACAATATGGACTGTACTGGCTATTTTAAACCAGAGAAGTGATGGCACAGATCAGTGGCAGCAAAGCTGCTTTAGAGAGTGGTGTTTATATGGGGAAAATATTGCATTTTATCTTTAAAAAGAATATCAATTTCCTTTTAATATTCCCTATAGGCTAATAAGCCGGAATGCAAAGCAAAACTGAATAAATCTCATACTGATTAAAATCCTGTTCTGTTGCTATGAAAGTTCCATTCTGAGATTTCATCTCCTGGGTACTACTACCCCAAACCATTCTAGACTTGGAGATTCTGGCACAATACCTAGGTCAGTGTATAACACTTCCCTTCTACTATCTGGTCTAATTCCTAGAGAGACAATTACAATTACCAGTACAAGTTTGTTTGATGTGGCACTGATGATGAATCTCTCTCCAATGAGCTGTATTTTCCATCCTGGCCATCAAGAAATTAAACCTCTTATATATCCCACTTTTGACTAGGCTTGGTCCTCCCCTAAAGAGTGATGGGAAAAGACACCAGGGGGTTCCATGTTGTATTCTCTCTCAATATTTGTTGCATTCAATCTGCTCAGTTTACAATTACAGAAGATTCGGGGGGAGGTGTCAACTCTGCAACATCAGCCTTGGATCTGAGCGCCAAGATGGGCTCTTTTCTTCTCTCACACTATCGCTAGTGATAAAGGTTTTGCCGGCCAAATTCTGCTGTCAGTGACACCTGTGCAATCCCATTGCCTTCACTGGATCTGCACAGGCTATAATTGGGTAGCGGATTCAGTGGATGATGCACAAGAAGGAATAGAATCCAGTTGCCTCTATTTGAGCCGTGCTAGCTCTGCAGGGTGAACAGGAGTGAGAAGTAGAGCTTATTTCAGTCACTGAAGTCAACGGATATGGCTGAATGCACTCAGGGAGAAGATCTGCTGAATAAGACAGTGTTCCTTTTACACAAGCACATTTCACAATGGTACTCTTACTAGATACTGCAGTCCAAGAAAAGCAGAGATACATCGATAAGCTACCGAACACCCACCATTTCTTCCTTCTGCTCTTCTAGAAGCTCACTGCACCCCTACTACTGGAAGAGGGAAGTCTTTTTCATTTACAGCACATTTTACAGGCAGAGTAATGGCCCAGGCATTCCCAATTGCAAGAAACCCATAGTTACAGCATTACCAAATCATTCTACATGTTCCTTTGGCCTTGCCCATGCAACCAGCTTGTTCTAACTGGGAGCATCATCATCCTGCAAAGAGTACTTCTTTGCACTACCCCTTGGATAGCCAAAATACAGCTCACAGAGTTAACAAAACTTCAGGAGAAAGGGTGCAATTGGGGAGCCACTGTGGAAGGGATGGGTGTAGCAGAGACAGAAGATGGTGGGGCCAGTAGGAGCACTAGGGAGTAGGACGATTTAGGAGAGGGGCTGCAGGAGCTATAGCACAGAGATGAGAACAAGCAGCAACTGGCAGGGAAGGGGAAGCAGGAAGATTAGGCTGTCAGACATCTGGTGGAAAGGAACTTGGGCAGTGTGTGCGCTAGCTAGCCAGAAGAGGAAGCTTGCTGGCTGACAGGGGAAAAGGGAAAGCAGAAGCTGCCCACAGCTGGATTTCTATAATCAAAGAATTCCTGTGCTCCAGAAGTACTGTCAAAACCATAGAGAGGTTTAAATTCATCACAAAAGTCACAAAACATAATACATAGGTATGAAACTACTCTGATCAGGATGGGTCTTTAAATTACTGGGATCTGCAGGTTGTGCCTCCATAGTAAAGATGAGAAAGGGCAGAGTCACTCCCATTTTATACAAAGGTTATTCCACAGACTCCTAGCAAATTGCTACATGGACCTGTTTCATAAAGTTCATGGATTCTTGTTTACTATAAACAATATGAGCAACAACTACGCTTCCTCAACATCTCCCAGCCCCCATTACTGTGCCATCGGTGATTATGACTAGAGCAAAAGATAAAGGGGGGAAAAGGCAATACAAATGTCATGGTATTGGATAGGGTGCTTAACTAGGAATGAGAAGACCTGGGTTCTAATCCCAGCTCTCCCATTTATCTGCTGTATAAGCTTGAGCCTACCCCCTCAACCTCTCTGTGCCTCAATTGTGTACCTGTAAAATGGGTATAATGATGATCACCCTCCTTTGAGATCTGAGAATGAAAAGGGCTGCTATCATTCTTTTTCCTCAATCCATCAAGAGAAGTCTTTTCTGTTTTTTTGTTTTTATTACCAGAAGGATTAATTTGGGTAAAGAATTAGGTCTCTCGTGTGGTTCTACCTGTTTTATTCCCCATGTTCTTGGGGTGGGGTATGACTGGCTGGAAAACAAGATGTATACAACCTCAAAGTGTTACAATAACTCAGTGGTTCCCAAATGTATTTGATCACGCCCCCTTCTTTGTGTCTGGAGTAGCTTACGCACCCTGCCCCTCCTGTCACACAAGTACATATACTGATATGTGCAGTGGCGGTGCTTCTCTTGATTCAGTTTCGGCTTCTTTGTTTTTCACTTGGGTTGCTTTTTCTCTGTTGCACAAATGAGCCAACAATCCATGGTAATAAGAGAAAGGCAAAACTGCGATTGTGGTCCATGCTTATAATTAAACGTGCACACCTGGTCCCAGCAAATGGATTAACGTACAGATGGCAACGACTTTGTATAATGCTAGGCAAGCTTAACAGAAATCCATCAAAATGCACAGCGCCACGTAGAGTCAATTGCACAGTGCCGTCAACATGTACAGTGCCATCCGAAGACCTGATACGTCTGGAGCAGCGATTCTCAACCTATTTATCATTGTGGGCTGCATATGCAGCTCTCTCTGTTACGTGGGCCCCATCCAGAAAATATATATACTACCTGTTGGCCCTGCTGATGCACATGGGTCACAGCACTGTGCTAATTGGGCCGCAAGAGGCCAAGGACCACAGGTTAAGAACCACTGGTCTGGAGAATCGGCTTTGCTAGTTATTCATTGCTGTGGGTAAAATGAATGCAGTAAGTTTTTTTTCCCCTAAAGCTTCTCATGCCCATAGGCACCAACTCTGTGGGTACTCCGGGGCTGGACAACCCCGGGGGAAAAAATAATAAATAGATAAATAGCATATGGGGGGAATTCCTTTGTGACACCTATAATTATTCCCTAAATAGGAGATTTAATTGTTCTTTCATCATAGAGAGTCACAGATGTTGTTGGTCATAACATTATGTAGCTCCCCTAATAATCCAATGACAGTATTTGATGTAATGGATTCCTGCAGCCATGAATTCCACAGAGTGTGTGAATAAGTATTTTTCCTTTCATGTGTTCTAAATAATGTACCTGCCATTAATTTCAAATGACACCTTGAGATCTTATTCTGAGAAAGTCTTATAAGGAGGGGAGTGGTCAAGCTTTGCTCTCTGCTTTTTTATAATCGTATATTGTAAGCTTAAGTCAACTGTTTCTTTACATCAGTTTTTTAACAGGGTTGATTGTCTTCAGTGGAGTTGCTACCAGTTTAAACTGATATAAGTGACTGGAGAATCAGGCCCTGTTCCCTGCCTCATCTCTTTCAGAAATCAGCAGATCAGCCACTAGTTGCAAAAGCTGGCGAAATCTGATCAAAGAAAGTCCTAAACTAGGTCATCAAAAATCATAGGTAGGATTTTCAGAAGCACTCACCCTTGGCCAAACTCTGCTCCTATTGAAGTCAATGGCCTGGTCCACACTAACCCCCTACTTCGGACTAAGGTACGCAAATTCAGCTACGTTAATAACGTAGCTGAATTCGAAGTACCTTAGTCCGAACTTACCGCGGGTCCAGACGCTGCAGGCAGGCTCCCCCGTCGATGCCGCGTACTCCTCTCGCCGAGCTGGAGTACCGGCGTCGACGGCGAGCACTTCCGGGATCGATCCGGGATTGATTTATCACGTCTAGACAAGACGCGATAAATCGATCCCAGAACATCGATTGCCTGCCGCCGGACCCAGAGGTAAGTGTAGACGTACCCAATGTCCCTAGCCTCTGTTTGCCAGACGCTAGGAATGGGCGACCTGGGATGCATCACTTGATGATTACCTGTTCTGTTCATTCCCTCTGAAGAACCTGGCATTGGCTGCTGTTGGAGGACAGGATACTGGGCTAGATGGACTTTTGGTCTGACCCAGTATCGCCGTTCTTATGTTCTTAATTCTCTTCAAAGGGAGCAGAAGTAGCTAAGCATTTTTGGAAGTCCTACCTCAAGAATTTGCCCGGTTAAAATTTTTTGGAACAAACAGACATATTGCATTTTGTTAAAACAACTCATAAAAGTTTGAGGAAAAAATGTTTGAAAACCTAATTCGATTTTACACTCCAAGGTATCTAATTATCTTTTTCTGCTTGCAGGGCTGGATACAAGTGACCAGTGGCAAGGATGTTTAAATTTACAGACTCTCTTTTGGCACACTAAATTCTTTGTGTTAGGGTTTAATTTAAAAAAAAACGTAGATGACTAGGCCTGGCTCTCTTTATATAGGAGGCTTGTAATTTAAAGTGTTTTCACTTTTGAACAATAACCTTCAGCTACTTTTAGTTGCCACGAATGAGCTATTGAAGACCATTGGGCTCTGTTAGCTCTTGTTTTAAGATCTTAATTAGGAAAGGTCTTTTACATTCAGTTTTCAGAGCTTGATCATTCAAGTATAATAATAATAAGGATGGCAAAGAGTTTCAGCCGATAAATGACATAAAATTTATTTTTTGAGCATTCCTTGTTCAAGGTTACTGAGCTGGAAAGAGCAGTTTAAATTAAACAATTTTTCTGTCTCCAGAATGGCAAGGTTTAGTAAAAGAGATTTCCATTCATTCAATGAGGTGCCTCTGTGATCTAGTGGTTAAAGCATCTCCTATTGAATGGGTCTCAATCCAGATCCTACTGGACTGGTGATTACAGCACACAAAGCATTGCCACAGCTGATAGATACTAATAGCACCCTTGCTGGTAATTTCAGCAGAGAGGCCAAAGCTTGAATAGATGTGCCACTGAACTAACCTCTAGTGATGCCCCCAGAACAGGTTTGAGGCACATCAGTGAGGCATAATGGGAGAATTTTGCATTGTTGCATGTGCTTCCTTGTGCTGTGGATAAAAAGGGTTTGTAGTTTCCAGGGCAGACAATCTCTTACCTTTCACAACCAAAACTTTGGGGGCTGGGAGGCAAAAGAGTTCTGGGAGCTGGGAGGATCTGATGAGAGTTATTACAGAGGTTCTCAAACTGGGGGGCATGTAACATGTACGGGGGGGGCGTGAGCACAGGCGCCGACTTTTCAAAGTGTCGGGGGCTGCCCCCACTCCACCCCTTTCCCCAAGGCTGCCCCCCCAAGCCCACCTCTTCCCACCCCCACTCCACCCCTGCCCCGCCTCTTCCCACCAAGTTCCACCCCCTCCCCTGAGTGCGCCGCATCCTCACTCCTCCCCCACCCTCCCAGCCTCCTGCATGCTGCAAAACAGCTTATTGCAGCAGGCGGGAGGCACAGGGAGGGAGGAGGAGGGGCTGATCCGCAGGGCCCACTTGTGGGCGGGAGGCACTGGGAGGGGTGGGGGAGCTGCTATAGGGCCTAACCACTATTGTATCTAAGTGCCAAAAAACAATGAAAGTTAGCATGTTCATGGCCAAAGAGGGCACAACTCTCTATGTTCCAGACAGGTGTAGCACTGGGTTTTGTTGGGTTTTTTCTTCCCTTTCCTTCCCCCAGTTTTTGGATCTCCATGAGGGACAGTGCCTTTACTGAGCCTCAGCGAAGTGAGCTTTGCAATTCGAGCTGAATGTGGTCAATTTCTGATTCTGTTGGATAACAAGCTCTGTAGGACTCGTTGCCTCTGGTAAGATGTTCTTCTAGCCAACATCCCACCACAGAATTTGATCCAGAAATGAGCTGGGAGTTTGCAGAGGTTGTGGGTAACTCATGAGATCTGGCCACCCCTTGCTCCCTTTGTTACTTTATAAATGTGCTGAACGGGTTGTAGCTTCTATATTACAGACACATTCAACATCAGCATCGCACCACTGGCTAGTTTCATTATGGGCAATGGGGTCTATTTTCTGGAGCAGGTGTTTCTGTGACTTCCAGAGGAAGGATATCAAACCAGGTGGGGATTAAAGATCTGATGCAATATGGTGAATCCTATGTTCCTCTGATTTTCCTTTCAATGAAATGTTGCAAGCCCTGTACACTGCCTTCCATTTCAGTGTTGCTTTGCACATTCAAGGCTAAAAACAGATCCCAATTCTATATAAACCTGAACTACCATACAGTTTATTGCTGCACACCTGTTTTTCTCCTTCAAGCTGTCCACGTTAAGCACTTTCTTTGCTGAGCCTGGTTACAGCAAACCTTGAGATGAGTAGCCAATGAATATGTTGCATGAGTGACCAACAATAAATCTGTGCTGATACTGCAGCAAGAAGAGCCATTGCTGAAGTGAATGTCACACCAAGGCAGCAGCCTCAAAAGGTCAGACAAACGTAGGAGACATTGTAGAGCAGAAACCCAAAGGGAAGTAATAAACCTGTGAATGATGAAAAATGGCAAAAAAGTATTTTAGAGGTTGGCATTTTAACATGATCATAATTATAGCTTCTAAACCCCTTTAACTGGCATTTAAATTGAAGACACAAAGAAGGATGTTTTAAAGGTGCTGAGCCTCTTTGAACAACTGAGAAAACCTAATGAATGTGGCCGCCTACCTATTATCCACTCAAAAATGTGAAGTCAAGTCTGAGGAGCTGTGTATTTTCAGGCGATGTAGTAACAGATTTACAAAAGGAATGCTTCACACGTGTGCAAATCCCGCTTCTGAGCTTTGTTAAAGGGGGACTGGGAAAGAAAGGAAATAAGCAGGCAGTTGCCATTCTTCTCAGCCTACGATACCAGATGATCTAAGACCATTGCCCCCTTGTCAGTTGTGCATGAAGTTTAACACATAGCAGAGCACAGGGCACGCTTGCAACAGGACTCGGGGGTTAGAGCAACAGGAGATTATGTACACAGCCAAATGATACATGGGAAGCAGCAGTCCACGTGGACACAGACAAAGGATCATGGTTAAAAGTGACCTGAAGGGGAAAAAATGGGTCTGTGCCCCCCCTCCTTTTTTTTATTATGTCTAAAATTCAGGATTTGTGTAAATGTAGGGGGTTAGGGTTAAGGTAGTTATTTCCTTCCTTATATTTGTGTTTACTTTACAAATACCAGGCCTTCTTGTCCCTGTTACTGGAGGGCTCCTCGGAGATCCACAGTACCCGAATGGGGGCTAAGACTTTAATGGAAGGGGTGAAGATGTTTGAAACTTCAACAAAGAAAACTTTCCACCCAACTGTGTGTTTAGGCATTAGAGTTAAATAGGAGTTAAGAAAAACAAACAAGAAAACAGAGATTAGAACAGACGTCTCTTCTCCTTTCAACTGTTCTGGTTGCAATTCCTTAACACTTGTGACTTTGCAATAATACCAGTTCCTAGTCGTCCAGAATGTCCCCCAGGCAAGAGAGGACAGATGATATCTAAATTTCTAATGTAAAGGACTTGCAGCAAAATAAAGAAATAAATAAAAAGGGGAATGTAGAGGACAGGGGTGACCTTTTCAGGGCTTCTCTTTACACCATAGAGAAACAAAAAACCCCTTCCACAAGCCCCTTTTTTCCTTCTTTGCAGGTCACCTTTAAAGTTGAGAACGGAGCTCTTGAGAACCTGTAATGTCCTAGTAGAGGGACACATACTAATGGTTAAGAACCTACAAGATTAGGAACAAGTAATAATTAAAATACCCATCAGTTCTCTGGAGATGCTTCTATTTGTAGAACAAACAAGGAAATTCATGCTGAAGTTTCTAATTTGGATTTATGGTAGAAATATATAATTTAGTGGGTTTTCAACATGCAGTACACTCCACATATTTAAGCTTTCTGAAAGCATGCCCTGCTCCAATCAGGATGTGCGATTTAGAATGGGTTTTGGGGGAACTCATTAAATCACTCGTTTATTATTCACACCACAGGAATGTGAATTAGATTGGCAAAATGAATCAATCAGACAGCAAAGAGCTATTCTCTGGAGTCTGCATTAATCAGCCCGACAAGCTGTCACTAAGGATCGGGTCAGCCTCATGATATAGCATCCGACTGGCGAGGAAAAATCCCCAGGACTGCTGAAATAGGGAACAGTTCTCCCATTTAAATTTGTCCCCAGAGGCCAGTGTCTACCATTTACTACTGCTCACATACAGCAGAGAAAGCTTCTTAGTGACAAATGTGCATTCTCATACCTTCCAGAACCATGTATGCTTTGGAAATGTGGTTGTTCTACATTACTTTCTATGGAGAAAAAGGAGAGAGAAGTTTCCTGAAAGAAAAAGCAGTTGGGCTTTAATTTAGCAGCTGGAGCAAAACATATTCAGCTAACTCCTGTAAAGGGACTGAAACTAGGACACATGTCAAGACAGATGCACCACTGGGAAACGTGGAGTCACCATGGAACCTACACTTTAATTAATTAAATAAAATGATTTTTTTTTTAAATTCAACCTAATTTTCATTTTCATACCAATTTTCAGGGAGTTACACTAGAGAGGGTTATTCTTCTCCATTGTGTTACACATAATAAATCTGTTAAAGAGCAGTTGTTAAAAAGCATTAAAATACAACATGTTATTTAATGAGGTCTTAAAAAACACACACAACACAGTAAAATCATTACAGAGCCTGAAATCAGAGAGCACTGGTCATGGGACTACACACAAAATGGAAAACAAGCAGCATCTGAATTGTATGAACCATGATATGGCCAGAAATGCAAGCGCTATGGACGCAAATACGCAGTTGGCAGTTCAGATAAATACTATGAAACAGTATAACCAGGGCCGGCTCCAGGCACCAGCTTAGCAAGCAGGTGCTTGGGGTGGCCAAGGGGAAGGGGCGGCACGTCCGGCTCTTCGGCAGCAATTCGGCGGCGGGTCCCTCGGTCCCTCTCGGAGGGAAGGACCTGCCGCCGAATTGCCGCCGAAGAAGAAAGCGGCGCGGCTGAGCTGCCGCTGATCGCGATTCCCCACCCCCCCCACCCCCCGCTGCTTGGGGCGGCAAAAACCCTGGAGCCGGCCCTGAGTATTACACATATAGCAATCTACAAAATCAATATATTGTACTAGAAACCACAATCTATATACTTCAGCAGCTTGGAAAGACAAGTAATAAGATCAATGTTTTTGTTCTTGTCAGCATTTGAGCCAACTGCACTTTCAGACTAGATGGAGTTTAAACCTAAACATGACTTGTACCAACAAAACTGCATGACAAGCTACAAAAAGTACAGCATGGATCAAAGGAGCTTAAGTGTTTTAGCTGAAGTAAGTGCATTTCAGGAAAGGTTTTGTAAGTATAAGGAAAAAGTAATCCCAGCAGTTACAGGAATAATAAAATTAAGTACAAAAATTATATTACTGCAACATTAAGGTTATGAATTTAGGAACACAAAAGTCTGGGAATGAAAATGCTCTAGTTCTCATAGTAAAAATGTACTCATCACATTGTACCATATGCTGTATGGTGTACAGCTCAATGTGCCTTAATAGCTATTTTAAAAGCAACACAGAATCAGAAAACAGAACGCGCAGCATGACCAAGGAAGCATTACTCTAAGAATCTTAAAATTACAATGAACTTATTGTTGAATACTTATATTTATAATCTTCATTTTGTAATAACCTAATTTTCTCTGTTTTAATTTCTTTGATTTTCTCCTCTCCAAGCCTGGGGGGGAGGAGACTTTGGAAATCCAAAGGTATTAGGCTTGAGAAGTTTATAAACCCCACAATGCTTTATTAAGATCACCAGTCCAGAGACAGGTGGGCAGAAGGACAAAAACTTCAGTAACAATATCTAACATGCTACCTGAGCCAACAACAATTAACCCTGATGAAGTTACAAAAGGACTGTATGCCACGAAAATAGAACAGGAGAAATACCGTGAGAAGAATGCCAGCCAGTTAGCTTTCGTTTTTAGTGGAGAAAATGTTAGATCCCAGAGAGAAAGTAGCCGCCAACATGTCAAAGTAAGAGATAGCTCAATCGCACCCAGATCATATACCCTAACCACCTCTGCAGGTCAGCGCTATGCAAGGATCAGAAAACATCTAAAAAACAAAACCAAAGACAACACTGGCTATCTGGTTTTTGAGGCTTGTGCTTCTGTGTTGACAGAAGTAACACAGTGCTCATTCCGTCACCAACAATGAAACACACAAGGAGCAAATACAGGCTCCAGGTGGCAGATCTACTGCCCTAAGCATCTGAAAAGGCAGAAACCGTTCTGAGAATAAGAAAGCCATGTGATCTGAGAGCCACTGAGGTGTAGAGATAGTAGCTACTGAGATATCTGATAAGAAGCAAAATAATCCTCATCCGTCAAAAGGTTCAGGTCAGTCACCTACCCTGAACCCCACCCCTGATGGGTTTTATTTATAGGGTTTTGTTAGTTGTTGGTTTTGGCTGGTATGATGCTTTATTTGCATTTGAATTTTTTTTTTTTTAAACGGGAAGTCGTAAGATTAGCCACTGGAGGGAATGGCATGATCCCCATATCATAGGGTTGCCAACCCTCCAGGATTGGCCTGGAGTCTCCTGGAATTGGCATCCATCTCCCAGTGACTATCAAAAGCAATCCAGGAGATTTTAGTAGGATATTTTCAGAAAATGACATTACATCATGTTGGGGGGGGGGGGAGAGGGGAGGGGGAATCTCCCAGAATAGCTTCAGTCAGAGTTGGCAACCCTACCACATCATGAGATGAAATATCAGTCTTGGTAACCTTGACCCAAGTCAGTCAGATGACTGGGCCCCAAAAAAAGAAGTTCCGTTTTCTTACCTATACTCGTGTGTTATGTTTATTACACGGGATTATATTGTAAGTCCTGATGCACCCTTACTACGAGAGGTGCAACCAGAGACATGCTACAATCAATGCATTAATTAACATAACTAATGCCAATCATAAAAAATATTACACTCAGGTTTTTATTATTATTCTTCAACCACCAACAATACATGAAATGGAAACAGTCCCTGCCCTATGAAGCTTATGATCTAAGACCCTAAACCTGCAAGGAGCTCTAAGCCTGTGGACCCTCTGCCTGCACAGAGCCCAGTTGACCTCAGTGGTGGGGTTGCCGGCATTGGCCCTAACAGTTGAAGGAGGATGGTTCAGTGGTTAAAACACTAGCTTAGAACTTGGGAGACCTAGATTCAAGACTCTGCTCCATCACAGACTTCCTGTATGATCCCAGGCAAGTCACTTAGTCTCTCTGTGCCTCAGTTCCCCTTCAGTGAAATGGTGATGATAGCACGACCCTCCCGCAGAGGCGTGTTGTGAGGATAAATGAATTAAAGATTGCAAGGTGTTCAGATACTACAGCAATGGAGGCCATATCTAAATAGTTCAGACAGATACAAACAGAGAAGAGAGGGCATGCAGGGAAACCCTAGGGAAGGAATAACCTGGAGTATGTTTTCACAAACATTTTAAAAGGTGCTTTTGGTTCATTTCTTGTGGATATGGCAGAAGGGATGTACTTGGGGGGCCTGGGATGAAAAGAAGGACCAGAATGGGGAGAGCAAATAGGACATGTCCACACTGCACAGGCTCAGGCTCAAACGCAACCCCCACTTCCGCTAAACACACAAATCGGTCGGTCGTGCCTGGGCCCCAGGACCCCACTCCCACTAGGGGGTGGGTTCAACCCCAAGTCCTGCTGCGACCCAGGGCTTAAGCCTCCTCGGACGCGGGCCCTGAGAGTCCACCAATGCTATTGCACAATCCCATGGGCAGGTGTTCTTTGTTCTTTCTAGGCCACAAGTCACCAATTGACTCTCAGGAAATAGAGGCAACCCCCTCTGTTCAAGTACAGCTCCTCGATGTTTAACCCTTCCATTTTGTTCTGTCTGCTGAACTGCAAACCACAGTGAATCTGCTCGTACATTTGTCATGGCCACCAACCAAACAGAAGCCCTTTGCCAAGTGTGCTGCTTCCTGGTCGCAGGACCACAGCCAGATTCTGGTGTATCACTAGTGTGAGGCCAGCAAATTGTTGGATTTTGGCATGAGTACCAGGAATGACTACGCCTACCGGCAAACAGCAAAAACACTGGCAGCACGAACAGCAGAGAACAGTGCAGGGAGCAGACTAAACAGCTCAAGACCCACTACCAGAAAGCCAGGGACCAGAACCGTACCTCTGAGAACCTGCAGTCATTGTGCACGTCTTATTAGGAGTTTGACTGGGTGCTAAATACTGCACTAAGCACAGAGCCAACAGTGCTGCACAATAACCTAGTCAGCCAGGATGGTGACCTACTGACCCCAGACTTTAGCATGGGAACAGATAGAAGCCAGCAGCAGGCCCCAGATGGGGCCACTGACGGGACTCTGGTGCTGAAACCAGTTCCCGAGGAGCTTTGCCACAGAAGCAGCTGCAGCACATCCTAGGGCAGTATTTGGAGGAGCTTTTAGATGTCCCCCCAGAGGAGCGGCCTGCCATAGAACCGGCAGCAGAAATGGAAGAGGCAGAAGTAACCTCAGCGCATGGTAAGCTCCTGGCTCTATTTTTGTGTTTATTAATATAGTAATGGGAGGGAATTCCATTTCATGAAGCAATACAAAAGTTATTACAAGCCTCAGATAGCAGTGTGTACCTGCTAATAGTGGACTGCACACCTGCAGCTCGGTGTCTGTCCCCTCCCCCCCCCCACCACCACAGGAAGGACAAACAGTGAAACAAGCATCTAAAAGTGAAGTGTTATTAGAAAAGCACACACTTCTGCTATGGAGTCCAGAAATGTGCTGTTTTGAGTGGCTGCTTTCTCTAATGGCTGCAAGATGGCAGGCTCCTTCTGCACCCGCACCATGGCCTGACTCCCCTCCATGGTACCATGTGCTGCAGACCAGGAACAATCTGGAGAACTCCATGGCTGGTTGGCCCATGCAATCGGGCCCATGCAGTCCTCCATGCTGAACCCCTCCACCCCGCTGCCCCAGCACCAAGTGCACAGTAAATGTGGAAGGAAGAGAAAGGATAATGGGGGGCCAGAGGACACGCAACCGTAGGGGGGTTGTGTCTTGGAAATGGTTTTCTGTTTGCACTGTTCATGCACTTGGTTTTTGTTTTGTTAAAGGTTTTGGTGTTGCCGGTCTTTTGATTTGCTAATGGAAGCTGGACTGCCAGGCAATGGGTTAATATTGTACTACGCTAATAAATGTTAAAAAATAAAGATTTTTGTTTTATTAAGAAAGTTTATTGCCATCACATCATCTAATGTGCGTTTCAAACAATAAAGGTAAACACATGATGGGGGACAACTGGGAAGTTGCATGCAAATGTTATTTCTCAATACAGTTATCTAAATCAATCCATACTGTGAATCCACAGCACTTGGGGCTGTCATGCACCCCCCTATTTCATAAACGGTCATGTCATTCATAAGTAGGGTGCACAACAATCAACCCCCCCACACACACACACATTTCACTGCATGGTGTAACAGTACCCAAGGTACTGCAAGACTTGTACAAGCACATTCATGAAGGGATACTATTCTCCCTCTTCCATGGCCCATGCAAGCTCATAATGCAGGAGCACAGAGCATCCCTGATTTCTGTTGCCCAGGTGCATCCAGGCTCAGCTGTGGTCAGTGCACTTTCTGGCTGAGTGTACCGGTTCAGCAGTCCATCACTGTCATAGATTCATTCATAGGGAAATGGCTCACCTCTAGCTTCACAATGCTTGTGAAGACCACAGCAAGCCACAGTAATGTGGACAGCATTGATGACACTGGAATCTAACAGAATGTCAGGAGCCATTAGGAAAGAGATGGATAGATAACTATATAAATCAATGGTGCGCCTACACCTCAAATACTGCATGCAGTTCTGGTTGTCCCATCTAAAAAAAAAAGGTGTGACGGGTTGCCTCCCTTAGGACGCCACCTTATGTGCTGAGATACCACTGATCCCGCCTGTTATGCCAGCCTGGGCACACTTTCTATCTGTCTTGCTGAGCCAGGCTATTAAGCCTCCTCCAGCACAGGCACAGGCAGGGCCACACCCAACTGCACAAAGAAACAGACACTGAGATCAGTTCTGGGAAGACTCAGCTTAAGGGACTTACCCCAGCACTCAGGTGTCCACCTCCTTTAGAGTGGAGACCCAAAGGTATATTATGAAATCCACCTCCTCCCTCAATGTGGAGGAAGGTATGCACAGCCGCTTATATCCCCCAATTATGAATTGAACAAATTGGGTTATATTATTAACAAGAAATAAATTTATTAACTACAAAAGGTGAATTTTAAGTGAATAAGAGATAACAGACAGAACAAAGCAGATTACTAAACAAATAAAACAAAACACACAAGCTAAGCTCAATATACTTAAGAAGCAGGTTACAAAATGTAATTTCTTACACAGGTTGCAAAGTTTCTGTGGTTCAGAGTTCCAGTTATATTTCTTTTCAGACTGGACCTGTCTCAGTCGGGACTCCCCCCTTGCCTTCCCTTCAAGTTTCTTTTGCAGTCTTTCTTCTTGGGCAGACAGGCCATGGAGAGGAGGAGTCCCGTTTGCCTTCCTCCCCACCCTTAAATAAGATTTACATATGGCGGGAATCCTTTGTTTCCCAAACTTGACACACACACCCCTTCCTTTTCAGTGGAAAGTTACAAGAAGTCCCAGATAATGTTTAGTATCGGGTGACAAGACCACCTGATCTAGTAGTGTCACAGTTACTCCCCGGACGCCTCCCAGGAGGGAGAGAGTTTAGTATCTTCATGGTCTTGTTGTTCCTTCCTGATGACCCAACAAATCTGATGGCCTGTCATCTGGTGGGTGTTGTCCCAATACACACCCAGTTGTAATTGTTACAGAAATGATACATGCATACAAATTGGATAATCACATTCAGTAAATCATAACCTTTCCAATGATACCTTACAAGACCCATATTGCATAAAGTATATCTCAGTTATGTCATATACATATTATAAGCATATTTCCATAAAGAATATGGAGTGTAACATCACACTGCATGCAGTTCTGGGTGTCCCATCTGAAAAAAGATACATTAGAACTGCAAAAAGTGCAGAGGAGGGCAACAAAAATGACTGCAGGTATGGAACAGCTTCTTCATGAGGAGAAATTAAAAAGACTGGGACTGTTCCATTTAGAAATGAAAAGACTAAGGGGGATATGATAGAGGTGTATACAATCATTAATGGTGTGGAAAAAGTGAATACGGAAGTGTAATCTAGCTCTTTAATAACACAAGAACTAGGGATCACTCAATGAAATTAATAGGCAGAAGGTTTAAAACAAAAGGAAAATTTTCTTCACACAGCGCATAGTCAATCTGTGGAACTCATCACCAAGGATGTTGTGAAGGCCAAAAGTATGATTGGATTCAAAAAAGCATTAGATAAGTTAATGGAAGATAGGCCCATCAATGGCCACTAGCCAAGATGCTCTGGGTGTCCCTAAACTCCACTGCTAGAAGCGTGGACTGGACAATGGGATGGATCACTCAATACCTGTCCTGTTCTGTTCATTCCTTCTGAAGCATCCTGCACTGACCGCTGTTGGAAAACGGGGAACTGGGCTAAATGGACCATGGTCTGACCCAGCATAGGCATTCATATATATCCAAACTGGTCTGTAGACAGTGCCAGCGAGATTTCAGTCTGCCAAACGCACATTAAACCATCATTTTAAACTTGCTGAGAATGTAATTAAACCTTCTTTTGCTGGGGCCTCTGAGGTCAGGATCTGGTTTCATAAGCCAAGGCAAAAGCAGACACACAGGATCCACACAGAATAACAGTGGGAACTACAACTCCATTCATGACAACCACATTTGGTGGGAATAGTGTCCTAGTCTGTCCACGAATGTAGACTCCCAAGCAGCAGAATCATGAACTTTTACAATGCAGCCAACATTGACATTCATAAATCAGCCTGTGGTTCACAAGGGCCTGCTAACTATGGAGTAGCACCCTTTGTGGTTTATGTACTCCTGTGCTCCTTGAGGAGGACAAACTCTGAGCATGAGAGTCCCATTGATGGCCCTGGCACAGTTTGGAAACCCCATTCTCTCAAAGCCAGCAACAACTTCAGGAATATCTTGGGGTAAAGCACACTCCTTACTGCCTCAGAAACTTCCACCACCATTTTCCCCACAGTCAACTTTCCAACACCAAACCAGTTGGCAACAAGACCTTTCAGATACAGGAGTAGCCAGCTTTCAGATGGTTACAGCCACCCACTTCTGGGCCAGTATGGCTGCCTTCATTAATGTATCCTGACACTGGAGTGTGGGAGCAAGCTGCTCACAAAGCTCCGGAAATTTACTTTCTTCATGTGAAAGTTCTATACCCACTGCTGGGCATCCCAGGTCTACATGACAATGTGGTCCCACCAGTCGATGCTTGTGGACCTGCTCCAGAAGTGCAGCTAGACCTAGAGTCAGAAGCAGCATCAGCCTGTGCAATTCTTCCATGTCTGTGTCATCCTCTTCCATCATTAGCTCCAACAGGTGCCTTCGGTGGGTCAGTAAACACTGCCAAAAAATGTCCAGTAGCCCCTCACGGAAGCTCTTTCCGTTTTCTGAAATAGGAGTGAAAGCGCAAGCAAGAGAAGTTCTTCCAAAGGCGCCCCTCTGTGTTGCTGGCTCTAGTAGCTGAGAGTGCACAGACCAAAATGATGGCTCGGCAAGATGTTCAAACTTTCTGGGACATGCGAGGGTGTACAGTCCAGCTTTCCCACACTGCACCAGGAACAAAGGGCTAGAGCGAGCACATTTTGGAAGGGCACTAGGAGGTCTGGGATAGGGGTGGTTGGACTTGGGCCCTCATAACGCAGGGTAGATGCTGGAACTCCGGGCTCGCAATCATAGGGTCCGCGGACTCAAGTTCCACTAACCCTGGGCTTACATTGCAGTGTAGCCATATCCTAAGGGCAGTGGAACTTGAGTTTTGTCCTGGCTTTGTTACCCTAGGGCTTGAGCGTCTACACTCATTTGTAACCCCAGGTCAGGAATTGTTGAACCGTGGGTCCCAACCTGGGGTTCCAGCATCTACACTGCATTATGTGGGCCCAAATCCAACCACCCCATCCCAGACATCCTAGCACCCTCCCAAAATAGGCCTGCTCTAGACCTTTGTTCAGGGAGCAGTGTGGGAAAACTTGACTGTTCACAGGACAAAAGAGTTGTCCCGTGGGATTGTGGAATACTTTTGGTGGACTCCCACAGCATGAGTCCAGTGAGGCTGCCTTTACTCTGCAAAGCAATAGGGCTTGAACCCTCGGTCCCGGCTTGACTCAGGCTTGGACCCTCTACCTCGGGGGGTCCTGGGACCCTGGGTCTGAGCCCTAGGTTAATGCAATTTGCGTGTAGATGGAAAGGGGATTAGGCTTGAGCCTGAGCTCCTCCCCTGGGCTTCCTCTGCAATGTAGAAATACCCTCAGGCGCTAAGATTCTCAAACAGTGATTTTGTTTGAAACAGCTGTTCATCACGAAATTAAATGTTCACATTTCTGAATGACAATCCAATGACAAGCAACTCTCTTACCTGGCTTAAGACCATAATTGGTTGGAAGCTATCCAAGGCTACCCTGAAGAAGAAATCAGTCTTGTAAAGAAGTCAATCTAGTCAACAGTAACACAGCTGTTAACAAAATGTAAGTACCACCTGCACAGCACAATATTGAAAATCAAGAGTGTTTAATAACTAGACCAAGACTAAAAAAAATAAAAAGGACATCTGATTAAGGAGTAGTGCTGGCAGTAACAAACTTTATAAAACATGGGGAAATACCTCGATAAAAAAAATCCTCCAAAAATGTGCTAAGGTATCTAATGCCAGAAGAATTAAATGAAGGAGAAAAGATCCCAGTCAAAATGCATGCTCAGAGCACAAGAGATACATATAAATTACAATGAATAAATCTGACCCACAAATATTCACATGAGAAGATCATAGCAAAATACTATTTATATTAGGCTAAATATTAATGTGCAAATTTCAGCTCTCTAAGTTTGCAGACCAAGTGAGTGAATTTTATGTAATGCTCACTCATACACATACATATACATGTTAACATGTACCATATATGCATACAGCTATATATTTAGAACATACACTAGGCAAGTAGAATGATACGCACATGTACATACTCATTAGACGTTGCCAATGGGAATCTTGCCATTGACTTCAATGGGCTTTGGATCAGGCCCATTATGCTCCCCTGTAATGTAGTTTTATGGAACTCTGGAGGATTTGGATCAGTAATAAAATGCAACGCTTTGGAAAGGATGAAGTGGAGGATGGGGCAGCAGCAGCAGTCATATTATGTACCACTGTACATCAACACACACATACGCCTGCACAAAGACAAAATTTTCCCCACCAGCTAAAATAAATATTTTCAAAAACCTGCCCTGGTGGGGAGAGGAAGAGGAAGAAAGAAAAAGAAAATGCATGATTCTTCTTATACTTTTTTTTTGTTTGTTTCAAATTGATTCAATTCCGGGGACTGGGAATTACACTGGACTAAGGTCTAGAATTTGCTAATTTCAGTCCTGGATCAAAAAAAATTTTCAAAAAAAAAAAAAACCCCAAAAAACCCACTACTAGGCCAACGGAACAATTACAGTGTTTTCAGTGAAATATCTCAAAAGTCACCAGAGCTAACAAATTGATAAATTTGTAAATGATAAAAGAATAGAAAGGCCAGCTTCCAATTGATAATATTTATTAGTTATTTGATATGTGTTAGTTAGGCACCAATATGTGTTAGTTAGGCACTTCCCAAACACTTAAGAATGATGCTCCCTGCATGATAGTTGTAGCTGCGAACACTTACAATTCACCTCTGGTTACATTGGCACATGTAGCATCCTAGTTGCATCATTTGGTCCTAAAGTAGTCAGAACATGGGTTGATTTACCTGTGGCTTTATCAGGGACAATCACAGTCAGTGGTTAGCCATGCAGATTCCTTATGGAAAACCAATTTTGCTTGTTTTAACCCATGGACTAATTAGACCAAAGAGGTTGGGATGGCAGTTTGAACTTTGACCCAGCGCAGGGGAAGAAGGAGAAAGACAGAGGAATTATCCAAGTCGAACTTCCAAACATTTGGAGGTTCAATTATCTCTAGCCGATACATACAGCAATTTAATTTGCTCTTAAGCAGCAAGGGACTGTACTTAATGGAGATGACTATCTGAATTGATTTAAAGCTAATTTGTTTCGGAAGGCTGTGAAATTACTTTGAGTTCAACGCCTGCAGTCATTTCTGTGAGATGACATTAAAATGATTAAGTCTTACATGAACTCCCCAATAGGTTCAGTGTATGTTCGCCACTTAATATCACACCTCCAGCCATGTCAGGATTCTTTATTTTTTGACTAGGTAGTGGTGGTGACAGTGAGGTCATCTGTATCTTCAGAATAGTCCAGGCACAGCATGTGATTACCAGCAGGATTCCTCCCTTGATTCTATGTTAGACGTAAAATGACTGAGATGCTGGAAGGTTAAGTTACCGAGACGATGGCACAGGATGAGTGGAGAGCAATTACCAGGTACAGTTACATAAAATTGACTGTGTCATTCCATGGTAGCTCAGCCTTGCATAGGGCATATTTTAATTTGCACATACAGCAGAACCCCAATTAACTGAACTGCACTTACCACAAGTTGGGCTATCTCCTTGGTCTTTCTGTACGAAAGTCTTAGCTGGTCTCATGTTCAAAGGCAATGGCTTCCCCCTTTTCATGCAAACAAATCTAACTTCCTTCTCACAAGGAGACAGTCAGGGTCCCAGTTATAGTTACATGTTTGCCCTACTACATTTCCTGAGCTGAACTGCACCTTTGGAGCAATCTGTATTGCAGAGCCACCCAGATGATGAGAGGCATGTATGGAGAGAGGCAGCCCTAACAAAACCCAAACCAAGCAACCTACCCAAGTTTTATGTTTGGTCTATTAATCCAGAGGCAAGTCAGAAATATTAGACTAAATGAATTTATTAAATGCAGCACTTGCATCCACAGATTTCTTTTACAAAGGTAGATAACTATCATGATCCTCATTTTACAGATGGGGAAACTGAGTCACAGCGGGTGAAGAGACTTGCCCAAGGTCACCCAGGGAGTCAGCAGTAGAACCAGGAATAGAGCCAAGGTTCCCAGGCCATTGACCTAGCCACTGGACCACACTGTCCTTACCCCACCTGATCAAAACAGTCTCTCCTGTAGGCATCAAAAAAACCCTCCAGGCCCAACAGGATATCTTATCACAAACCAGCATAGTCTTCTGAACAACTCGCTGGCTAACCAATGATTGTGGGACCAGGACATCAGCATCTACCGGATTTTTTACTAGCTGATTAACCCTTTCACAGGTGTCATATTCGCTAAACTTGATCTGGTTTAAGTGGCTCAGCCTGAATTCTGAATCCATCTGTCTGATACCTTTACCAGCACAAATTATATCCTCACAGCACTTGTGGATTCTGGAATAAAAGAGATGGAGGGTTGCACTAAGAGGGTTTATAGGCAGGGTGAAGAAAGAAGCTGTGGTCTCTCTTTCCCTTTATAATAACCACTTGCCCCCCAGCACTCTACTGGGCTCTCTGTTTTTTTCTCTCAATGCTCCTCTGAATTGTGTTGTCATCTCCAGTCTTCCCTTACATGGCCCTTAGAACAGGCGAGATGGGAAGCAGCATGAATTCACATAGAAAGTCCATCAAACAACTGGCTGGCTGTCCCAGCTGCACCAGAACAAACACATCCCTCAAATATCTAGTGATTTATGGTGGATGGTGGGGAGAGACAAGGCTCATCTGTGGAGCCCCTGCTGCTGCCAATTTCTCAGGGTAATGAAGGTGCTGCAAGTCCCTCTCACCCTTATATCTAGGAGATGCAGAAGATACTGCAGCGTGCACTGAAGTAAAGACAGGACCAGAGAAATGCTGGAAGGGAAGCAGGGCCGGCTTTAGGAAGTGCGGGGCCCGATTCGATGGGACCCCGGCAGGGATGACTCACCCGGCAGCGCTCCGGGTCTTCGCGCTGGGTCTTCCGCGGCACTGAAGGACCTGCCGCCGAAGACCCAGTAGGGAACCGCCCGGTGAGTACATTTCCCCCCCCCATCCGACCCCCACCCATGTCCTGCCCCCGACGGCCCCCTCAGAAACCGCAACCCATCAACCCCACACCCCGCTCCTTGTCCCCTGACCACTCCTTCCCAAGACCCCCCACCCTAATTGCCCCCCAGGACCCCACGCCCTACCCAACTCGCCCTGCTCCCTGTCCCCTGACTGCCCCGACCCCATCCACCACCACCGCGACAGACCCCCGGAACTCCCACGCCTACCCAACCCCCCCCCCATCCCCTGACCGCCCCCCCAGAACCTCTGCCCGATCCAACCCCACCTGCTCCCTGTCCCCAGGACTCCCTGCCCCTGCCTTATCCACACACACACACACACACACCCCTCCAGCCCTCGTCTCTTACCATGCCGCTTACCCCCGCCGGAGTCACACTGGAGCCGGGCTGCCCGGCTGGGGCCGGAGCCGCACCACCCGGAGCCGGAGCGGCGCCGCCCGGCCAGAGTCGGGGGGAGCCACTCGCCCAGGGCCGGAGGGTGCCGCTCGGCCGGAGCCAGACCCGCTTGGCCGGAGGCGGACTGGGCCGCACCGCGCCTCCCTGGAGCCCTCCTTGCGCCCCCCCGCCCCAGCTTACCTGCCACTGCTTGTTTCCAGGCTTCCTGCGCGAACATCTGATTCGCGGGAAGCAGGGGAGGGGGAGGAGAAGGGGAGCAGAGCGTTCCGGGGAGAAAGGGGAGGTGAGCTAGGGCCGGGGGCGGGGCGGACAGCTGCCAGAGCTTGGGAACCGGCTCCAGCTCACCACTGGGCGTGGGGCCCGATTCAGGGGAATTGGAGGAATCGGCCTAAAGCCAGCCCTGAAGGGAAGCATTACAAGGGTGTAGCAGTAAGTCGGTCAAAGCTTTTAACCACGGCCAGAAAAAGAGCCACTGCAGGAAGCTGGGGCATAAGAGGGAAGCAGACTGGCGACAGATGGTTCAGGGAGGAGAGAAGACCAGGCTGTGTGGGTGTGACAAGGATACTTTATCTAGGAGCCCACTTGAAAATGGGTTTGGCAAGCTCATTTACGAATTGTTAGGCCACTTGATTCCATGTGGCCTAAGTCACTACACCACATTACATATTTATAATCAGGAACTTAGCTACTGTTTGTTTGTTTTTAATTTCTAAATTGTTATTGTGCTGCTCACATTCAATGCGTTGAACCAGCCTCACAAAAGATGACCAAACAACTGTGCCCAGCAAGCCATGTTATAACAAATGTATCAGACAAATCTACTTTTGAATCATAAATCAATACACCATTTATCCAAGGTAACAAACAATAAATGGCTCCTGAGCGTCCGGGCAGCAACAGCAACAATATTTCCAAAGACAAACTTCATATTATTCCCCTCATCGCCTCTCCCAAAGAGGACAAGATTAGCACGATGTTAGTGAACAGCAGTATGGGAAAGGAATTCTATAAAAAATGCACAACATAAGGTTTCCTATATCGAACATAAATCATGCCTTTAAAAATGTTCCTGAATCCCTGCCACCTAGAGGAACCAACCAAACAGTTCTGGAGCAAGCCGCATCTTCTCTGTAACTAAACCAGTTTAAGCTAAACCAGATTCAACACAAGCACATCTGAAAGTATGAACCCTCCCAGGCTACCCATTGTTCTTCGACACTGGTTAAAATGGTTATAAAATGCTGGGTGGATGCAAACAATGTTAAACACTTTTAAGCTGTGTCACCATCCTTAGCATAGTACAGAAGTTGTAAAAAGGACAGTGCTTTATTTATAGCATATTCAACCAGTGGGACACATAGGGAAATCAGAACTTTTTGCATACCAAATTTTAAAACCAGAGGCTAAAAGATCCATGTGCAAAAATGTACATGTAATTGCACTCCTATGTATGTATGCACTGTTCTCATCACAAGCCCAAATTGGGCCTTGCACATACTAGGGTTGCCGAGTGTCTGGTTTTCGACCGGAACACCCGGTCGAAAAGGGACCCTGGTGACTCCGGTCAGCACCGCTCAGGGCCGCCCAGAGGATTCAGGGGGCCTTGAGTCTTGCCACCGAAGACCCGGCACTCCAGTCAGCACCGCTCAGGGCCGCCCAGAGGATTCAGGGGGCCTTGAGTCTTGTCACCGAAGACCCGGCACTCCGGTCAGCACCGCTCAGGGCCGCCCAGAGGATTCAGGGGGCCTGGGGTCTTGCCACCAAAGACCCGGCACTTCGGTGGCGGGTCCCGGGGCGGAAGGACCCCCCGCTGCCGAATTGCCACCGAAGACCCGGAGCGGAAGAAGCTCCGGGGGCCCAGGCCCCACGAGAGTTTTCCGGGGCCTCCGGAGCGAGTGAAGGACCCCACTCCAAGGGCCCCGAAAAACTCTCGTGGGGGCCCCTGCGGGGCCCGGGGCAAATTGCCCCACTTGCCCCCCACTCTGGGCGGGCCCTGGCACCGCTGACCGGGCCATTAAAAGTCCAGTTGGTGCGGGGCTGGCAGTCTCCCTGCCCAGCTCTGCACGGCAACATCTCCCTCAGCTACTAGGCGGAATGACGGCCGGGGGGCTCCACATGCTGCCCCCGCCCTGAGCACCAGCTCTGCAGCTCCCATTGGCTGGGAATCACAGCCAACAGGAGCTGCGGGGGCGGTGTCTATGGTTGGAGAAAGCACACAGAGACACTTGGCCATACCTTTGCCAAGGAGCCGAGGAACATGTCCCCGCTTCTGGGAGCTGCGTGAGGTAAGTGCCGTGCCAGGAGCCTGCACCCTGAACCCTCTCCTGCACCCCAACCCCCTGCCAAAGCCCAGAACCCCCTCCCGCATTCCGAACACCCTTGCCCCAGCCGAGCCCCCTCCTGCACCCCAAACCCCTCATCCCCAACCCCAACCCAGAGCCCACACCCCCAACAGGAGCCCTCACACCCACACCCTAACCCCCTGCTCCAGCCCAGAGCCCTCTCCCACACCCTGAACCCCTCATTTCTGGCCCCACCCTGGAGCCCGCATCCCCAGCCCAGAGCCCCTGCTCCTTCCCATACCCCAACCCCCGCCTCAGCCTAGAGTCCCCTCCCACACTCTGAACCCATTGGCTTCACCCTCCAGCCTGGAGCCCCCTCCTGCACCCCAAACCCTTCATCCCTGGCCCCACCCCAGAACCTGCACCCCCAGCTGCATCCCTCACCCCCTCCCACATCCCAACACTGAGCCCCTTCCCGCACCCAAACTCCCTCCCAGAGCCCACACCCTGCACCACCTCCCGCACCCCAACCCCGTGCCCCAGGCAAGAGCCCCTTCCTGCACCCCAAACTCCTCATCCCTGGCCCTACCCTAGAGCCCACACACCCAGCCCAGAGCCTGTACCCCCTCCAACACTCCAAACCCCTCGGCCTCACCCCGGAGCCCCCTCCTGCACCCCAAACCCCTCATCCTCAGCCCCACCCCAGAGCCCATACCCCAAGCCGGAGCCCTCACCCCCAACCCCTTACCCCAGCCTGGCGAAAATGAGTGAGTGAAGGTGGGGGAGAGCGAGCGACAGAGGGAGGGGGATGGAGTGAATGGGGGCAGGGCCTCGGGGAAGGGGCAGGGCAAGGATGCTCGGTTTTCTGCGATTAGAAAGTTGGCAACCTTAGCACACACGAGTGCACATTTAGAAATGAATCTGAATTAGCATGCTGGGAAATTACTTACTCTTTGAAATCCCCATTAAAAATTAGACTTTTTCATATAGACAAGAATGAAAACAGAAACAGCATTTTAGCAAAATTAAAATATCTTTTTCTTTCACAGTTCAGTATGTAGCACTTTAAAAACAAATAATGAATCTGAACTTTTAGGTGGCCTCATTTTACCTGGGTAGTATTTTAAATGCCACCACACTGGTGCTTTGTGCCAGTACAGGTTTTCTGTACTGTATATGCATTCTGTCACTTGCCAGCTAAGATGTTCTCAAGTGGCTCTGGATTCACTCCTGCCAGAAAATTATAGAAGAAAATATTGATATCTTGTCATGAGACAAGGTTCCCTATATCCTTTAACATCTCTCCTTATCTTTATTCCCTGTGTCAGAAAAGGGTTATGCGCTACACGGGGAAACATGATTACAAAATCATGCAGTAAGGACCAGGTTGGAAAAATAAAGTGAATCTGAATGTGTGCCCCGTTAAACGTTGTCTATAGTTTGAAATTCTGTTCTTATTTCAGAGACCCCACATGTGTCATTAAACCCAGAAGATTAACTTACAGATAGGCAGAGGGACAAAGCCTGCTCACAAGATTTATATTTGTCCAACAGGTTCAGATAAGCATTAAAGCTTTGTAATTCAAACTAAACAGTGTGTTGTTACAGTATATATTCCAGTCGGAAAAAATGCCTCTAAGTATGGATTACCCTATATAAACAGCTCTAGGAGTCTTAGCTGCATTACAGTACCAATACCTGTGATAGCAGTCTCACCCCCTCAGGAGAATGGACATGTTTTTCTCTCTCTCTCTCTGCATCTGACTATAGAGTAGATATACCTTGGTGTATGCTTTACTGGCTTTAGATACTCTGTTAAGTTTGCTCCACCACTAAATATCCATGGTCATTTTTGTTCAATAAGGGAAATTATGAACCACTTGTTTTCCTGTTAGATAAAATTAGATTTCTTACTGAAATAGAAAATCTTTTCAAGGATAGCCTTTGTCCCTTATTTTATTAAAATGTATTTATACACAGAATCAAATAGTGATTCTTGTTTGCTAGATTTGAAATTGTCTGCACTGCCATTTCCAAGTTAACTTTTTCAGGTTGTTTTTTGTTGCAGCCTTACATTTTAACAAAATGCCCAGAAAGTCTGCTTGAAACTGAATATCCAACATTTGAATTTGCAAAAATGTGTCTATAACTTAATCTGACTTTGACCTTCACTAATTTCATCTACTTTTGAACAAGATTAATGTAATTAATAATAACTTTAAGTGACAACATACCTATAAATATTATTTAAATTCCTAACAGAGGGCTTTATATTTTTTGTCAAAGAAATATACAGGCAGGCTTAATTTAACAAAAGAACCACATTAAGTAACTTACTGCCTATTCTTAGTTTTCTTACCCATGATGACATTAAATCTCAGTACGTTTTTCTCTCTCACCAAAAGTTCACAGAGTACAAATGCATCACATTAGCAAATGTAAACCAATAAGCTATGCTAAAATCTATCAAAATTTATATTCTGAACATTCCAAAATATATGGACCATTTGGGACTAATTGCCCTTACTTAAATGAATAGGGCAACCTAACATTTATCCATGCACCAAACTCCATATGCAAAGTTGTCAACTGTAACTCTGATCAAATATTCTTACCACTTCAAAATTTCCCTCGCTTAAATAGGAAAAGTGAACTTCCATTTATTTTTGAAAGTTTACTGTTCTATTCATAACGACTTATTAAAGACTTTGCAGTATGTTCTATAAACAGTTGTTGTAACACTCTCTCTTTCTGGATAACGCACTGAAGTTAAATATTTTGTATTAACCCATATCCAATCTTTATATTTAGCAGTTTTCTTTCTTACTAATTAAGCTGCTATCTGTATAAACAAAAATCAATATTTGATTTCTTCTATGAGCCTGTATTGGCCACTTTGCAAACTTGATTCATTTGCACATAAATGCTCTGGAAGGCAAACTGAATCAACTAATATACGTACATGCACAGACTTTTTGTCAAAGATATTATGCACTTAAGATGAATTCAGTATAAATCACCATCCTAGCCACACAATTAAATACTATAAGCTTCCTTAACCCTCAGCTCAGACTTTTCTAATCTCCAAAAGAAAGCAAAGCCAGATGGCCGAGAACAACTGCTAAGAACCACATAGGGCCACGGAAAATACCTGAAGTTCTTAGCAATATAGTGAAAAATACCTTCTGTTTCAAGTTACTACTGATATGCCCATATAGAGCAGGATGCATCTTTTTCAAAGCAATTGATGCATCCCACATTATAGGCTAGTTAGTCCACCTGGTACTAAATTAAGAAGTGCATTTTCTTGTCAAGGGTATAGATGACTAAGATGCTATACATTTAACACAATTCTTGGTGTGGCGATTGAAATGATCATCTGCAGAAACAATGTACCACCTGTTCACCAAGGCCAACACAGAGATGGTACATTTAGGTATGTGACAGTGCAAACTGTATTCTAACCATTGCATCTGTAGCATCTTCAGATGGGTAACCTTTGAGCCAGGCCAGTGGTTTAGGGGCAGCACAACTGGCTGCCAGATGGGGGGATCTCAGATTAGCTAGGTCTCAGGCTTGGCCCCTCGTTGCCAGGCTCTGAATGGCGAAAGAGGAGCCACTGGCCTCATTTTCTGGGTGACTGCTCAAGAGCAGGACTGATGGGACTTAAAAGGGAACACTGCCCAGCGCTCCTTAGCTAGAAGGACCCAGCATTTGAAGATGGTGTGTAGGACGAGAGACCCCAAAAGATATCACTTGCGAAACATACAGGGATGAAGTACCACTGACTTCTAAATAACCCCTATCTACTGCATTTTGTTGATAATGCTTAGTACACAGAAAAATCAAACAGGTTTTCTGCACTGCAGAACCACAACAGCATGCCATACAAATTCATATGTTGTAGTACTCATTAATAGGATAATTCAACAGACAGCGGGTAGACTGGCACCTGATTGCAGGCTCCCTGAAACATAATTTGTCAGTTTCAATTTAGACTTATCCAAATAAACTCATGAAATATTGTCTCTTCCACTTGCCAGGAGAGAGGATATTGATTTAAGGTGTACACCTTCCATCTCTGGAGACTCGGATTCACATTTTAGGTTAAGTCACAGGATCAGTCTGGTTTGGTGGTCTACAATGAGCCCTTTGAGGAAAACACTCCACATCACAAAGCCACCACAACAGTCTTGAACGAGTTGGCAGCCACTGCTCATGAAAAGCCCAGAACTTCATGGGTTTAGACTGTGTATTGGCAGAGCTGTGTGGGGACATATAACTGCAGCAGCAGGGGCTGTTATAGTTTCAAAATTAAATGCACTGGCAGAGTTGGGGGGACAAGAGTTTTGAACTGCAGTAATAGGGTGTGTCTTAGGGCAGGACGGAGGTGCATTGACAGATCTGGTAGGAGAGGCTTGAAATAGCAAGGGGGCTGCCGGGGGGGATTGAAGGGCATTGGCAGAGCTGTGTGGGGAGCCCAGGGCTGGAACAGCAGAGGTTGCTGAAGATCAGTGTTAAGGAACATTGGCAAAGCTGGGATGGCACCCAAGACACCTAACACGGTAGGTCAGATCAAGACCAATGTGCAACGTCAAAATCGGGCAGATACCTGCCCATAGCATCCTTTATCTAACTGACCCAGAACTTTACAAAATATACACAACTTTCATCTGAGTGCAGCAAAGCACAAAAGGATGAAACATTCTGGTTAAAAATAATCAACACTCAATAGTAGCATTCAGTGGTACCGCAGCCCACTGAAAATAATAGATGGACGCACAAGAGTCTCAGAGCTTCAGTCTGACACAACTGATGTTTTTGTAAAAAGGGGGAGCTTTTGAACAGTTTCTACAACACAAATGGAGCCAACTCCTGTTGCAAACAACTTTGAAAACCTGCTGGTTTGTATTCAGCACTTCTCTAAAATCCCACAGATTCATCATTCTACACCAACGTTTACATTCTGAGTAGTCAGGCTCAGACAAAGAGCATCTCAGAACAATTGACAGAGTTACCATGATGAATACAGAGACAAAGATTAATAAGAAAAGAAAAAGAAAAATGGTGTAAACCAAGGAAGAAGAGAAAGATTTTCAGGCAAGAGTTCAGATGAGAGGGAGAGATGATGAGGTGCAGAGGTACAGGAAGGCTGTCCCAGGTAGTAGGAGCTGCAGAGCAAGTCTTGGCCCCAGCAATGATGAGACTTTATGGAGAGACAGAGAAGAGCCCAGTGGTGGATGAGAAGGGGAATCAGAAAGTTGAGCAGAGAGAGAAGGATGGAGTGAGTTCATGAAGGGACCACACAAAAAGGGTCACTGGAAAGTTGCGGGGGGAAATAGCAAGGAGAGCAACTAAAAAGATACAACAACAGAGTTTTAAGACCTAACTATGGACAACCTAGAAAAATGTTACTTGGGAAGGAGATGAAATAAAGATCTAATACCATTATACTGTGTGAAGTTTGGAGGGATACCTAAGGACTGATCACACAGAACAAGAGCAATAAGACCAGGAGTAATGTACTCAGACTCATAGACTTTAAGGTCAGAAGGGACCATCATGATCATCTAGTGTGATGTCCTGCACATTGCAGGCCACAGAACCTCACTCACCCACTCCTGTAATAGACCCCTAACCTCTGGCTGAGTTACTGAAGTCCACATATCATGATTTAAAGACTTCAAGTTACAGAGACTCCATCATTTACACTAGTTTAACCTGCAAGTGACCCACGCCACAGGCGGCAAAGGAAGGCGAAAACCCCCCAGGGTCTCTACCAGTCTGACTTAGGAGAAAATTCCTTCCCAACCCCAAATATGCTGATCAGTTAGATCCTGAGCATATGGGCAAGACCCACCAGCCAGACACCTGGGAAAGAATTCTCTGTAGTAACTCAGAACCCTCCCCATTCAGTGTCCCATTTACTAAAAACTAATGGCAATACTTAGCATAGGAAAATATTTCTAAGGAGTCAGAGTAATGCAGCATTGGCCTGAATGGCCCAGTCTGGTAACAAGTTTATATCTTAATAGGGATTCCAGAAAGAAGTGAGGCAAATTTCTGGTAGGATTCATGTAGTGAAAAATCATGAATGATGTTCTTGAGTGACCCCTTGCAGCCCCAACCTTCTGTGAAACCTGCTCAGAAGATTCTCTGTCAGATTCCCACACCTTCCATGATGGAAATGTTTCAGTACATTACTACTGAAGCTCACTGGTGCATGAGTCGTCCAGTGCCCTATGAGGTCTCCCATTCCCTTCGGCTGCTAAAAGTTATTTCAGTAAGTGGGTCAGCTAAACAGAAAAGCCGGTGGCTAAGGCAGAGACACAGCTCTTAATTTCAATGTTGACTTCTCCACTGAAGAAATATCTATCCAAACTGGACTTTTAATATCCTTCTACCTTAAAAATAAACCAACAAAACTACATTTTCATTTACCTCTGAGGTATGTTTTTTATTTCTGAATTATAACCTTGAATTTTTTTAAGTTCAAAGACATTAATATTATAATTGCTTTTCCTAATCATCACAAAACTGCTGACCTTTAATTCTGATAAAACAATTTTGTACTGTGCTCTATTGAAACCTACTTGACATTTCAATTTGCTTGCATTTCCCCCCCAATATTGTCCAAACGGGGATGCCTAGTAGCTGGCTGACTTCACACCCTTGTTTTCCAAGTGTACATGACATTAGTTTGCTCAAAGTAGTTGTTACACTTTGAATCTGCTTGCTGAAGCATTGTTACATCTCCTCATGCTCCCTGGCTGATAGAGGAAAATCAATTTTGATCCCTCAAAAGCAAGAGCTAGTCTCCAACTTAACACACCAATTTGGACAACTGCAACTGAAACTGAATCAGGAGTCATTTGTCATTCCAGTCATTTTACATTTGTGCTGACACCTTAAGGACTAGAATATATGTATATTTTTAAAAGGTGGAAAAAATGAGACTAAACTTCATTCAGTTTGAAAAGCAGTTTGTCAATTACATTAGAAAAGTAGGGAAGATTGATGGGGACAACAAAAACATAATTCAGGTTTAAATTAACCTGCAACTTAAAGCAGCACAAGGCATTATAAAAGAATGTAAAAAATTCCACTAAAAACTGATTTGGATCGTTTTAAATGGTAAATAGGTCCTGCCCTTCTTTAATTTATCCTGGTCAAAACACATGAATTAAAAGACTCCAGTTTTAATAATCTGTAATCAAAGTAGAGTAATGGGAAGGTAAAATCTGTAGGAAACGTACATTTTCCCATAGGGCACAGATTTAGCACTGTAAATATTCCATGCAGGTACAAGAGAGGGGAAGAAAAAAAAGCTTACAGTAGTGCTGAAAAGATGCACTATGCACATAATGCAGTAGTACAGAGAACTCTAACAAATGAAGGCAATTGAAAAAAAGGCAGTACTCACCCAAAACATTAAATTGAAAAGGAACATCATGTATTTCAAACAACACAGGCAGCCTCTTGCCATGTTGCACTTCTTAAATTCTAAAAGGAAAACAAAAGATAGATCCAGGTAAAACACAACATATTTGCTGCCTTTGGGTGCATTGTATTTGTCACTTTTTATGCCAGTCCCAGTTCCAATGCCGGTCCCTGTTCCAGCCCTGGTGTGGCTCTGTGTGCGTGATCCAGCAGTGCCGTAAAAAGCTCCAGCAGTAAAACCTCGACCAAACTGCCTGCCTGAGGTAGAAGGTTTAGCAAAGTCCGAGTCCTTGCTATCCAAAGATGGACTACGGTGAATTGAAGAATCCTCACTACTTGACTTCTCCATGATCTCTCTTTTCACAGTTGTCAGATTTAATGTCTAGCATCTCTCAGCATTAAACACAGTGCCTTGTGAACTCCACAGTCATACAAGGATGATTTTTCTTTATCTTAATAAACAAACCACATAACCACTGTAGAATTTATTGCACTATTCCCTGCATTGCTGCTTTTTTTTCCTTTTTCTTTTTTATACCAAAGTAAGCTGTACAATAGGTATCTGCAGCTTTGATTTATGCACCAGCATCCCAGGCAGGAACAATCTCATGACGTCTTGACGAATTGGTTATGAATAACTTCGCTTTTTATTTAAAATACCATAAACTCTTTCTTCCCACTCTTAGTCCTCTGATCTAAGACAGCAGATGGTCCTTATATCCATTTCCAAAAGGGCAGTCCAGTACATCTGGAAGACTTTCTCCAGCCTGAGCACTTTTCTTGCTCTCTCAGCTCTCTTCTCTGCCTCACTCTGACTGCTTCTCACATGCTGTTCGTTTTTTTTTTTTTTTTACCCGTTTGCAGTATCTCATTCAGTAATCAGCTATTGGAGCTCACTCTCAGTGTTGCACTGCTGTTGATGTGAAATCATCAGCAACTGCAACCACTGGGCATTTCCCACAGAAATCCCTGACCTAACTATCAAGTAATACATCCACTCTCTGGATAGCCCCTCCCCTTTACTTTACATCTAGCCAATTAGAACAAGCCTTCCCCCAAGGCATGCCTCCATGACATAATATCTTTAATAGGATTAGTATTACTCTTTGACTATACAAGTGCACAACAGAAAATCTCTTTAAATGTCAAGTACTGTTTAGCTGTTTATGGGCAAGAATCATGAGGTAATGATACTCCTTTAATGTAATAAAAGGCTGTAAAAGTAAGGATTAGATACACAGAAGTTAACAAACCCCCAATGAAATTAACGGTAACTATATACTTTTACATTTTTTGCCGCTTAAATGAATGGCATGGGACAAGCAACTGGAACCGGCTAGCACCTAGTGTTTGTCTAATAGGCACATTTCTCAGTTATACACGCACATAGTATGACGCCATCAACTGTGATATAATTAACCATAACATGAAACACAGAGCTGCTATCTTTTTACAGGGTAATCAATCAATCTTAAATCTCCTGAATGTTACAGTATCTGAGCCTGCAGCTATTTACACACTATTTAACTGGTATGTCAGAGATTACTCTAGCATAGTGGCTCTCAACGTTTCCAGACTACTGTACCCCTTTCTGGAGTCTGACTTGTCTTGCATAACCCCAAGTTTCACCTCACTTAAAAACTACGTGCTTACAAAATCAGACATAAAAATATAAAAGTGTCACAGCATGCTGTTACTGAAAAATTGCTTACTTCCTCATTTTTACCACATAATTATAAAATAAATCAATTGGAATATAAATATTGTACTTACATTTCAGTGTATAGTATATAGATTTACATTTCAGTGTATAGTATATAGAGCAGAATAAACAACTCATTGTATTAAATTTTAGTTTGTACTAATTTCACTAGTGCTTTTTATGTCGCCTGTTGTAAAACTAGGCAAATATCTAGATGAGTTGATGTATCCCCTGGAAGACCTCTGCATGCCCCCAGGGATACGCGTACTGCTGGTTGAGAACCATTGCTCTAGCATACAGTATTCTCTCAGACTTCTTTCATTATAGATAATGTCTGTGAACTACAAACTCTGACCTGAATGCTCTATTCCTTTCTAGACAGCAACAATTCTCACACTCGGCAATGCAATGCCTCACGGCATGACTCTACAACACAAGTGGGATAATGATATCAAGACTTCCTATAACATAGATACTGTGTTAGCTTTCCCATGTTATCTGAAAAACCTACACTAAGCGGACTCCCCTGGAGCATGTGGAGTATTCTGGGTTTGCTTGGTGTTTTAAAACTGGTTTCACATTAGCTGTGCATGTTCATAAACTGGCATAAGAGCACCAATAATTGTGTAAAGGAACTGTCCACACAAAAGATAGAAATCCATGCAAAAAAACCAACGTTAACAGACCATTAAGTTTGCATAGTGAAGCACTCAAGCCAGGAAATGCAAAAAACACACTACAACACAGCCTTTAATTATGTGACCACATATATTGAGAAAATAATAGGGCTGTCTATTAATCGCAGTCAACTCACGCGATTAACTCAAAAAAATTAATCATGATTAAAAAATTAATTGCGATTAATCGCAGTTTTAATCACACTGTTAAACAATAGAATACCAATTGAAATTTATTAAATATTTTGGATGTTTTTCTACATTTTCATATATATATTGTATTCTGTGTTGTAATTGAAATCAAAGTGTATATTATTCTTGATTACAAATATTTGCACTGTAAAAGATAAACAAAAGAAATAGTATTTTTTAATTCACCTCATACAAGTACTGTAGTGCAAGTTCTGTGTGGTGAAAGTGCAACTTACAAATATAGATTTTTTTTTTTGTTACATAACTGCACTAAAAAACAAAACAAAGTAAAATTTCAGCGCCTACAAGTCCACTCAGTCCTACTTCTTGGTCAGCCAATTGTGAAGACAAACACGTTTGTTTACATTTACAGGAGATAGTGCTGCCCTCTACTTATTTACAATGGCATCAGAAAATGAGAACAGGTATTTGCATGGCACTTTTGTAGCTGGCATTACAAGGTATTTACATGCCAGATATGCTAAACATTCGTATGCTCCTTCATGCTTCGGCCACCATTCCAGAGGACATGCTTCCATGCTGATGACGCTCGTTAAAAAAAATAACGCGTTAATTAAATTTATGACTGAACTCCTTGGGGGAGAATTGTATGTCTCCTGCACCGTTTTACTCACATTCTGCCATATATTTCATGTTATAGCAGTCTCGGATGATGACCCAGCACATGTTGTTTGTATTAAGAACACTTTCACTACAAATCTGACAAAATGCAAACAAGATACCACTGTGAAATTTCTAAAGATAGTGTGGCAGAGCTCTGACCTTGCCCCCGTGGGTCCTGCACTTCTAGGCAGTATATGCTAGCCTCAGTGGCTCACTGTGACCCTCCACTTAGCCCTTCTCTCTCTAGGGCCAGGGTTACAGTCTACTGAGCCCTTTTCATCATAAGCCAGCAAGGAGGTTGGTGAGAGAACTCCCACAGTCTCTGTTGTCCCTAGGGGCTTGTTTTAGAACAGTTTAGCCTCCTGTCCTGACAGGGGCCTGACTTCCACTCCCAGGAGGTGTTCCTGTAGTGGTGGGTTGGAGGGAACCCGGGCCCACCCTCTACTCCGGGTTCCGGCCCAGGGACCCCAATGGTAGCAGCTGTTGGCAGCCAACCTTTCACTGCCAGAGTTGCTACATTTCCCTGGGCCACTTCCCCACAGCTCTCCTGCTTCTCCCTTCTTCACCCTTACCTTAGGGCTCCCTTATCAATAACTTGAGGGTGTCTTCATTAACCAGCCCTTCAGCCACACTTCCTCTCCTCTGGCTCTCCTCTGCCTGACTGGAGTGAGCCCTTTTTATAGTATCAACGGGGCCTTAATTAGAGTCAGGTGGTCACATTATCTTAATGGCCTCACCTGACTTTTTGCAGGTTAATTAGAGTCAGGTGTTCTCATTAGCCTGGAGCAGCCCCTGCTCTGGTCAGTCAGGGAACAGAAAACTGTTAATCCAGTGGCCAGTATATCTGCCTTCTGCTATTCTGCTGTACCCAACTAGCCTGGGTCTATCACAATAGCTACAGTACTTGACCCAAGGCTTAAGAATCTGAAGTGCCTTCCAAAATCTGAGAAGGATGAGGCATGGAGCATGCTTTCAGAAGTCTTAAAAGAGCAACACTCCGATGAGGAAACTACAGAACGCGAACCACTAAAAAAGAAAATCAACCTTCTGTTGGTTGCATCTGACTCAGACAATGAAAATTAACATGTCCGCACTGCTTTGGACTGTTATTGAGCAGAACCTGTCATCAGCATGGACGCATGTCCCCTGGAATGGTGGTTGAAGCATGAAAGGACATATGAATCTTTAGCACATCTGGCACGTAAATACCTTGCGATGCCGGCTACAATAGTGCCATGAGAATGCCTGTTCTCATTTTCAGGTGACACTGTAAACAAGAAGCATTTGGCAGCATTATCTCCTGCAAACGTAAACAAACTTGTCTGTCTGAGCGATTGGCTGAACAAGTAGTAGGACTGAGTGGACTTGCAGGCTCTAAAGCTTTACATTGTTTTGTTTTTGAGTGCAGTTATTTTTTTGTACATAATTCTGCATTTGTAAGCTCAACTTTTATGATAAAGAGATTGCACCACAGTACTTGTATTAGGTGAATTGAAAAATACTATTTCTTTTGTTTTTTACAGTTCAAGTACTTGTAATCAAAAATAAAGTGAGCACCGTACACTTTGTATTGTGTGTTGTAATTGAACTCAATATATTTGACAATGTAGAAAACATTTAAAAAGTTAAATAAATGGTACTCTATTATTGTTTAACAGTGCAATTAATCGCGATTAATTGTTTTAATCGCACGATTAATCGTGATTAATTTTTTTAATCGCTTGACAGCCGTAGAAAATAATAATCCATTTTTTTATTCAAGCTTAGATCTATATACCCAGCAGCACCTTGTAATATGTTGTCATCCTTATATACTAATACTAAATTTATGATCATATCATCATCAAATGCACAACTGGTGAGGCAGTAGTACTGCTGAAAAGGATCTGGGGGTTATAGTGGGTCACAAATTGAATACGAGTCAACAATGTGATACAGCTGCAAAAAAGGCTAATATTCTGGGATGTATTAACATAAGCGTCATATGTAAGACACGGGAGGTAATTGTCTGCTCTACTCGACACTGGTGAGGCCTCAGCTGGAGTACTATGTCCATTTCTGGGCACCACACTTTAGGAAAGATGTGGATAAATTGGAGAGAGCAACAAAAATGATAAAAGATTTCGCAAATTTGACCTATAAGGAAAGATTAAAAAAACTGGGCATGTTTAGTCTTGTGAAAAGAAGATGGATGGGGGACCTGATAACACTGTTCAAATATATTAAGGGCTGTTATAAAGAAGACAGTAATCAATTGTTCTCCATGTCCGCTGAATGTGGGACAAGAAGTAATTGGTTTAATCTGCAGCAAGGGAGATTTAGGTTGCATAGTAGGAAAAATTTTCTAACTATAAGGATAATTAAGCACTGGAATAAGCTTCCAAGGAAAGCTGTGGAATCCCTATTCTTGGAGGTTTTTAAGAATACGTTAGACAAACATCTGTCAAGATGGTCTAAGTTTACTTGGACCTGCCTCTGAGCAGAGGGCTGGACTAGATGACTTCTCAAGGTCCCTTCCTGCCCTATATTTCTATGATTTTATAAAGATATGATGTATCTGCAGTGACAGACCTGTTCTACAAATTCTGCTTTCTGTTAAGTATTTTCATTACCTTGCCATGAAATATGCACTATACATAACACTGATTTGTCTCTCTTCTCTGAGCACAGCTTCAACACTGACAGGCTCCAATCCAGTAATCAAGCACATGAAGAACTTTACTCACATAAGTAGTCCCATCACTACTCCCGTGAGTGAAGTTACTCAGGTGTGTATGTGTTTGCAAGATAACATCCCAGTGTGTTCAAGCACTAGGTCAGAAATGGTTTCACAGACAAATACCCTCACAAAATTGTATTAAAGAGTGAATATCCTAATATTTATTTTATTTTTTGTCATGATGATGGGAACTGTATTTGCTTCTCTCGTGAGCTATCCTTGGGGGCCAAGATTTTCAAAAATTGGAGCCTAAAGATAAGCTCCTAAATTCAAATGTATGCCCCTGTCTGAGAAACCTGGGAGCTGCTGCATGATCAGCACTTTTGAAAATTGGGCAGGTACCTAAATATGATTTTAGAAGCCCAACTATTTTTGAAAATTTTGTCCACGGTGTCTTCAAAATGTTGTTCTAATGTTTTCACGCTGAATTGCAAATAGTTGCTTTAAGATCTTTTAAACTGTTTTTTCCTCCACTTTAGTGAGAGTTTATTGTACAGAATTTGCCCCGCTGTCCATCAGATCTGAAAATTAATATATTTCTAAACTCCCAAGTTAAGCTGAACTTTTTTCCCTGTAAGCTGACATACAAATGTAGGTATGCTCCTAACTGACAAATATTTAATTGTATTAAACAGCAATAACATTTACGCTGAGGTGTACTAAGGAAGCGCAAATGATAATTAAGGTTACGATTTGGTCATGGATCTCCACCAGCAGATCTCCATGACTTCAGCCCGCAGCTGCTGGCAGCTGCAGGGTACCCCTGCGGGGTACCCCCTGCCACCACAGGTGGCGGGGGGAATCCCCCGGCAGCTTCCCAGCCGCCGGGGCCATGGGCGGTGCGGAGGAATCCCCCACAGCTCCCCAGTCCCCACGGATGCGGGGTGGGATCCGCCGCAGCTCCCCAGCCACCACAGGTGGGGGTCCCTCCCAGCCTCTGAGCAGGGGCTGCAGCTCCCAGCCACAGCAGGGCAGGGTGCTGGACCCTCCTCGCTCCCTGTTTTGCCATGGACATTTTTAGTAAGAGTCAAGGACAGGTCACAGCTTTTTGAATTTTTGCTAATTGCCCGTGACTAAAAATGTCCATGACAAAATCATAGCCTTAGTGATATCTTTAGCACAAAAGTTTACATTGTATAATTGCAAATTATACGTATATGTGAAAACTCACCCCTTTGGTAACCTTAAGCTCTCTACCTCAGTTTCTCCATTTGTAAGTGGTGATAATTATTTATTTACCCACCCTGAGGTTCAAACACTGAATGGGATGTTTATGGGTTTTAAATTGACTCCGTTCATTGGATTTTTTGATTTTTTAAGTGTGGAAACATTTTTATTGGGCTTAAATTTTTTAAAAGCTTGTTTTTACAACTTTTCAATATCGGGCCATAGCTAAGTTGACATAAAATGTTATGAAATACTTGTTTTCTTATTAAAAGGGATTTGCATGAACATTTCCATTGCATTTCACCAAAACTCATCATTTGTTAGAAGATAGCAATGGCTGATTTGCATCACAGGTTCTGCTTAAACATTCTGTTCCATTGAACTGACAATAGAATGAACAATTATTGCTTGCCTGCCTGTCTTTGAAATTTTGTATCTCCTGCAATGTACTCTTATTAATGTCTCAGCCAAGTAATAACATTATGTGTACCTGTCCCCCGCTGCCTACTCTGAGTGGCCTTGTGCCTTGTTCCTACACTACACAACACAATGAAAAATATAAATCAGTATATGTTTTAACAAGGGTACAGGAAGGCTTTCCCCTTGTGATTTCCAGTACTTTCCTTATGTGGAATTGTTTCCATCCTTGTATCATTTACCCTACCTTTAAATGTCATACATTCATGTACCAGTATTGCCAGTCCCAAGTATACAAAAATCATGAAATTGGGCTAAAAATCATAAGCTTTTTAAAAATACTATATTTGGATGGGTTTTTTTAATTTGTCTTCTGATTTTTAAGCTTTTTCATGGTTCATGTTTTAAAGGTTTTCTCCACAATGGCTAGAAATTTACTTTTTTTTTTTCTTATGAAAGCTCAGATTCTCTCATGATCCCATGACTCCAGGATCTGGGGCTTTAAGAAAAACGCCAAATATTACGAGTCTTCAAAGTATATTATTTAAAAGTAACTTAAATTTGAGCTTGTAACCATAAACGCATATTAATTCCCCAATCTTGCAATTGCATCTCTCTTTGCAAAGCCCTGGACCTGCACAGAACCCCACTGAAGTCAGCAATGATTGGCATCAATGCAAAGAGTCATCCTTGAAGATCTGATCACAGGCGAAGCAAATATACTTTTGTGTACTGAAGTGTGATCTAATGGATATGGCACTACACTGGAACTCAGGAGATCTGGGATCTACTCCCAGCTCTGCCACAGGCCCACTCGTTGACTTTGGGCAATTTTTTTCACTGCTCTGTGCCTCAGTTTTCCCATCTGTACAATGAGGAATAACGATACTGACCTCCTTTGTAAAACTTTAAGATCTACTCATGAGAAGTTCTTTATAAGTTCTAGGTATTACTATAAATGCTAAGAGGTAGATGAGGTATTCAGCACCATACCAATTACAAATAAGGCTACGTTTTAGTCACAGGTATTTTTAGTAAAAGTCATGGACATGTCACGGGTAGTAAACAAAAATTCACAGCCCATGACCTGTCCATGACTTCTACTATATACCTCTAACTAAAATGTGGGCAGAGTGCCGCGGGTGCTCTGGGGGGTGGGGGCAGTCTGGGAGTGGGGTGGGTGCTGGGGGAGGTGGCCCAGGACCCCACTGGTGCTGGGGGGTGGAGGTTTGCAGGGCTGTCAGGGGCTCCCTACCCGGCTCCACGTGTCCCTGCAGTCCAAGGTGGCAGAGAGGCCAGGGAGCTCCGCATGCTGCTCCCGCCATAAGTGGCAGCTCCACAGCTCCCATTGGCCAGGAACCACAGCCAATGGGAGCTGCGGGGACGGGGCCTGTGGGCAAAGCACGGAGCCCCCTGGTCACTCCGCCTAGGAGGAGCTGCAGGGCAATGCCAGTGGGAGCCGGGGAGCCCCCCACCCCGAGGTAAGCACCCCCCGCCACTTCCCAACCACCTCCTTCCTCCCACACACCCAAACTTTGCTGCTGGCCCAGGAGCTGCCCAGCTCCAGCAGCCCCTGAGCCATCACCAGCCACTGCAGAAATCACAGAGGTCATGTAGTCACGGAATCCGTGACTTCCATGACATACTCACAGCCTTAATTATAAACAACATGTGAGGTGTTTTTTGCTTGTTTAATATCAATTCTGGAGTCCCCCTTGAAATGAAGACTGGTGAGTTTTGCTTTGCTGCATGTGCCACAATGCACAGTACTGTGCTGTCACAGCTAACCTAGTAGCACTCAGCCTTGCTAGACCATGAAGCTGGCCTAGACAGAGCATCAGATAAGTGGAGGTTTTGAAAATATTATTGTATACCATATGGAATTAAGCCATGCTATAAAGATATATATTTTAAAGACTTTTTTCTGATCTCACTTTAGGCTAGCTCCCATCTTCCCCCAGGACTGAAGGGCTGTGATGACATCACAGAAGGACACGGGTTGGGATGGTCAGAGGAATGGAACTGTCCAGCACAACTTGGAAACAAACAAGGAGAAATCAGATTTAAGTTAATATTAAGTTGATTGTTTACTTTATACCTCTTGTTATTTAGGGCAATCAACACAGAGAAATATATTTAGCTCATTTTTTGTTCAAATCTTTGTAGAACACCATTGACATCTCATCCAAAGGCTCTGATGGCTGGGAAAAAATTGTGGCAGGTATAAAAAAAGCAGTGAGCCTGGTGAGATCATTACGTATTTGTGATTTGCAGCAAACTCAAAAGCATTTTATTCTTCTGTTCATTACTAAAGCCAATATTCCCACACTTGTGTCCCAAACGTTAGCCACCTGATTCTATATTTAGGCACCTAAATAACTGACCTAGTTTTCAGGGGAGCTAAGCACCCAAAATTTCTGAGTGAAACCAATGAGAACTGCTAGAGCTCAGCACCTCTGAAAGCTAGGCCACTTAAGTAAATGCCTAACTTTAAGCACCCAAGTTTGAAAATTTTGGTCCAAGGCACCAACACGTTGTGCTTCTGAATGGTCTCACCTCCCACTGGGCACAATGGGAGTGGAAGGCTAACCAGCACCTCACAGAATCAGGCCCTAGCAGCACTCAATTAATTTACAAGCTCCAGTTCATTTGAGTCGGTGGGGAGGGATAGCTCAGTGGTTTGAGCATTAGCCTGCTAAACCCAGGGTTGTGAATTCAATCCTTGAGGGGGCCACTTAGGGATCTGGGGTAAAATCAGTACTTGGCCCTGCTAGTGAAGGCAGGGGGCTGGACTCGATAACCTTTCAAGGTCCCTTCCAGTTCTAGGAGATAGGATATCTCCATTAATTTATTTTAATTTTATTTTATTTTAGTCTTTTTGCCACTTGACTCGGAGGCCATGCAGCAGCGCTGGAGATTACATCTGGCTTATTTCTGCTGGAACACCAACTCGGCATTTGCATGGCTCGATTAATAAATTATACCAAACTGTTTGCTTATCCTGACAAAATCACCCGTTACACCAGGTGGCTTTTTAAAAACATACTGTATGCTCACTGGCCATTCCCCTTCATTCTGCATGTAAATGAGACTTGACTGGTAAATACTGCAGTAAGGCCATTTAGCAGCACCTAAGGCTCCCTCTGCATGTTAGCCGGACCTTACAGTATAATGCACTCTCCTCTCCCACGCCATCTCAGATGCCCTTCTTTTGAATAATTACGGCATGGAAAACATTCAGAATCCTCTTATGTGTTTCATTAATCTGATCCAAATTTTATTGAATCATGAGATTTTCTACCAAACATCCATTTCGTTCCCACATTCAAGCATCTGGCACAAAGACAGTAAAGGAACAAACAGATTTAAGACTCCAGTCCACAGCTCTCAAAATTAAGGCCCAGCCTATCACAAAGATGAGCATTTAGGACACTAGCCTGTGTTAGATACACGGCACAGAGTGCTGCAGGTCTGAAGGAAATATGGGGGAGATGGAGGGGGAGCGGAGGCTCAATGTTGGTAAGTTAAAGAGCAAGTGAAATTTGTTCTGTCACTTAGATTGCTCCGATATAGCTCTTTTTAATGCAGTAGTCCACAATTCCAGGCTGATGCACACCCAGTAATTGCCAACTCCTGCGATTTTATTGCAAGCTTCAAGTTATTTGGTGTTCTTCTCACCTGAAGTCATGTGATTGCATGAGAATCAGAACTAAAGGAAGTAAGTTTCCAGCCCTCATGATTGCAGACAAAGACTGGAAAATATGACCCCCAAAAGCTCAAAAACCAAAAGGGGAAAAAAAAGAACACAATCACTGTAGCATCTGAGCATCTCACAATCTTTAATGTATTAATCTCATAACATCCCTGTGAGGCAGGGCTGTGTTGTTATCTCCATTTTACAGATGGGGAACTGAGAGGACACTACTGAGAGGGGGACAGCTGTACACTGTAAAACATCCCCAGAACACACTTTTCATATTCATTCTTTTTCCATACAACCCTTTGAGCAAGAATTCAACTATTCAGGCCTTCCCCAAGGTACAACAGGCTTTCAAAAAGGCTAAACTGTTGCCAGGAAACTTGATGACTGCCCTCTTCCTGTCAGTAGATCAAGTCACAGTCAGGATAGCTAAAACGTAATGCTTTATGTTTATATAAATTGGATTTTTTATTTAAATTAAATCCAGGTGTATGTTTAAAAAAATAAACCTATTTATAATTAAGTTTGAAATTGACAACCTATTTTAAGGACTAAATTTATAATCTATTAAAACAATTTAAATTAAATATAACAAATAATATTAAGCTGTACATGTTTGCTGCCAAGTTTTAATGGAAGTCCAACCACTGAACTGGTGGAAGTCATTGGCTAACATGGAATATGAGTTTGATGAAGTGCTAAACTAGCTTTTGGCAGCAGTAGCATCTTCTGCAGGTACAGAGAGAATATTTTCTCCACTTCAGTTTATTCAATTAGTTCATTCAAAGTTAAGAAACCAATTGGAAGTTGAAAATTAGGATAATTTGTTTCCCTCTTCCAATCTACAAATAAAAAGTAAGTGAGAGAGAATGAGATCTACTAGTTCAAAAATCTTGAAGGACCTAGTGACCAGAAACAATCAATTCACTAACTACAAATAAAATCTCTTTCATTTAATAAATCAGTTAGTTTTAAATGCAAAACAAGTTTTGATCAACTTTTTTCTTTGTGTGTCTAGTACATTTAAGGTAGTTTCATTTTATTAAAAAAATACCAATAATAATAAAATGCTGTTTTATTGCATTCATGGAATTCGAATTTCCATCCAAGTAGAACATGGCATAAATTGCAAGTAAAAATTCATCATCATCTAGTAAAAAATTAAGCTATATAAATGCTTAAATAAATGTGTCTAGATATAATGTATTCTCCTAGTTAGCAAAAAGAAGCATCCCAATAGTGTAAAAGTTACATTTAGTTGCAAACCAACATGCTTTAATCGTTATCGATCAATGGGAATCAACCTTTCTTTAGAAAAATAAAAAGTAAAAAAGCAAAACATGATTAAAATTGATTATTTAAATCAAGGTTTCCTGTTTGCTGATTTTAATTGATTATTTAAATCACTTTGATTTAAATCAGTCCACCTTGGCAACAACTCAAGATACATGAATGCTATGCAAGGGAGATGTGGATCCATAACGAGGACTGGAAAGAGCAGAATATGGCCTACAAAATTATGTCTACCTAACTTACATCCGTGTACAGCCACCACAGTTATTAAATCACTTTTGCGTGCGCACGCTTGGCTTTTGCCGGCGGCGGTCCTTACCAGGAGTGCTTGTATCGATTGTATTGTCACTATGGGGTGCGGTGGGATGGCTCCTGAAAGCCAGTAAATGTCGATGTAAGCAACACAGTGTCTACACTGACACTGCGTCAACCCAATTACATCGACGATGACTCTACAGCAGGGGTGTGCAACCTGTGGCCCGTCAGGGTGATCCGCTGGCGGGCCGCAAGCCAGTTTGTTTACACTGACCGTCTGCAGGCACGGCCGCCCGCAGCTCCCAGTGGCTGCAGTTTGCCATTCCCGGCCAATGGGAGCTGCGGGAAGCGGCAGCCAGCATGTCCCAGGAACGGCGAACCGCGGCCACTGGGAGCTGTGGGCGGCTGTGTCTGCAGACGGTCAATATAAACAAACTGTCTCGTGGCCCGCCAGTGGATTGCCCGCGGGCCGCAGGTTGCCCACCACTTGTCCACAGTGCTCGGGGAAGTGGTGTTACTAAAATCGGCATAGAAAGGCACTTACCATTGACGGGCGCCAAATTTAAGTGAAGACACTTCCGCAGTTAGGTTGATGTAAGGCAGTTTATGTCAACCTAACTGATTAGCATAAACCAGGCTTATGACTCAGGCAAGCTACTCCTCTCAGTGCAGAGAGCCACCTTTCCTGTTAATTTATATTCTGGGCTTTCCCACTCTCTTACTAATCTCATCTTCCCATGTAATTTGAAGTGTAAAACATGTAACAATTATATCAAATATAAAGTAATAATAATATTCACTCCATAATATCCAGCAAAGAAGGGTGCAATGAGTAATTCATTTCCCAAATAGCTTGAGTAACAGCCACTGTACTACATTCAGATATAGCCACACAATCTGATTTTTTAGGCATCAGAGCGGAGCTTGGAAATGATGACAAGCATTGCTATATCTGCCTGTCTGACCAGCAGTTGCTAAACTACCAGCTACTGGTGCTGACTGCGCAGAAAGATGGAGAAGAGAAGATTCCCGCAGTGGTTTTTTCACAGTGCCCAGCATGAGTCAAGAGACATGAGCCAATGGCACCACCTGACCTGTTCTCCTGGCTTTAGCAAACAGGGAGAATTTCCACAACACAAAGGGGCCAGTGAAAGGCAGTTCTGGATGGCATCTACATCCCATGCACTGGACTGGAAAGAAGTAAGTCTGTAAACAGACAGACCAGAGGATGGGGCGAAATTGGAGGTCATGTTTAGATGGTATTCATATTGGGGTGTGCAAACATAACAAAATAATAATAAATAATATTACCTTGCTCCTATACAGTGCTTTCTATCTGTAAATCTCGAAGAGCTTTCAAAGGAGATCAGTATCATTATCTTTATTTTACATGGGGAAACTGAGGCAGAGATAGGTGAAGTGACTCTAGGTCACTCAGCAGGCTTGAGGCAGAACCAGGAATAGAACCCTTTTGAGTCCCAGTCAAGTGGGCATACTACCTCCTGCGTCTGCAAATACAAGTATCTCCCATTACTACTGTCTAATCTTACTGATTTGTACATGGAACACCAGGATTCTACTAATACAACACTGGTATTGTAAATGTCCTGCTCGCTCATTACAGGGTAAGCTCCCCTCCCATTTTTTGAAGGAACGAGAGAGAAGAAACTGAGCCCAAAAGTCATTGTGGGAGGATCAGGGATCCAGATCACCACCTAACCATAAGAGCGAACTGTCCAGTTCATGGAAACCAGGAAAAAGAAGTGATTCTACCAATCACAGCATGTATTGAAACCACCAATGACACCATTTAGTAAACATACTCACGAGAATCCTAAACGTTAATAATATGACCGGAAGGAAAAAATTAAGCGGTTCTCAGTTCAAAAAAATGCTATACAAAAGAAAAAGGGAAAATGAAATTATAGCAAAAATGCGCAAAATAGATTCCTTTGTTGTATCAGTTAGTGCCGACAGTGCAACAGAAAAAATAGCTGAAAGTAGTACTGAAGTAAAAAGTGAAAATATTGGTGTTGATATTGAAAATATTGATGTAATTAAAGTACATACTGAAACTAATGAAGAAATTCCAGCTGCGGTTAGTGTTGAAGAAAATGCTCCAAAATACTAGCATATCAGAGACTACTGGGAATCATGTTGATCTGGATATCTTTGACAATACTGCAGAGATTTGCAAATCGCGTCAATCAGAAATTCAATCTGACATTGAAATATCTACCATAAGTGACGACTCAGCCCAATGGATATTGAATGATGCTACAATTGAGTATTTATCAACGCATGGTATTAAACAAAATATCAATAGTGATTTTACTAACTCAAAAAGACAATATACTGATAAAATGCGTGTTCTAACAAAAAATGTGTTTGAACGACATCTTTTAAATGGTGAAGTAAAGCCACGGCAATATCTTAGAATCATAGAATCTTGTATATTCGGAGAGCAAAGGAGCCGTGTTTTGTGCCCCATGTCGATTATTCGGAGGGCTCTCTAGTTTGGCGACAAGTGGATACCATGACTGGAAAAACATATCAGCACGACTACGTGAACATGAAAATTCAACTGAACATAAAATGTGTGTACTGACAATGGTGAAGAGAGGCGAGATATCCAGAAGAATTGATACGAATTTAAAATTTCAAATGGAAGAAGAAATTATTTATTGGAGAAATGTGTTGAAGAGGATTGTAGCAGCGGTAAAGAAACTTTCAAGCAGAGGTCTTGCATTTAGATGTAAGGTGGAAAAATTTGGATCACCTTATAATGGCAATTACATGATGACCCTTGAGCTTGTCGCAGAATTCGATCCATTTTTAGCAAATCACATTGCACATTACGGAAATGAAGGTCGAGGTAGCGTATCTTATCTTTCATCCTATATATGTAATGAATTTATAAAACTGATGGCTTCAAATGTGATCTCAAATATTATTAAAGAAGTAAAAGAAGCCAAATATTTCTCGATAAGCGTTGACTCAACTCCCGACATATCTCATGTTGATCGATTGGCTTTTATACTGAGATATATAAATGATGATGGCATACCAATAGAGAGGTTTCTTTGTTTTTTACCAAATACTGGCCACAAATCAGAACAATTAGCTGATGCTGTACTTTCAACTTTGAATTGTTATTGATTAGATATCGCAAACTGCTGTGGCCAGTCGTACGACAATGCCACTAACATGTCTGGTGTATATAGCGGGTTGCAAGCAAGAATAAAGAATATAAATCCTTATGCTGTGTATGTGTCTTGCTCTGCGCATTCTTTAAATCTGGTTGGAGTATGTGCAGCAGAAAGTTGTCAAGAAGCATGTTCATTTTTCTCAACTGTCCAACATCTTTATTCATTTTTTTCTGCCTCTACTCACTGGTGGGAGATTTTACTATTTAATTTGAAGCCAGGCAGTAAAGTAATAAAAAGACTTTCTGAGACTCGATGGTCATCTCGAGTGGAAGCTTGTCATAATTTGAGTGAAAACTGGAATGCTATCATTAAAGCCTTAAATACAATAAAGGAAGATGCTACTGAGAAACCTGTTACACGCAATGAAGCTTCAGGCCTGCAGCAAAAACTCGATCAACTTGAGGCAGCTTTTATGGCTGTACTTTGGAGCTCACTCTTGGATCGATTTCATATAACTAGCCAAAAACTGCAAAATGTTAATATTGATATACGGACAATTGTAGAACTCTACAACTCACTAATATGATACATTAACTCTATATGGGACTTGTTTGATATGTACAAAGAGAAAGCCAAAGAAAATTCTGAAATTGAAGACTATGAATTTGACACAAAGCGAAAAAGAGAGTGTAAACTTCAATCTGATGAGACACGCGAAGGTGAGGTGGAAATGTGTGGTAGAGATAAATGTAAAGTAGATACCTTTTAACAATACTAGACCTTGTATGCTCCGAATTAAAACGCAGAAGTAATGCATATCAAGAAATTTATGGCAGATTTCAGTTTCTCTCTAACATTACCAATACTTCAACAACAGATATAACAGTTCACGCTAAAAAATTACAGCTATGCTACCAAGGAGATTTAGAAGAATCATTCGTGAAGGAATGTCTACATTTTCGATTGTATTTGGAAGGTGTCGAAATTCCTGAAAATGAAAAGAAATCAATTTTAAGATATTGCAGCCTTCTTCAAAATCAAAACATTCATTCAGTATATCCAAATATTGATATTGCCTTCCGAATGTTCGTTTGTACACCTGCTACAAACTGTTCAGTGGAACGATCATTTTCAGCATTAAAAAGGGTGAAAAACTATTTGAGGGCTAATCTCAGTGAAGAAAAATTAAACTCCCTTCCTCTCCTGACAATTGAAAAGGATCTAACAACTTCTCTGGATTATACAGAATTAATAAATAGGTTTGCTGCTCAAAGGTGTAGGCGTAAACAAATATAGCTACTTACTACTCACATACTTTTATTTCTTTTACTGTATCTACATAAAATAAAAAATAAATATTTGATATACACCAGACCCCGGCTTGAACTTGAGGTTTTGGATCCATGCGCGGTCCCGCGCTATAAGCGAAATTGCGCTATAAAGACACACGTTCAAGCGAGGGTCCGCTGTACTTGTAATTTTATTTATAATAAAACTTGTAAATGTTCAATTATTTAAATGATATTTAGATTCATTTTAGTTCAAACAAATTTGTAAAAAAACTAAAACAAGTTCATATGGGGTTGGGAGGCGGCAATTATTTCAGGGCCTAGGGGCAGCAAAATCATTAATCCGCCACTGCCACTCATGGTACAGGAGTCTAATTTGTCTGTATAACAAACTATATTTATACGATTCACATTGACAAAACATACAATTTGCCTATTAAAATGGTGTCCCCACTGGGTACACCAACATCCACTCATGAACAAGAAAAGGTCCCATTGTCGGAAAGTCCACTGTGCCAAACATCCAATGGCATTTGGTCACCAGTGTTCTGTTTGAGAAGACTGGCTGCCAATAGCATACACTAGGGTTCTGGATTTGATTTCACACTCCAGATTCCACATACAGCATAAGAGACGAGGTGTCGCCATGTCTCAAAGTCAGATAATGAAATATCTGCAATCAACGTCATGAGATACTATTCTGCTGTGATCAGATGCTGCTGATGAAATGACATGCTAATGCAGAGCATATATGGGGTATGAATGTCAAAGATCAGACTAGGGGTCTGAAACTAAAAATAGAGGATATGTCAGATCTGCATGCCAGTTTCCTCAATTCAGTATCCGTTGTAATAATCCACCACCTAATAAATAGCTTGATACATTCTAACGGCCAGAACTGCACTCCATGATACTCAGATAAAATATTAGCAAATAAACACTTATCAGTGTGTTCAGGCTGCTGCAGTTGGTGAAAGATAATTCTAGTAGGCACAAATCAAGTGAAATGTGATGAATACTGTGGTTTATTACTATGCATCACTGGAAATTTACTGACCAAGCAAATCCAATATTTCTAAATGCTCCACAGAGGACATAGATATGCATGCTTGAAAATCTCTTGCTCTTTCTGGCAAAACATCAAACACTGTTTTGAACTAATCTAGCCAGCATTTTATAACTGTCCAATCTAGACTTTTGGGTAGGAGAGAAAACTTCCACTAACCACCCTGTGCTTCGTGTTAAGCCAATACATTATATTTGCAGCTCATCTTCATAGGCTTAAATGCTACATTACTCTCTGTGCAAAAAAATAAAAAAAATCACATATTTAATCAGCAAATTTCCTTATCTCAGTCATAAGCATTGCCTTAAGATTATAAACAAACTCCATATTTTTAAAATTCAATTTATTTTTACATTATTTTGCTGTTTGTTTAGATTTTGCAGTTCTCTCAACTTGAATGATGAAAACAGACTACTACTCAGCTGCAGTTTTGATTATAGTCTTGTCTAGTCAATTACACTGATAAAGTCATACACACTAGCAGAAAGCTACACTGCTTGGGTTGCAAAATACAGGGAACTTTATTTGTAAAACAAACCCTACATATTTTCAATTCAGAGACAGATTTCTATTGGTATACATTTGTTTTAAAAAAATTAAACGAACCTCATTTTGAACCAAATTAGACCCAAAAATGACCCTTCAAAGACAGATTTTTAGAATGTAATTCACCATCACAACATTTCCCTCCAGGAACTATAATCTGGAAAGTCTATTCTTTTCATTCATTATTACTTGTTTAGTGGGGCTGGAGGAGGAAGGGCATTGTGCTAGGCACTGTACAACATAGAACAAAAAGATGGCCCCTCCCCCAAAGAGTTTACAATCAACAAGAAACAACAGGGAGCATGAGAAAACAATTGCATTGAAATGTTAGAATGACATTCCTAAAGCAACCAGATCAACTATCTCACAAGCAGCTTTTAAGAAAGTAATATCTACAGGAAGATAGGAACTGCCATCACAGATCAGGCCATTAGTCCATCTAGTCTGATATCCTGTCTGACAGTGGAAAGTACCAGATGCTTCAGAAGAATGGTTAATCTATGCCCTGAAGCAAGAAAATTTGTATCCCTTCTAATTGTTTTTCTTTTATCTTGCGTAACTGGGAATATGTTCTCATATCCACATAAATAGCTAATCCTTTTTAAATTCTACCAAGATCTTGGCCTCACTATCTTCTGGCAGTGAGTTCCATAGGTTTACTGTGCATTATGTAAAAAAGTGCCTCCTTTTATCTGCTTTCAATGTGTATTATTCATTATTTTGTAAGCCTCTATTACATCCCCTTTTATTAATCTCTCCATTAATCTAAACAGTTCTAATCTTTTCAGTCTTTCCTAATATGGAAGTCTCTCCCTGTCTCTAATCATTTCAATCACCCATCTCAGGCCCCCTTCTATCTCTGCTGTATGTTTTTCTGAAATTAGTAAAGTAATCTCTTCTGATATATTGAAGATTAGACCCTTTTTAAAAGGACATAGGTTTAAAAATCATACTTTAACTGATTTAATCAGCTATGTTTCTAATTACACCTTACATTAGTAAAATTGAAGTTAATTAGATTTGATAAACGCCTTTTCACAGTTCGTACTGTCTCTATAATATTAGGTTCAAAATTCTCTTTTTAAAAAAAACACAAGCTACTTAAATTTGGGGCCTACAAGGGAATACCCTGGTAGTCTCTGTTCTATATCCTATGTGTAGCATTTTTTACATGCTGCAGTACTTTTAATTGTGAACTTGTAAAGGTGTTCATTGTCAAATGGGAAGCGGCCCTGCTGTCCAGACAAGGCCTCACTGTAAACTAGCTGACATCAGCTAAACCAAACCTTGGCCAGCAGAGTGATGCAAATACATATGTAGCACCAGTTATTGTCTCATTTCCACAACACCAAGAACTACATGCAGAGAAATGATTTATAACAGCACACATAACCAGAGATTAGAGGAGGGGAAGCTGTGCACAGTGCAGAAGATGGAATACACAGATAACGGTCGATGCACCACAGCATTGCCAACCCCAAGTGTTCCAACATCACAAGTCAGGCCCTCAAAAATCAAGAGATTGGCTTAAAAATCTTGAGATTTTAAAAAATAATACATTTTGGCTTCCTTTTATTCACTTCTGGTTTTTGAGCCTTTAGGTGTCATGTTTTCAAACTTTTCTCCACAACCTTGAGGGATTAACTTTTTTTTTTCTTTTCTTCAATGTAAACTGAGATTCTCATGTAGCCCCATGACTCCAAGAGCTGGGGCTTTAAGAAACACATCAAATATCACGAGACTCAGGCTATAACTGAGAGAACTGGCAAGATTGGTATGAGATTATTCTTTTCTCCTGACCTGCACAATATGAGTTTGTTAGCAAGGGAACTCTCCTACCTATGTTCCGCGGGTACTACAAGTTCTCTGGGGGGAAAATAGGAGCATTAGCTCTTTGGGGCAGGGTCTGTCATTTCCTATAGGTCTGTACAGTGCCTAGCACAACGTGGTTCCAACCTGGTTGGCCTCTATGTACTGTCACAATATAAATGATCTTTTTTTTTTAAAAAAAAAATCCACCAAATATGACTCCACAGGAGGAAAGATCCAAGAGGACGACAAATAACTTCACAAGCAAGTAACCACTTTTACAAGGCAACACACCTCTCTCAAAGCTGCTTAGCCGCACTGTGATAAAGACACAATTCCCGGCACATTCCTTTCATAACCTCCATTCCTTCACTGCTCAAATATTCATTTTTTGGCACTTAAGTGTAAGCAGGTGTGATCCCATGAACGGAGGCATTTAATACCAATATGTCAGGGCTGGCACAAAGACAGCAGAGACGCCTGCAATGGAGAGCACACTTTCAGCATTACCGGAGGCTTCCTTTCTCATTAACCCACCACTGCCCAGAGTCTCCAACTTAAGACGAGGCTGACTGGCTTTTGAGTGGAGAATGGCATCCCAGATAGATGGGCATAACTAATGGAAATCAAGAGACTGTTTATAAAATGTGGTTTGTGAGGACACGATTTGGAGCCAAAACTCACCCCAGGTTATATACTCAGTTTAAGGAGCATGCCACTGTTGTCCAAAGTACACAGCTGATTCCAAACATATCCAGTGCATTTAGCATTTGTGAAAGATGCAGAACCACAACCATGAAGACGGAAGCCCTCAGCAAAATAGGCTGAGTCCATGCAGCAGGCATGGCTGCGGCAAGGCTCTGGAGCAGAAACCTTTAGAGACATGAGGATAGTTCAGTCTCCATGGCTCAGTTAATCCTTGGCCTTCCTCCTGAGGCTACCAACTGTGACAATGGGTTATGTTGCTATACTGTTTTTTCCCCTTTTCCTTTCAAGGGAGAAGTTCCTGCAGCCACAAAGAACATTTTGGAATAACTCAAATTAAGTATAGAGTAAAGGCTGGGGACAATAAAAGATGAGAATCATAAAAGGAGACTTCATTCATAATCGTACATTTGAAGCACCCCTACGTAGAATGACTTCAAACAAGCCATTGTACTGGGACCAACATTCATCCTGCTAGATTGACTGAACCCTATTCCATAGCTTTACCCTAGTTTTGCAACATTTCTCTGAGGAAAGCTCTCAGATTTCCTTCCTGTCTCCAGCTCATCAGTATTTATTTTAATTTTATTTATTTATTTAGATTTATTAAATGGGTCTCATTGAGGCATTTGCATCTTCCTGCTTGTTCTGCGACATTACCATGGGATATTGCCAGCTTAGACATTAAACAGAGGATGTGCCAGTAAAGCAACAGCCTTGCAATTAAATCTTTTTTTTTCTTTTTGGCAAAGAGAAGTCAAATTTGTATCCCAGAGGAGGCAGATACTGTATCCATTTTACTCACCTCACAAGAATGCAGGCTAAAGGGTTCTCATCTATTCGGTATGAGGAATGGCGTAAAAATGAAACCAAGGTAAACCTCTTAGTGTAATCCAGCAGGTTTATATAACAGTGCTGCAAGTCAGGAGCTTCATGATCACCCTGTCAACTCTTATTACTAGGGTGTGAGAGTTTAAAAATGACAAAGAAGGAAAGGGGGGAAAAATCAGGTCAAAATTCTATAAGGTGCTGTCTATCGATCTATAGAAATTATGTAGCAGTTGAACTACCTGGTCTACGGTATAAGCCATCTAACTTTTATTGTGTATTAATTAACGAGCCATTTCAAATGCAGAAGTATTACTACAATATCTAATCTATAGTTTTATGACCTTATCTGCATTGAGGAGGACTCATTTATACTTGGCGAGAATGCCAGGCGCTAGCTGCAATACCAGGCATTCAGAGCCTAACATAGGGTGTAAAGAATGGAAGCAGGCATTTGACTGCCTTCCAAGAGCCAAGCCCACATTCACTTCAATTTTGAAAATGCCAATGGCACCATCAGAGAGGTTAGGGGGCAAGAGGACCAAATTACGTTTGGTCAGTGCCCAGTGATTGAGAACCTCCCTAAAATTCTTCATAGCAGTGCTTAAAAGAAAAAACCCCAGATATCTTGGAATAGCTATGTCATTCAACCTTCTCTGATCCATTTAGGCATGTAGCAAGTATGCAGCAGTTATGGTATGAAATATCGATTGGCCTTTAACAGCAGCACTTTGTACATTCATCAAAGGAAGATATTTTCCATTTGCAAATTAATTGGGACGCTGGCATTTTGTTTCAGAAGCAACTGACATGTTGCTTCATCCTATGTACTGCACATTTGTCTTAGATAGAGAGGAATCTACCAAATGTGTGTTAATAAATGCTTACAAAGTTGCATGCCTTTTGTCAGGATTGATTTTTAAAAGGCAAACTAAATTAAAGGCTTTGGAAGCAAAATGTAAAAAGCTACAATCCCATGAAAGCAAAGATGCTGGGGATTTGGTAAAATATTGTCCTAGAAGAGCCAGATTATGGTGCCACCAAAAAACAACTGTGGGTAGCCGCTATCTCCAATAGCACTGCTGACATCTGTGCCCAGCTCACCTTCACTAAAGAGGCCTTTCAGAGTTTCAAAAGTCAGACAGGTAACCAGTAGCTTATCAGGAAGGGTATATGCACTGCCAAGTATGTTTTTATCCCCAGTCTCAGTTACTATGAAGCAGACCCACTGCTAAGCATGGATATCACTGCCTCTGAAGCGAAAGGAAAGAGCTTTATTCAAAACTGCTCCATGGATTTTATCCAACCTACTTCATAGGTCTTCTGCCTCTATTCTGCCGCTCATGCCCCATCCACCCCCCTGATACTGGCCTCCTTCCTGTCAAACAATCCAGCCAAGAATGATACAAGAACCTTCTTATACCATCTGGAACAGCCTTTCTGTATTGCTCTGCATTATGAACCATCATCTCTTCTTGCAATCATACCTGAAACCCAACATTTCTTCCTCCCCACTAGCCACCTCTCAATTTCTTTTTCCCTCTACTTCTCTGACTTTATTACAGAACTCTCTAGTATATTATTTATTATTTCTATAACACTGGTATGGAAGATATGATATAAAACTTTATTACTAATGTGGCCACTCCCCTCCACTGCAAACGGAAAGAAAACTTAGCCCACTCATCCTTCCTTAAAATCAAGAAAAGAATATGTCTTCTAGTCATTTTTCTTTTTTAAAAATATATTATACTCAAATGTGCAATATTAAAGGGTAATTCCAATTTGAAAAGTGACTGTAAACATTGCATTTTGGCATCCCATGTTCACTGCATGTCACTCATTTCCAGATCAAATCAGCACCGTTTACAAGGTGCTTTTTCAAACCCAACCTGAATTTTTTCTGCCCCGTGCATTAAGTAGATGCTGCAATTGAAACTTAGTTAATAATTCAATTGATTTTGATGAGCTGGAACAGAATCCAGCTCTCTCCCCCAGAGCCACACTGCTGGGGCTCTATAAAGTTAACAGGAATATACAATAATAAAAGCTTATTTTAAATCAGTAAAGTCAGCAGCTATGGTTCTCTGAATACTCAAAGGGAACAGATCAGTTGAGTAAGAAGGTGCCATTTTCCCTTTTTGCATAGTCACTATTCAGAAGAGAATGGCATTTTATACCTGTTCTGCAATTTGAATCTGAGCTTACTTGTTTACTGTGGTGCAAATAAAGCTGAGAAAGTTTCTTCATCTTTTCAAAATATTTTGTGCTGCCAGTTATTCCAGGTCAGTGCCTCTCGGACAATATCTATTACTGCTCAATACCCAAACTTTCAACTCATACAGTACACATGCCTAATTTTTGCCCTTAGCTAATATGTCTGCTGTGTTTATACAGGCTCTCTCACACATCAATGGGCTCTAATTGGATCTTTTAGACTACATCAGTACCCAACTGTAGGGGGGAGAAACAGGATGCTCATTAATGAGTTGTTCATGTGCATTCTAGCTTTCAAATGTCTGCCTCAAGATTATCCCAGTTTACTGCTTTATAAGTATATCTTGTATTTAAAATGTAATTAGCTTTTCTCAATCATTTCAGATAACAAGAAATCTAAGGGTCACAAAAAGGCTCCCATGCTGTATCCCACACTCTCATAACAGGCAGTAAAAACCTCGTAACTTTACATACTTCTTTACCCTAAGCTATCGGGTACCACTGTGAAGCACTGTTGAATAGCTGCCATGTGTTTCCACAGATTTAATTGGAAAGAGAAGTGACCTCTGCACACAATTTGTAAATCAACTTGTTAGATCTGTAAAGCATTTTGGGACCCTTCAGGATGAAGGCTATATAAATATTAGTTATGCACATTTCTCAAAACAGTGGTGAGTGCAACAGAATTGGCTACTACTAAAAACAATAATGTTTTGGAAAAACATTTGATATTAATATATATAATGTTAATATTTGGGGGGGGAAACTAGGTAAGACATCTTCCAGGGATGCTGCATAGTACACTGAATATAAATTTTGGGGGCCTTAATACGTTGAGTGTCCTTTTAATTTTGTATTTAAAGTTCATAAAAGCCTTATGTTTTAATTTATTTAAGTACAATGAGATGAGGACTGGGACCAGATGTTCCGACTATCACCTGAAATGTCCACTGAATTTTCAGACCAACAACCTCAATCAAAAATTTAATAGCGACAGTCCCTAAAACTGGGGGTGGGAGGGACTAAATGTCTGATAACCCACCCACCCCATCAACCCCCATCTTAAAGCTTAAAAGGCAGAGATGAGGTTCCATTGATACAGAGTTTTAGATGGATAATGGAGATAGCTGACTTGCCTGCTGGATAATGACAGCTGCAAGCATTGAAACATTGTCAAATTTAAGATGTACAATACAGTGATATGTAATCAAAGCAAGAGCATTTTCAGAGCAGAAAGAAAAAAGATGCATTTCTTATTAGTAGCTAGAATTGGCAAATTAGCAACTTCCTCATCCTATCAGCTGAGTATCTATAAAGCATAAAGCCTGTCTGATCTGTGTGAATTAATTTGGTAATTATCCTTTCTAATCTGTTAACTAATGTCTTGGCCAGGGGTTTAAAATCCACATTTAACAAAAGGAACAGGCACAACAAATGCAAAAACAAACAAACAACCCTCAATCTCATAGATCTTTCCTGCTCTACTGCAAGGTGACCTCGGTGGAGGAGTGAATTAGGCAGAATGCAGGACCTTATCCAGAAAGAGAGAAATCTAACATATTTGCAGAAACAGGCATTAGTATTTATTTAAAGGCTTTATTAACTTCTGCAGGAAATCCATCTGGCCCTGGAGATTTACCAGCTGCACAGACGAAGGGCTGGATTAATCTCAATAGTAAATTTCTTTAAGACCCCAAATTAAAGTTATTTGTATAGGAGAGGAAATCCCGATCCTTAAATACAGAGATACTGGAATTCCTTTTTGCTGTTGCAGATAAGGAGATGGTTTGGGGAAACTGCTCTGGAACTGCAGTTTATGAGGCAGAATCAAACTCAGGCCACTCTATTCTCACAGGAACACCATCAACATGAAATATCACTATTTAAAACAAAAAATAAGATAAAAATAGTTTCAAGCACGACACATATTTTGAGTCCCCTTGCCAATTTTTGTGGTTTTTACAATCATCTTATTCTGTTTCTTTTTAAATATTTTTCTCTTCCCTGTTGCCCTGTGAAAGACCCACACAGACAACAGGAAATCAGTGAATCTGACTATTCAGAGTGCTGTCAAATGCACAAAGTAAACAAACTGGAAAAAAAATAGAGAAAAATCCTTATTTTCTCTCATTTCTATCCATTCCAGTTATCTCCAGTGTCAGTGTAGCAAGAGTGGGCAAAACTTTTTGGACAGAAGTGTGATTAAAGTAGATAGTGTCCCTTTAAGTGCTAGAAAGAATCTCAGTTCAGGAATATGAATAATGTATATTGGTCTAATCAGTAAAGCCTTTCATAAAAAGACTACATATAGGGCTAGACTTTCAAAGGAAAATCCAGGGCAATTCACTTTGTCCAAGCACTATGAACACAACACGGCTGTGAACATCCCCAAATAATTGTCTTATTGTTAAAGACTGTAACAGTTGTGAATGGTCCTGTCATTTGCATGAGCCTGTCCACATGTTTAGTTCTGCTGCAGCCATACATTGTGTACTCTTTTCCTTGGGATTTTGAAAGATTATTAGTCACACTGCCTCTAATCTCTTTGTCATGCGCTCCTTTCAGAGAAGTTATTAGCATATGGAAACACCTCTTCTGCAGTGCTCTGCTGTCTGCATTTACTGCACTGAATTACTTTCAATGAACATTATATGAAACAAACAGAAACATGCCTGTATAAAACTAGTCCCCTAGATGCTAGAAACCTTTCCTGAGACTGTTACAATAATTAAAATATTTTCAACTTATCTGCCTTCCACTGGCTCTCGCATAGCTACATAATACGATTTATTTTAGCGTCCACACACAAGAAGCCTGCTCATACACAGTCAGAGCACCTCATGTTGCTTTCATTCTTAAAGAATTAAATGGATTCTCATGCCCTGACAGGATTTATTGTTTAAAGGCTAAGACTGGGAGCCAGGCAAGTTCATTCTGGAGCTTCTCCTGACAGCAAGGCAGCATGTTTTATTAAAATCATCCGTTGCTTGCTATTACCCAAAGGGAAAACAACATATGGGACTAAGTGGTGGTCCCAATGAAAATCCATGGCAAAATTCCCCTACACTTCCAATAACAAATAATAATAAACAGCTATTGTACTTCAAATGGGATCAAGATTTTAAATTTTCCTTTACATGGCATCTCTATGTAGCTAAATCTGTTGCTAAAAAGGCTACAAGGATCAAAGGATAAACAGATTTGCAGAAAAATAGGTCTGATTCTTCTTTAAGGTCTAAAAAAGAAATAGAGAGACATTTACAGCCATTTAGAGGTGTTTTGTTTTTCAGGATTTTTAACCAGGCTGAGAACCCTAAGTGGTTACAGATTTCTCTAGAATGTTATTCCCCTTCAGAGCTTAAAGAGGAATAGCTTCTATTTTTCTGTATGCCCACTTTTGCCATGACCCTTGTAAGGGTCCTCCCTCTTAATCCAGCTCTGTAGATACACTTCAGCAATTTGTATGAGTGATTAGAGGATGCCCTGCTGTCATTTATACACTTTATTGAAATCTAATTCAACATCGAGATTTCCATTCCTCTAAAAGTTGCCCACATGGAATAGAACCTACCTTTGCAATTCCCTCTAAAAACGTTGCACTAGTGCAGTGACATTTGCACTTCCCTCCAGCCATTCCACCTCCCCAAATCCCATGCCTTGTTCTTGTTTCTTTTGACCAGTGCAGAACACAATTGCAGTTGTTCTCCTGCATATTATGTGCATCCAGTTTTGAAAGTGTTATGCATGTCTGCATGTGCAACTCCAGGAGCAAACAGCATGTAACCCTAATAAAAAGTGAGGTCATGATGGCTTGTTTACTGACAGCATGCACGTACAAAAAATGCCTCTGGCTATCACAGTTGTAGAAGTCCAGATGAAAGCAACTGTGCCAATCTGGAGGGAAATTTGCAGGTTACGACTATAAAGAAGCCAGGTCTTTTTAAACTATTATTTGAAAGGCTGAGGGAATAGCCAGAATTTTTGTTATTTTTGTTTTCACACACAGCAAGAATAAATATTTTTAGTTACTTTTCTGGAATGGTGGGAAAATATTCCTGTGATTGGAATGGGCTTCCATGTGGAGCATCCTGATTTGCATCCCAAGCTGGGAGCTCTGCAGGGACTGGGAGGTGAAGCAGGAAAGGAATTCAGAGCAAGCTCTTTGCAGCCAAGGCAGAGAGTTGTGTTAAATGGCTTTGGAGAGAATTGCACTAAGTTGGTAGCCGAAGTGGCTTAAGTCAACATAAGTTATGTTGCTCAGGGATGTGAATAGGCCATTCCCCTGAGCGACATAATTTATGCTGATTTAAGTGCCAGTGTGGACAGCGCTATGTTGGCGGGAGAGCTTCTTGCTGACATAGCTACCGCCGCTCACGGGGGCTGGAGTAATTAAGTTGATGGGAGAGCTCTCTCCCATCGGCTTAGCGTCTGCACCAGCAGCGCTACCCTGGTGCAGCTGCATCACTGAAAACTCTCCAGTGTACCCATAGCCTTAGTGCAAATAGGATGCTAAGGGAGGTGTGGGCAGGCAAAGATGGGGACAGAGCTAGTTTTGGAGATCTACGCAGCTGTTCTGACCCAATCATTTTCAGAGTTCAGATTTTAAAATTCAGCTATGTGAGACCCTTCTGATATGGCCTGCACTTCCCCTGGAATTGCTACTGCACATAGCTGCAAACAACACATGGAATAGGCTTTTTATATTTTAAACATACATCCAAACAACATACAAAGAAACATGAAATTGGAAAACAAAACTAAAGAGCTGAAACAGCATTAGAGCCTTATTTACCCTATGAATCTGGTACTGAAAACAGTTTAAGCACTAGCACAGACCAGACAAAACCATTTTCCTTACCAAGCACAACTGTGGGACGTTTACACTGTGCTTTTTGGCCACAAATTTCTGACTCTGGCTACTGACTGTTTGGCTCCGTCGGGGGGTGCACTTTCGGAGTGCCAGTGTAGACAGAGCTCCAGGCAGCCACCTATCTTTACTCAGACTGTAAGCTCTTTGGTGCAGGGACTGTCTTTTTGTTTTGTGTTTGTACAGCCCCTAGCACACTGGGATCCTGATGCTTAACCGGGGCTCCTAGGCAATGCCACAATACAAATAATCATATAGTTTACGTTCCATTTATCTAATCCTGCTTAGAGCAGGTCTACACAACTCCCATTGACTTCAGTGGGGCCAAGATTTTACTCATGGTGTTTAGAACGCCGGTGCCTTGTCTGCACCAGAGCACCCACCATTGCTCTTACCTGTGGAGTTGAGCCAGTAACAACAAAGGGAAATTTTAGATGGCATTTGCTAGTGAAGAACCAAGCGTTAGTACAGTTTGTGGAGGGTCCACTATCTTTCAGTCATGCTTTCGGAAGTGGTAGTGAGAACATGTTTTCCAATCTGTAGTACAACAGCTTTGTATCAGTCTACTATGCTATTTTCAATACTGGGGGCCAATGATCCCATTACTGAAACCCATTTTCAGCAACGGTTCAGTTCCCTAGAGGAAATCAGGGTTTCCCACTCTTTTCCATACCGTGCCACCTTCTCTGCACCGGGACCATCCTGAGATCGTTCCTCCCATTTATCAATATGGGAAAGAGTGTTCACAACCCCAACAACCTCTTAATGACCCCCAAGTTGAGAACCCCTAGTGTAGAGCAAACCTTATAGGTATACTTGAAGATGGACCCTTGCTGACAGTGACTGTCAACAACAGGTTCTGCTAGCTGCCTGTAATGCCCAGTGACGGAAGTGGGCTCGGGGCAGTCCAGTGCCTCAGTCAAGTGATATGCGAGTGGTCTGGTAACCAAGAGGTCAATCGGTATTAGAGCCATTCCAGGGCAACGGCTGGAGTTCTCATAGGGTGGAGGAGCTCTGTAACCAGGAGATCCAATCCAAGCAGGCGGGTTGGTGGCACAGGTAAGCAAGGTCAGGTAAGGCACCAGGTCAGGGTCAAATCAGGCAGCAACAAGTGGGCATGGCCTGTTGCTCAGACAACTTCCTCTTATATTGAGGTAGTCCAGGTATCCAATAAGATTGCTGCCTGTCCAACCAATCAGGGACCTAGGACAAGGCTGCAGTAGGCCGGTCAGAGGTACTGGTTCAGTGCACCACTGCGGGTGCAGTAAGTAGGGTTGCCATCTATGGACCTAGCGGGGCTGGGTTCAATACTGGTGTCATAACTATAAAGGGAAGGGTAACAGCTCTCTGTGTACAGAGACTCCAAATCCTTTTACCTGTAAAGGGTTAAGAGGCTCGGGTAACCTGGCTGACACCTGACCCGAAGGACCAATAAGGGGGCAAGATACTTTCAAATCTTGGGGGGGGGGAAAGGCTTTTGTGTGTGCTCTTTGTTTTAAGGGGTGGTTCTCTCTTGGGACTGAGAGGGACCAGACATCAATCCAGGTTCTCCCCATCTTTCTAAACAAGTCTCTCCTATTTCAAACTTGTAAGTAAAAAGACAGGCAAGGCGTCTTAGATTTACTTTGTTTTCTCAACTTCTAAATGTACCTTTTACCAGAGTGTTTATCTTTGTTTTGCTGTACTTTGAACCTAAGACAGAGGGGGGTCCTCTGAGCTCTTTAAGTTTGATTACCCTGTAAAGTATTCTCCATACTGATTTTACAGAGATGATTTTTACCTTTTTCTTTAATTAAAAGCCTTCTTTTTTAAGAACCAGATTGATTTCTCCTTGTTTTAAGATCCAAGGGGGTTTGGATCTGCATTCACCAGGAGTTGGTGAAAGGAGGGTGGGAGGAAGGAGGGGGGATGGTTAATTTCTCCTTGTTTTAAGATCCAAGGGGGTTTGGATCTGTGTTCACCAGGGAATTGGTGAAAGGTTTCTCAAGGCTTCCCAGGGAGGGAATTCTTGTGATGGTGGCAGCGGACCAAAGCTAAGCTGGTAGATAAGCTTAGAAGTTTTCATGCAGGCCCCTACATTTGTACCCTAAAGTTCAAAGTGGGGATACAGCCTTGACAACTGGGGTCCTGCCACTGCCTCTGAAATGCTGTTAAATAGTTTAGCTGCTGACATAGGTAAGACAAAACTTTTAGAAAGCATGACAAAGCGTTGTCTATGCTAGAGAATTTCTGTAAACAAGTCCCACTGTGGCTAACATTGGTTCAAGCTCCAATGGGGTTAACAAGGTTGGGAGCAGCCATACAGAAGCAGTTCTTCAGCACCACAGCAGTTAGATTTGATAGGCCTCTTTCAGCAGATTCCCACATTTCTCTCTCCCGTTTAGTAAATGCACTTTGGATTACTTTGTCCCAGATGTATTAGTTTTCCTAGCTGAATCTAATTTTATTTCCTTCCCCTGTTTCTAATCCTGCTAGGTCCCTTTGTATTATTACTCTTCCCTCCCTGAGGTTCACAACTCCCAATTTATCTTCAAATGTCATTAGTGTGCTGTTTACTCCCTCTTTCAGATCATTAATGAAGATGTTAAATAAGACCAGTCCAACTATTGAGCCCCCTGGCTCCATCCAGCACTCTGATCCATTGCTGCTCATCATTAACGTTTGTTTACTGTCTCTTATCCAGTTTTCAATCCACCTGATACTATTCCGACCCAAGCCAATTTCAATTAATTTTCAGGTTAGACTCCAAATATGTATCTTCTTTCCTCTCCATTGCCTACATCCATTAATTTTGTAATTCTATCAAAAGAGCAATAACATTTTCTGGTGAGATTTATTTTTGATGAACTCATGTTGCTATTGCTTATGGGTCTGTTGCCCTATAGCTTCTTACAGGTCCCTCTTCCCCTCCTCCCCCCATGTTTTTTATTATTTGGTACATTATTTTACTAGCAGTTATACTTTCAGCACAGTAATTGCTAGGCTCACTCTGCTCTCCCTTTAAAGGTCAACACTGTATTTGCTATCATTCAGCCTTTCAATTCCTCTCCCATTGTCCATTTTTTTCCCAGCAACAGTGGTACAGTAAAAATGTTAGCTAAATTCTAGAGTACCCTTTGGAGTATGTGGCATCTGGGGCAGCTTAGCTACCATGTCCACTTTTTCCATGTATTCCCCCTTACCTGTCTGTTATTAACAGCAATGATAACAGTCTGCCTTCCACACTAATCATTCACAGTTTTTTATTTTTTAAAACTACAAGAAGAAAGAGCGTTTAGTAACTTCACTGCTTCTCGCTCAGTTTAATCTCTTCGGGTATTAATGGATCTTCTTTCTCCCTCATACTGTTTTTTCATCTGATGGCTTTTAAAAGCCTTCTTAACCCCTTGGGCTACTATACATTCATTTGTCTCTTAGAGCCCTTACCTTTTTCCAGCATGCCTTACCTAAATATTCCTGCTTGATTGTCTGCCTCCTTTTCCACTTCCACTACAGGACGATTGGGGGGGGTTGGGTTGTATCATTTCAGATCTTTGAACAGCCCCTCATGCAACCAGAATGACTGCTTCTTATTTCTTGCATTTTTCTTTTTCAGAGTAAGTGTTGTCTACAGCCTCTTAAATCAGTGTATTCTAGAATTTTTCAGCTTTCTCCATGCTGGGGGATTGTAATACTTACACCCAACTGCACCTTACATACTAGATTTCTAACATCCCTGAAATCTAACTCCTTTGCACTGGTATGGCTGAGCTGAAGGAGCTCATGGCCACTGTTTCCAAGCTTTCGTATCACATGTAAATTTTCAGTCAGTTCTTTCCTATGAGTAAGGAGCAGCAAAGCCTAATGAAGATCAAGGGAAGCGAGTGGCCTGTGTGGCGAGTCGATCCACGCCAGTAGTGTGAATGGGGATGTTAGAGAGAGGTAGGAAAAGTAAAGGGCTTACGAACATGAGTGAAGACTGAAAGGTGAGTGCTGGTCGGGAGCAAGAGGAAAACAAGCAACCAACTCTTGGAAGTGGAGATGGAAGATTGTGGGGAGCAGGGGGATAAAGAGAGGATAACAACACAATAGGGGAAGGAAGAGACAGATGGCATAAATGCCTAGAGAAAAAGAGCGACAGGGAGACACAGGCTAAAGTGAACAGAGCAAGGGAGTGAGAAGCAAACACTGCTGCCACATCACAGGAGGAGAGAAGGAAAGGCTGTGATAGGAGAGGGCAGAAACAGAGGCTAGGTCACTGGGGGTGACTTAAGGTTCAGTAAGCCAGGCAAGGGGAGAGAAAGAGGGAGAGCAGGAAGAGGGAAGACATTTCCTACATGTTTGTACAGTGCCTAGCACAGTCAGATTGGGGCCTCACTGAGACCTCTAGACATTTCTATTTATTATGTGTATTACTATAGCAATGGGAGGGAGGTCACTCAGAAGACAGGCCGTGCTGCATGGAACAGGGTGGGGGGAAAGATGATGCGGTCAGGTCTGGGGTACATGTTACCAGTCGTGAGGAGAGAGCAAAGGTAGAGAGCAGGAAGCATGGTGAGGTGAGAAATCAATAAGGCAGTTAATGGTAAGCAGCAATACAGCAATGATGCCAAGTAATCAATGTGGCAATTAATAGTTAAACTAGCTGCAATGAATAAGGCAGTGGAACCACAGGCAGAGTAAGTTGAAAGCAAAGGATTAAAGTTGGCAGGAGTTAATAAAATGAAAGACAAAGAGCAGGCTGCGTGTCTGAGGAAGTTCCAGTTGTGTCATGCACTGCTGGTGCTGAGCAAAGGGGCCAGGGACGGCAGGGGTGACAGAGAATGCAGGCTCAGCAGGGACTCCAGGGGGAATAGGGAATGCATGTGAAGAATTGTACAATGGACAATTCATTGTTATTGAATTTCCCTACGTGTTCTTTAGGCCCCAACTTAAATGCTCTATTAACAGCAATCTAACAGAATGTTGTGACGGAATTGGAGCTGCTCTGTAATAATTTATGAATACTGTATGTTGACCTGATTATTGGAATGTTTGCTGGATGAATGTATTGGTTTAGTTTAATAAGGAAAAACAAGCAGGAAAGAAACAAAATGGCTCAAGATAAGCCACTTCTCTGTGAACACTTGAGTGCTGTTAAGAAACAATGCAAGGACAGGGGAAGACCTGCACACACACAGATCAAAGGGAATACAATAGTTTAAAAGTGGACTCTCTCAAGAGAGAGGGAAGATTTGTTCAGAGGGAACCACCCTGAAACACAGCACCCTGCAGGGGTGTCTGAAGAAATGAAGACTGCCTAGGTTATCATCAGGGTAGAGCTGTGTGAAGTGTTGTTTTAAAATCCATCTTCTCTTATGCTTTGTGGTAAATAAACCAAAGTTTGGTTTAAGAAGTCTGCCTGGTCACTCTCTCCATCACTGGTCACAGACTCCCAAAGGGACCATGGGTGACAACCTGCTAGGTAAGGACAGTTAATACATAGAGTACTGCAGCCCAGGTCCCAGACTCAGAGTGGGATAACTGAATTTCCATTGCTGGATAGGTAAAGGCATGAGGCCTGACATCTGAGGAGATGTACTCAGAGAGATCAAGAAGGGAACACAGGTAACAGCTAGCCCTGTAAGAACAGCAAAAGGCATAATCTAGTGGGGTCTTGGTTTCCCCATCCTTAATAAATATTTCTCACTTGCTTTGAAGATGAAAAGGGCTAAAGGACTCATTACAGTAGCTATCAGCAAACATTACATAAATCTCTCCTAGTTAGAATATAAAAAACTGGAAATGGACCTATGTTCATTTGGGTCTACAATGAACAGCTTTTATGCATACAAGATCGGTGCGCGTTTCTAAGGCTAGGTCTACACTACAGCGGGGGTCCGACCTAAGATACGCAACTTCAGCTACGTGAATACCGTAGCTGAAGTTGCGTATTTTAGGTCGGCTTACCTGGCGGTGAGGATGGGGGAAAGCCGACCGCTGCCGCGCTGCCGCCGACTCCGCTGCCGCCTCTTGCCGAGGTGGATTTCCGGAGTCGACGGCAGAGCGATCAGGGATCGATTTTACCGCGTCTTCACTAGACGCGGTAAGTCGATCCCCGATAGACCGATTGCTACCCCCCGGATCGCCGGGTAGTGAAGACATACCCTAAGCCTGATTTCACATGCTTCTGTACCTGTTGTTTTCCATGCTTTGTATTTCTTAAAAGGGACAATGAAGGCCCAATGCTTCGGCTTTGTTTGAAAAGGCATGAAAGCCCCAAATGAATGTAACAGGGTAATTTCCCCAATAAATGAAACTGGGCTCAGCGCTCCTGTTCCAGTCCAAGGGCTCCCAGTTGGGCCATTTAAGAGAGCAGGGCAGGGCAGATCCTGGGGGGCTATAAAAGGTCAGTCAGGAGAAGGGCACGAGAGGAGAGCTACCAGACCCAGAAGGTGGATCCTGGGAGAGGGCTGAAGGCAGGAGGAGCAGCAGAGCGAGATGCCTGCTGGCCCTACACCAGAGAGCCGGAGCCAAGGGCCCAAAGGGGCTGAAGGAAGAGGGAGCCGCAGAGAGGCTTAACCGCTGATGTCTCCTTGCTGCATAGCTGGACCCCGAGGAACAGTGAGAGGGCCTGGGGGAGAGAGTGAGGCTTCCTGGCAAGGATGCTCCCAGCAAAGAGGCGTTGGGAGTTCCCGCTGGGAAGAGCGGGGCTGCACTCCAGACAGAAGGGCTGGGGCAGCTGTCCTGGCAGAGAGATGAAGGTGTGGCAGAAGACACGGGTATGGTGAGAACGAAGCCAGGTTTTAAAGACCACGTGCACTGGGGAATGATACGGACTATATTTTGGGACGTTTGGTATGGATTATTTGATAAATTATGTTGATGGACTAGAGCAGTGTTTCTCAATGATCAGTCCATGGACCAGTGCCAGTCCGTGGCAGCCTCCTGGCTGGTCCCTGAGATCTCCCTGACACAGTTTAGGAAGGCAGCAAGCCAGACCCTGGTATCAAAAAGGCTGAGAAACACTGGACTAGAAGATAAACTCATATGGAGTTCCTGGGGACCCAAGAGAGAAACTAAGGTAAGGGGCCACTTGTCGGGCTGCCCCAAGACCACAAGGGGGTGACCAGGAGGAAGCTACTTGTTTACAGCCCTCACTGTTGGAAACCCAGACACAACACCACCACATTTAATGTGTTAGAATAAAAAAAAACCCTGCTGATTCGTTCCATTGTCCAAGCATTTCACAGCGGTGGAGTGCAAAGTGTATACGGGCAGCACAAAATTGGATTTTTCGTGATTTCGATTTTTTAAAATATGTTTTAATGCTTGTAAGTGTTTAGTAGCTGTCTAACTGGATGTCAGGCTCCATCACCCTTTATAGAGATGCAGAGCTATTCTGCCAGCTCACTGTGGCAGCAGCATGATTAGGGGAGTCTCATTAGATCCACTCAGGAATAACATCCAAGAACCTCTCTAGCCTTTGCTATGCTAGAGAAAGTTTGCCAAAAAATCCCATTGCTGATAACACTGCTGCTAGCGACATCAGGAGCCCTAATGTAGAAAGGGCTGCAGGTTTTTAAAGTGCCATCAGCTTCCAACACTGTTTAGAGTAGGTCCACCTATAGCAGTACTCCCCCCCTCCCCCGCCTTCCATTGCTAACACAGGTAGGGATGAATCAATGTTGTTATCAACAGCAAGGCTTCTGAGGCAAAAAGTAGCTGGAGGAAGGGACAGGAGACTCTGCTGGGGAAACCCTAATCAGCCTGCACAGGAGGAAGTTTAGGGACTAAGGCTCATATTTGCAACTAGAGTTCTGCCTTAGGGTTTTGTTATTTTAATTTATAATCAAGGAAAAAACCCCAAGAAAAGGATGTAGACAATATCCTTTGTGTGTGCTGTGTAAGGAGCAGGGTGGGGACACCACTCATTTACACACAGGTACCACTTTCTTTTTAAATGATTTTGACCTTAAACATCCCATTCAGAGCCCAGAATCTTTTCCCCTTAAACTGGAAGCCAAAACTGCAGCCAAGAAAATATAAGCAGGTACTCTCCCTACACAATTTATTCTAGGAGGGGAGACAAAATTCAACCCACGAGTCAGCAAACATGAACATTTCCGAGGTTAAAGAAAATAACCCTGGTCCAGTGCTATTTGCTGTGGATTACTTTAAAATTTAGAATGTCCCCCCACACATTTGTGCATTCTCACCACATTCAGGTTATAGTATAAGTGTATATGCAATGATGGATTTACAGTATTTTACTGCCTGCAGCCAGCCGGAACAGTAGGCATAAAGAAATTAAAAGCCCCAGAGATATTTTCCCCAGTGATTTGTTTCTCATGAGATGTTCTGCAGCAGTATTTATTCTTCAGTTAAGTCCCACATTTGTTTATTACTCATCCTCCTCAGAGTTATCAAAATGTGGAGTTTCGTAATAAAAAAACCTTGCCTCGTGTCTTGGAGACCAAGTCAAACCAAATACGCCATTTTTGGCCTTCAAAAATGCTGGTTTGATTTTCAATTATTTTAAAAGACAGGGGAGAAAACATACGATAGATTCTTGCAAAGTAAGAACACTTACACCATAAAGATTGTGGGGGTTTTGCAACAAGAAAGTAAACCCAGACGAGGAAAAGCTGTTCTGGGGGGTTGTAGGTGTTTAGAAACCATGGTGACGGGTACAATATAAATGTCTAGAGCCAACTGGCTAGGGGGTACACAGCTAAGAAATGGGAGGAAACTCATGAGGGAAAAGTAAAATCAATACCCAGAAATAGTGAGATCTAGTAGATTGTGAAATAGGAGTGGATGATAATTCCTTGAGACATTTAAAGCTACAATAGATAAAACTCTAAAATGTATATTTAACAAGTAATTCTGCACTAGCCCCTGAGTGAGAGGGAGGGGAAAGGATTAGGGGTTATTATTATTTGTATAGGATCGCACCCGAGACCAGTGCCTCATTGTGCTAGATTCTGAGCATATCAACATACTTTAGGCACCTATCTGGCCCCCACTATTGTAGTATCTGATCACTTCACAATCTTAAATGTATTTCTCCTCAATACTCTCTTGTGAGGTAGATAAGTGCTATTATCCCTATTCTATAGAACAGAAGCTGAGGGACAAAGCATCTAAAAATGCATGTCTGCATTGAAACCAGTTGTGAGCTTTGTGTATCCCCATTAAGTGACCACAACTGTTGCATGAGCAGTGTGTATACACTGCTTTGTTATCCCGCAATTATACTATTGTCTCCTCATATCTTTGAGGCCACAGTGACACCCTGAAATAAGCACTAAGAATTCTGGCCAGACGTCCCATGGTGCATAGCTCCACAGTGTGCTGTATGCATTCTGGGATTTTTCACACTGCGGAATACCTATTGGACGGCAAAGGAATTATGGAGCATTAGGTCAAACTACATAATGCCCATGATTCCTCTTGTTTCACCCCATCATCTATATGGCTTTTGCGAGACAGAGCCATTTTCCAAGCACTCTCGGGCAGCATGGAGGAAAAGCCTGTGAGTGCTGCGACTCTTACGGAGGTGAATATAAACAGGTTACCGCAAGCAGATCTAAATCCAATGCAATAACTTCAGAACCTGCGTAATAAGGGAACGAGAGCTGGAGGAGGCTGAAATCGACACTTCTGCTGTATCTTCTCCTGGGAGTAGCTTCAATAGATGGAGGGCCACTTCGGGGCTTAGCCAACTAGCACTGACTGGTGGAACAGGAGAGAGCTGCAGACCTGGGATGACCGGCACAGGCAGCAGAACTTCAGTATGTCCATAGCTGCTTTCCTAGGAATCTGTGTGGAACTCGCCATAGAGCTGCAGCAACAGAACGCCAACTTGAGAGCACCCTGAAGCACGAAGAACAACATAGCTGTTGCTATCCAGAAGCTTGCCACCCCCAACTGCTACTGGTCAGTAGCCAATCCGTGTGGTGTTGGTAGATTAACCAGCAGGGCTGGGCAATGCATAGGAGGTTACTGATGGATTTGCATGACTGGGATTACCAAATGGCATTGCAGCCATTGATGGGACCCACGTGCCTATTCTCTGCTCGCACCCGAAAGCGTCAGACTTCATTGACAGGAAAAGGTATTTCTCCATGGTTCTGCGAGGCCTGGTCCATTACCATGGAAGATTCAGCAACATTAATGTGAAGTTGTCTGGAAATGTCCATTACACCATGTTCTTAGAAACTCTGGACTGTTTTCTGCACTGAGGAATGAAACATTTGCTCCCATGTTCTCTATGTATATTGATGGAGTTGCCATTCCTCCAGTCACTCTGGGAGACCCAGCTTTATCCTCTGCTATGAAGCTTTTTACTGGACACTGGGATGGGGAAAGGACCCGTCTGGCTATACCCTGACTGAATATACTGCAGAATGACAGTGGAAAGAATGAAAAGAAAAGAATTTGAAAGAATGAAAAGAGGATGGAGGAGCCTGATGTTGAGGCTGGAAGATGATGAGAAATACCTGAAACTTATGATAGTTGCTTGCTGTGTTTTGCACAACCTTTGTGAGAGCAGGGGGGAGAGCCCTGTGGATGGATCGGAGGAGGAGGCTGGCAGACTTGCTGAACACTTTGAAAAGCTAGAGAGTGGGCTTTCTGTAATGCTACAACTACTCATGATACAGAGTCAGGGATGCATTGTGCTCATTCTCTCAGGAGAAGGGCCACTTGTGACATATAGACTTTTGCAAAAGATTTTATTCAGGACTGCAAAGCTTTTATCATGCTTCATGTGGAGATTTTAGTACAGTGTATGTGAGGATTATATTTTAGTGCATGTGTGGGTTTTATGACAGCAAGGGCATTTTAATGAATTGTTAAAGATTCAGAAGCATGAATGCAAAGCCATTTTCAATTAATTTTTAATAAATAACAGTGAATGCAGCAATTTAAACATGGGGAACAGTAAAAACATTATTGTATATGCATAAGAATGTGCAAAGATAAAGCTAATTAAAACATAAAAAAGTGAACTGTGCAGAAAAGTTTGTGCTTTCAAAGTCACAAATTACTGCATGTAGGGAGCTCAAAAATGTTCTCTGCATCTTGGGACATGGGGTTTTGATAGAAGAGCATCGCCCATGTGGGTGAGGGAGCTAAGGGGATCACTCATTATCCACAATTTTTTGTTCTGTAGCATAGAATGCCTAGAAAAGGCCCTGTTTCTGGGCACTGTTACCTCCTTGCTCTGGAACACACTGTATCTGCCACAGATTCATTGGCTTGGCACAGTCCCTGACCAGAGTCACCATCTTCTCCAGGAGGGTTGGTTACCTCTCCATCATCTCCAGAAGCTGCATCTATGAAGACCTCATCCTTTCCCTGTCCTGTTCTCTCTCTTCTTTGCCACACTTCAGGAACCCTTCCTTCCGTTCATCCATCTCTTGGGACGTGAACAAGAGTTCTTTGAACGTGTCATTGCTTGAGCTCCTTTTCCTCCTACATTGACTGAACAGATATTCACTCAACGTTAGTACTGCTTGTCCTTGGTCGCCACAAGGGGTCAGCTGCTATGAAGAGAGAAAAAGGACAATGAATTGTTGTCCAAATTGTAGTGTCCTTGCCAACTGAGAGAAAATGTTGCTTTTACCACAGTTTTGGAATTCCATTCCCAGAGGCTCTTCTCTGTCTTCAGTAAGCTTGGCAATGGTAAGACATTTCCACAATCTTCCCTGTTTTTGTAGGACCCCTGGGACTGCGGTGGGAGGGGGCTGACCCCTGGTGGTTGTTGTGGCAACTTGGGGAAGGGAGTAATAAATGCCAAGTGGGCTGTGGGTGTTGGGGTGGCAGGAACTATGTAAAGACTGCAGCAGAGACAGGCTAACAACTGCATGTACCTCTGCAGACTGATCTGGGGATTGGGAGTAGGCGGGTGAGGTGGCCAGCTAGTAATTCCATGTGCACTTCCATAGGCTGTCCTTACTTTGTTGAACGTTATCCTCTGCCCTCTCCCTATAAGGCAGAGAAGGATTCTGTTCAAAAATGCTGTGCCACTGTTTGCCAAGATGGTGTCCTCAGAGCTGGTGGAGGAATGGAAGGGGACCACAAGCTATATGGGCCGTGCAATCTCCATGGCACATTAGGAGCACTACCTTTGCCATAAATTCTCTTTTTTAACACGTGCAGATCAGCATATAGCACACTGCAAAATAGATAGAGTTCTGCAGAAACCCAAGGATGGCTGAATTCCTTAAAGGGCCTGAAAATATATATATTTTTAAGTTTGCATAACATGACTTCCAGTGCCTTTTCTTTTCTGTAACTGCCACTACAATAAAAGTGCCTTTCCTTCAAACCATCTTGTTAACCGACCCAATGCCACCACCCTGGCTGGGGTGAGGGGAATCAATAGAGGTGATTACCAGGCGGGAGAGAGAATAACAAACATCATGGTAGGAGGTTGGGGGACGACACAGAAAACTTAAGCAGTGGTTGTGTGTTTGCATATTGGGGGGGGGAGAGGGATGGAGAGTTTGTACACTCTCTGGAGTGGCTGCCATTTGAGCAACACGTGGGGAGAGGATAAAAGCCCAGGTGGCGGAGAGACCAATATAATAGCACCCTGACAGTACCCAGAAAAAAAGTTGTTTTAAACCCCCCATACAGCTGTATTATATCGCACAGTACTTATCAGAAGTGGTCCCCCCCACTGTTTGGGCCTCCAGCGTGATTCACGTGGTTCCTCCATCTGTGATTCAGGGGGCCCCAGGACTGTGTTTGCCTTTTGGTTCACCAGATCAACAAGATCCTGGATTTTGGAATCAATCTTCTCCTGGGGGTTTAGTTGGTGGAGTCCACAAAATATAATGGTTCCGTGGCAGGATCTCTCCAAAATACATGGTCGAGAGCTTCACAGTAGTTGCAAACCTTGCGAGCTCTCCAAGAGGTCCTATTATTGTCCTTCACACTTTTGCAACCCAGCCGGAGCTCCTTTCCCTTCGTCTGGCACTGGTTTGGGTCCTGGTTGTACTTCCTCTCATTCATTTATTCAAATAGCTGCTTGTATGTTAGTGCACCGCAGTGATTAGAATTCAGACGGGCCTGTACACACTGCTCTCTCCACAGAGCAATGAAGTCAGGAACCTCAGCATGAAACCATGCTGAAGTACAAGGCATGGCTGATCAGTAATATCACACAGGTTTATGAACTTCCCACAAGCCAGAGTTGCAAAGGACAGCACATGACGGCATGCCAGCATTTAAACAGGGAGGTGACATCCAATCAGGATGACCCTGGGACAGTACAGAACACCCTGGATGACCCAGGTAGCTGACAAAGCAGTGTGGGATGCTGGTGCAAGGGCTTGGCAGATGTGCAACACTTGTTTCAGGATGCGGCTGCATCCACAGCTACTAATGTGTTGCAAGTAAACTCATCTCATCTCTCCATGAACCCACTTCCAAAATGGGTTTAATAACATGCGTTAAAATGCCGAACGATTCATAACAAGAAAAACGTTATGAACGCAAGGCCCTTTAACGTAAAGCAACTCCATTTAACCCACAACAAATTTCAGGCATAGATAAACCCTCAGAGACTTATCCAAGGTCACACAGGAACTCTATGGTGGAGCAGGCAGTTGAACCCAGGTCTTTTGAGTCCCAGGCTAACACCCAACCCAAACCGGACTCAACTGGACCTTGCTTCCTGTCTACGTATGCACACTAAAAAATGTTTCCCTGTGTTTAGTTTACAGTCTAACTAGACAAGATAGACAAAGGCCAGGAGAAGAAAAGTATTATCTCCATTTTAGAGATGGGAAACTGATGCCCAGAGAGATGCAGTGATTTGCCTGTGGCAGAGGCAGGAAATGAATCCATATCTCTTAGGTCCCAGTCCAGTGCCTTAGCATAGGACCTTTCTTCCTAACAGGTCCGTGTCTTCTAGGATTCTGGGACTCAAAATAATTGTAAATTACTGTGTAAAAATCCAAAAATTCTTTTTTTCTGGAAAAAGTCTAGTGATCAATTACTGAAGACAGACAGACACACACACACACACACACACACACACACGAACACAAGATTAGTTTTGAGCAAAACTCTGATTGTGCTGCTTTGCAATTCTAGAGAATATGTCCTTGTATTCCTGAGAGGCAAGTACGGTGGGGAAAGAGGAGCTAAGGGAATCCTCACTAACGCTGTGTGAAAATCAGAAATTCTGGTTACGCCTAAAGAAGCGCATATTAAATTATTTCCTAGCAAGGTCACAAAAGAGAACTAAGAAGAGATGGACATGCAGGTATCAATTCCAATTTTTATGTCTCATTGGAAGGCCTCTGTGTATTTTTTTTCCTCTCTCTTTCTCCATTGTACCAAACAAAAAACAAAAACAAAAAAAACCCTTCTCTTTTAGCTTAACTAAACACCAAGAACTTGTTGCAGTTACATTTCACAACCAACAGATCCTCTGATCCTCTATCTTCCAAGAACCTAGGAAACTCTTACCATCTCCCCAGTCACTCTCCAGAGCTTCCAACATTTGATGATCTTTCCGCTATTCCATCTATGGCAAGTGAGACTGTGTTTTACTGGAGGCTTTAGACTCTGAAGGGTGGGGGGGATGTGGGTTATGTAGAAAGCATCTGTTACCAATGTCAGAATGCAGAATGCAACTATCACATGACAGGGAATTTGGCTCAAATAGAAAGCATAAGCCCAAGCATATTAGAGAGCATAGGACACTCCATCCTAAGATACCAAAGGGAAACCAGAGGGAGAACAAGAGAGCACTTAGGTCTAAAAGAAGAAAGGAGATGGTCAGACAGACACTGTAGTTTTATAAGGGAGGCTGGAAAATGGTTTGTAGCCTTAGACAGAAAGGCTCGGCATATATAAATAGTCAAAGAACCAGTCACATTATGGAGAAGGATCAGAAAAGCCATGGCAGACACACCCAATCTGCATTTGAGAAAGGTCTGCCTTAAAGGGTCAGATTTTCAAAAGAGCTCAGTACCCAACTGCTCCCTTTAGGCACCTAAATGCAGTGATCAGAACTCACCTCCCCTGTGCTCAAATGACTCCATGTTCTCAAAAGAAGCTGCTTGGTGCTAAGAACTCTGGAATATCTGGCCATTTCATTTAAAAGACTAAATAGGAGATGGGTCCTTTTGAAAATCTGCCCCCAAATTTTACTACAAAAAACCCCCATGAAATACTAAATTAATGCACTGTTAAATTAGATTCAAATCACAGACAAGACAAGGAAATCCAGGTTAAATTGCAACCTAAATTCTAAATCCTCTACCATTACATGTTTTAATGTTGGGTCTCTGCATTTATATGTATATGAGCGAACGACATTGTTCCATTACTGCCTGAACCCACAGAGAGGATAAGGGATCTGTTATTATTGCTTACTGAAAGAGTTTCTCTATAGTTCAAGAGTTAGAGGCCTGTGGCGTGCTAATCTCAGCTCCCATAGTGTGCGATTTACATTTGGATTTTTGTCTTTCTGCAGACATGGGTTCTTTACAGCATAAGCACTGGTGAACAGGTCTAGGTGAACAGCAGAACACAGAAGTACACAGAATTAGGCAAATATGTCAAAATTATAGGTTTGTTCAATGCATTTAGGAATAAGAGGAGGGATCAAGCAATTATTCTGGCAAAAGTATGCAGTAGCTAGATCACAGCGTCTGGGAAGAAGGTAAAGAGCAGAATGGAACATCAGTGTTGATTTGGGTGACCCACCTCGAAATGATAAAGGGCCTGGTGAAAGAACACCCAGATTTTAAAAAATAAAACTAAAAAACTACTTTTCAGCCAGCAGACACAGATAACATTCAGCCAAATGTTCACGAGAAGCCAGCAGAGGAAACTGGAGAGTGTTTGCTGTAGAAAAGCAATCGTAGTACCATCCTTAATAAGGGAATCCCAGGAAACTGTCAGTTGGTTAGTGCAACATCAATATTAATTAAAACGACAGCACGTCTTTGTAAAATTAATGCCATCCCAGAGGTGGCTGCATTTTAGGGCCACAGATTTCTGTATCTGTACTTTCCACCATGTTTTTTGGTAGTTGGAGCTCTGAGCCAAGCAGGCCTATGAAATAATTGTTTGTGTTACCCCAAATGCAACTGACTTTTCAATGCCATGATCACACTACTATGTTCAGGACCAGACAGAGAGTCTGGGGGCAAGTTAACAAGATAATCCTAAGACTTTACTGATGCATTTTATATTTAAAGAGGATGAAGGAGCATACGGGGAAAAAAATCTTTGGACAAATCCCATCCTCTTGCTGCAGCAGGAGTGGAGGCCAAGTGCTGTTTTGTTTTATAATGGGAGTGTGTGTAACATGTTGGTTTTTTACATGGAAGAGGTGCATGAGACTTATTTTGGGGAGAGTGGAGTACATCAGTGGTTAACACAATACATGGGTAGTAAGGAGAAACCCTTCACTGGAGATCTCCCTCCTTTTACGATTTCTGTTGGTAGGTGTTTCACTGAGGCACTCCCTAGCTTGTTTTTAATTATCTTTATGGAGTACAGCCAAATTTGAAAATGTTGACCTCATCTGCAATGCATTAGTTTCTCCATCTGTAAAACTGCAGTAACAGCACTTACCTACCTCACACTGGGGTTATGACAACTAAGGGCTGGTCTACACTAAACAGTTAGGTCGACATAAGGCAGCTTATGTCGATCTAATTATGTGAGTGTCTACATTCCAGCCTTCCTCCCACCGATCTAAGTGCCCTACTACACCGACATCATAACTCCACCTTCACGAGAGGCATAAGGCTTATGTCGGTGTAGTTAGGGCGACGCAGTGTCTGTGTAGACACTGTGTTCCTTACATTGGCTGTCTAGAACCCAGCTGCCCCCCAGCCCCCAGTACTCCTGGAGAGCTGGGCAGCTGGACCCTGCTCCTGGCTGGGAGCCGGAGTGAGAAGCCTGGGGGGCTTTCCCTCGCTCCCAGCTGGGAGCCAAAGCCCAGGTGGCTTCAAACCTCGCTCCTAACTGGGAGCCGGGGTGAGAAGCAGGCGCGGCTTCAGACCCCGCTCCCAGCTGTGAGCTGAGTAGCCCCTCGCACCTGCTCCCTCCTGGGAACTGGGCAGCCTTGTCAATTTCACAGCTTGGTGAGCCATGAAATTGACAAGGCTGCCCAACTCCCAGGCGGGGCAAGAGGGGCCGAGAAGCCGGGGCAGCTGGACCCCACTCCCCAGAGGCGAGAAGCCCCATGCGGGCAGCTTCCCCCCACTCCCAGCAGGGAACAGGTAGGGGAGAAGCCCCAGGCGGGCAGCTTCCCCCTACTCCCGGGGGGAACGGATAGGAGAGAACTCCCACGTGATTTCCTCCTCTTCCAGCGGGGAACGGTGGGGCAAGAAGCGCCAGTGGGGAATGGGTAGGGGAGAAGCCCCTGGAGGCTTCCCCCACTCCCTGTGGGGAACGGGGAGCAGGGAGGAGAGGGCAGCCTGCCGGGAGCCTGTGGGGCAGCCAGACTGGGCTCTCAGCTCCCCTCAAAGCCCCTCTTAGGTTGGTGGAAGCGCTCCTGGTGAGGACGCGCACTACCGACCCAAGGAGGGTAGTATGGACATGCACCACCGCAGTAGCTGTAAGTCGACCTAGGTTTGTTGTGTAGACATACCCTAAGTAGTTAGTCTGTCAGATGCTATAGCAGACTTAAAATTCATCCAATTGCACACACAGCCCTTGTCCCAGCTGCTCTTGTTGACGCCACTGCAGACGTGATAGATGGGGGAGTAGGGAAGGACCTCAAGGACACTCTCTCTCTCTCTCTCTCTCTCTCTCTCTCTCTCTCTCACACACACACACACAGTGTGAAAATGGTGGGGGGTTATGCAGAGAGGGGAAGAGAAAGTGAAAGGGGTTAGGATGGGGAGGGGACACTAGTACTTGCTGGACGATGACAAGGAGTGGAGTGGAGACTGGAGCTGGCTAGGTAAGGCAAGTGGGACTGGAACAAGGAGCCCGGGGTGAGGAAGAGACAGGACTGAGGCAGGGACAGGTTGGAGGGGATGGGGCAGAAGGGGGCAAACTCAGGAAGAATGGACAGAAGAGTGTGACCACAAGTGCACACCCCCACAGAGCCTGGAATGGAACCCAAGATATCTAAGTCTCAACTTTCCTCTACTGTCAGCAAATATCTGTGAAATCCCCTGCCAAAGTGTGTATCTCATCCCCCTCTAGTGCTGGTTCACACAGATTCTCATAGAAGATGACAACCCACTACTGCTATCGGTTACTCTGTTAGCTCAAGAGGCAGAGATCTGTGTGGTGAATCTAAATGTTCCAACCCTGCTGATGAACTATGTGGGTGTCAATATGATGCTAGAGGAAGGATATTTTTTTCAGTTGTTTTTTTTTTAATCTTAGGAAATTACACCCAAAAAAAAAGTATGCTAAAAGAACATAAAGGTTGCAAACCAAGCACTCAACATTTTGGAAATACCAGAATTAAGGCTTCCTGTGCAACCTTAATTGGGGCCCCTTACGTGTATGCATTAAGATACATTCTTTAATTACATGTTCATATACTATTTTTTCCACAGGACCTCTGCTTCGTTCAGTGTACAGGATGGGGATGAAATAGGTTTGTGTAGTGAAGGAGGCTGTTGTCTATAGCAGTGGTTTTCAAACTTTATTTCTGGGGACCCAGTTGAAGAAAATTGTTGATGCCCGCAACCCAACAGAGCTGGGGATGAGGGGGTTGGGATGTGGGAGGGGCTCGGGGCTGGGGCAGAGGGTTGGGGTGCGGGGGTGAGGGCTGTGGGGTGGGGCAGGGGGTTGGGGTATGTGAGGGGGTCAGGGCTCTGGGCTGGGGGTGCAGGCTCTGGGATGGGGGCTGGGGATGAGGGGTTTGGGGTGCAGGAAAGGGGTTGGGGGGGCTCAGGGCTGGGGATTGGGACATGGGGTTGGGGCGTGGACTTACTTCTGGCGGCTCCCAGTCAGCGGCGCAGCTGGGGTGCAGAGGCAGGCTCCCCACCTGTCCTGGCACCACGGACCGCGCTGTGCCCGGGAAGCAGCCAGCAACAGGTCCAGCTCCTAGGCGGAGGCGCGCAAGCAGCTTCACGCGACTCTCAGCCGCAGGCACTGCCCCTATCCCCCAGCTCCCATTGGCCAGAAACTGGCCAATGGGAGTGTGGAGCCGGTGCTCAGGGCAGGGGCAGCACGCAGAGCCTGGTGGCCCCCTTGTCTAGAAGCCGGACCCACTGCTGGCCGCTTCCGGGCCACAGCACGGTGTCGGAAAAGGTAGATACTAGCCTGCCTTAGCTGGGCAGCACCACCGACGGGACTTTTAACGGCCCGGTCAGTGGTGCCGACCAGAGCAAGGTGACCCAGGGCCTTACATGCCGTGACCCAGTACTGGGTCATGACCCACAGTTTGAAAAACTCTGGTCTATAGGACACCTGCCTCATCTGCTGCAGAAGTTGGAAGGTGCTCAGTGAATGAGGCAGGGGATTGCAGGAACAGAAAGGATGATCCCATAGTAAAAGCAGCTGAATGCTGCCCGGAAGAACTGGATTCTATCCTGTCTCTGCCATAGAGTTCCTCTGTGATGCTCAGCAAGTCACTTCAACCAAACTTTTCACATGTGGTCACTAATTGTGCATTCCTCATTTTCTGGGTGCCTGACCTGAGATCATGAGGTCTGATTTGCAAAAGTACTGAGCACTCACAGCTGCAACTGAAGTCAATGGGACCTGTGCTTTGATCATATAAAGTGTTATCTAATGCTCAGATCTCTGAAAAATCAGGTCCTGGGCATCCCAAATTAGGCACCCTATATTAGTAGATACTTTTGTCCTTAATTTTCCTGTGCCTTAGCTCCCCATCTCTAAAATGGGGACAATACATACTCATCTCCCGGAGTGCTGTCAAAATAAATACTTTAATATTTATGAAGCACTCAGATACCAATAATAATGAACCCCACAGCAAAGCCCGTGAGGAAATTAATACTGTATTCAGAGCAGGGGCTGCATAGTGTGCAGTAAATAAGGCATGTGGCCATCCCTTGAGCAGTGGGGCAAAAACAAATTACTAGTTGGCTGCACATTAAGTAAGCCCGGTCCATCCTGTGCACTGAATGAGGAGGTCCTGTGGCAACAACAGTATGTGGTCACTTAATTAAAGAATGTATCTTACTGCATCTGTACAAGGAGGCTGAATAAAGATTGCACAGGCAGCCTTAATTCTGGCATTTCCTAACTTTTGAGTGCTTGCCTTGGCAACCTTCAGAATGTTATTTTTCACATCGTTTTTTGGTGTAACAGAGTGGTATAGCTTCTTCCCATAATACCAATACAACTCCTAGTGTGGATGCAGTTATATCACTAACTATAACAGTAGGAAACCAACATAGTTACAGCGGTACAAAAACTGTGTGCAGACCAGCCCTTCGATTTTAACCTGGAGCCATGGCAGTCATTTGCTGTGCACAGAGGAAACACATTAGAAGGAACATTAGACAGAGAGTGCTCAGTCTCCATGGCCCACTCGGGCCATCTCTCCTGAAACCGCCAATAAGGGTGTAAAAGTAGCAGGTGAGTGTTTTTTTTGAATTGCAGCCCCCGTCCACTAAGGTCTTGCCTGAAACCCATTTCTCACAGACCACCAAAAACCCATCAGAGGGCCCTATCTTTCAGATACTACCAGCCGGGGCAGGATGCAAACAAGTAACTTAGATACGGGAACTCTATTATTGCCTATTATTGATCACATGAACTATCTAGCCCTCTCAGATTTCCCCCCTCAAAGTTAAGACAGAAAAATGATCCACCTGGGGAGAGATCTAAGGCAGCATCGCCACTGGGAGTTTAAGCATTGGAATCATCCATGATGCTCTATCACTGAGAGGTTTCAGAGGCTGTTAGACAGCTTTTGTAAATGAAATCTCATTACATGCAGGGGTCTGGACTAGGTGACCTGGAAAGTTTCTTCCATCCTTTAGATTTATGATATTCTTGAACACCATTACTGTCATGTCCATTTTATCACAGTAGTTTCTCACTTCGGTGTATAGTAACTCAGATAAATAGGGGAGATATCTGAAGCACACTTTAAACAACAACAACAAAATATCTCAGCAGTGGCCTCATATCAATGTGCGTTAATACAAAAAGTAGCACTATACATCAAATTCTAAATACTCCTTGTCTTCCTTACAATATTCTTGCAAGCAAGGCCATATGAGGATTTTATTAGAAAATAAGAGACAATCTTTCCCTGATGGCAAGACCCTCATCAGATATGCTCACTAACAGCTGCTCTCTGGTACAGAAGTTCTTAAGGGTTCTGCTAACAAGATTTTTATTTTTCTTTAAATTTTTCTGAAAAGACAAACAGATGGTATATAAGCTTCTGCTTATAACTTCTCAGAAAATGAAGGGATCAGCTAATAAAACCTTCCCAGCCACCATTTAAAACATCTCCAAGTGAAAAGTTATTTAAATTAAGTCCAAGTTCAGAGAAGATATCTGTTGGTGGAAAAAAGCTTTGATAAGGAGGCACTGACTCCAAGGACTGGATCTCACCACAACTTTGAGGAGGAATTGATAATGTAGACAGATCGGGACTACCAATCTTTTTATGGTTTTCATTTGGAAGGGGACTGAATATAATCTGATTACTGATCATTTAGCTCCAAGTAAAAGGCGGTTGAGTAAGCGGAGCTAGAAAAGTTTTTTTAAATTAACATTTAAGTATAATATCTAGTCAGTGACCAAGGGTTTTGGACTGACAGGGAGAAGAAAAAGGGTCACTTGCATCCTGGGGGCCCTGAACTCAGAAAAATAAAAGTGGGATGTTTCCAAAACGACAACACTATCCCCGCTCTGGAAAGTTCACACAGCTCAGCTTGGTCGTTCTATTGAAGCATCTGAAATAGCAAGGGGGAAGGGAATCAAGGCTTTGGGCTGGACTGAGAGGGACTGTAAAATGCCTCTGATGTATGGCACAATGCCCAGGCAGCTGCTGCACAAATGCCAGAAGTGGGACCTTCCACTGCTTCAGCTGGATCCCTCTTAACGTTTTGAATTACAGATGGATACCTCACTTTATGGGATTCTGTTGGAACACAGGAATGCAGAGGCTGCTGCCACATGTGTCCTTATCATTCTAGTTTGAAGCCCCTGGTGGGAAAATGGTAGGTAGGTAGGTCTAAAATAATAGCTAAGGAGTGTGTTTTAGCATCTTCATATTTGGGGTTGCAGAAATTAATTCTTTCTGCTACTTCAGACACTACAGCCGGTTCCTGTTAATCTATTAAATGCAAAAAAACCCAACATCAATGCAGCAGTAAGATTGAACCGGGGGGGGGGTTGTTTTTCTTTTGTTTTAAAGATAGAAAGTAGAGAAGTTAAGGTTCTAGAGCAACACAATATTAATCAGGAATTGTGCAAGTTAAAGTACACAACCTTACAGGTTATCTGCAATTTTTTTTAAAGTGTGTTATGCCTCGTTTTGCTTCTTTATGATGTAAATAAGACAAGCTTGGACTTTTGGGTTTTGATTTTTAAATGTTTTACTTTCTTAATACTTTAGAAATAGCAGGAAGGTAAAGTCTGATATTCCCTGTTTTGCTGGAAGCCTTTCTTGGATGACTCCCTTTAATTTAACAAAAATTTATTTTCTCCCAATGTTTTAAAGCATTTGCATTAAGTAGGTGTTAAAAACAGAGTGTACAGCTTTTTAAACAGCCTGAATTAAAAAACCCTCTTCCTAATTTAACTAAATTTCAACTTCTTTAGTACACTACCCGTTCTCTACTGATCAAAAGATTCTTGCAAGGTAGAAAAGAACTGAATTTCTAATGTAAAAAATCAGGGAGAAAAAAAATCTAAAGGCTTTCAAGCCTTCTTTATACATCATAAACCAGGAAAATGTACACAAACATGATTTTCCCCCCCTTTGCAGGTCCCCTTTAACAAAGCATTGACATAGTTTGTAAATTCTATTGCTTGATTGTTTTCAAGAAAAAGAGAACAAAATTGTCTATGAAGAATTCAACACAATTCCAATAAAGCTTTCAGGCTTACACAGCTCATTGAAATGAATGAGGTTGGAGAGGGATGGAGTCCTACCTTTCACCACAGCTACTGCTGACTGGAAATAGTTTGCAAGGCTGGGTTAACAGGGCAGCAGCACATCTGTTTATCTCACAACTGAAAAAGATAAAAAAAAATTTCTAAACAAAAGCTCAGAGTTTACTGAATGCAGCAAATGAGAAAAAATCTGGGGATCAGTATGAGAGAATGTTAGGCAGGGGTTACAATAAACTGCTTGCAACTTTAACTGGAATGTTTGCTACCAAACCCTATCAAATACCACATTCATCTTTTGAGAAAGTAGGTATTCCTCTGGTCGATGTAATGCCAATCTGGAAAGGATTACTTTTAGAGGTCTGGTAAACCCACTGCAATATACCATAAAGTAGTAAAAATGGCGCTCAGAGCCTTTTCCCCTTCTTTAATGCTTTAAAGGAAAGGTACAAAGAAAGTCCACACCAACACTCATATTGGTAGGTGAGTGGGACAGTGTGGAAGGGGGCAATTTCCTCTCATGCTTTTTGCTTGGCACACTACTTGCACTCAGGGCTACCCTGATCTTTAATATGGAGGTGTTGCCCAGGGAACCCACAGGCCTCACATGTAGTGTTTGATCTTCACTGGAGTTGCCAGGGCAACTCCCCCAGCTGCACCTCGCTCCACCTTCTGTGTATGATGTACACACACAAGGCTTCTGATTGATCACCAATGTGGATCTTGACTGAACAAGATTTGGGCACCCTCTGAGCTCCTGTTCTGCAGGAGTGATTTGAGAGGAAGTTCTTGTGGCTCCTGCACTGGGCTAGAACTCACGAGATCCAGGGCGTACTCCTCATTTACTGTGACCTCATGCAAGTCACTTACTCCCTCTGTGCCTTGTTTCCTCACCTGTAAAACAGGGATAATGATACTTCCTTTGCCCCACCTTTTGTCTGCCTTGTCAATTTAGTCTGCAAGGTCTTTGGGACAAGGACTCTCTCGGATGGCTTGTCTTCACTGCACAGTTAACTCGGGCTCTTACTTGCATACACTGCCCTTCATCTGGCTCTCATGCACACACAAAAGCCCTGGGTCTATAGGCTAAAGTCCGATGGCTGCTTACAGGCGGGCTGATAACTGCCCATTCTACAGTGAGGACTCAGGCTAAACCACTCAAGGGCCAACAGTCCTCCAGTACCTTCCCACAATTCCCCCTCCCCCCCCCCCCCCCCCCGGTGTGGCCAAAAGGACAGACAAGTTCTCCCACAATTCACTGGGAAATAATCAAAGCAGCTCAGCTTACTGCCCCACAAAGAACCCTGGGATGTGCCCCAGGGGTCCTAGCAACAAACACAGGTGAGTGGCGCACCAGTGTGGACACAGTTCAGTGGACATATTCGAGTCTGGCTCTGCAGTGTGGCCACTCACACCCAAGTGCCAGTCCCCTGGGTTAATTCTACAGTGAAGACATACCCGTAAGGTATGCATGTACAGTGCCTAGTATTGGGGGCCAATGATCTTTGTTGGTGCCTTTAGGCACTACTATGCTATAAATAAATGTTTTATTCCCCACCAAAAAAAATACTAACACTAAGCGTAACAAACAATAGTCGATTGTGTCGTCTGTCATTTCAGGCTGGATAAGTGTTCAGTGACTCAGATCGGAAAGTACAAAAAGGCAGCAGCAACAGGAATTTTACCCAATCTCGATTTTCCTTTTGGTTATTTCATCACGTAGGGGAACATTATTAGAAGAAGGAGAAACCGCTGAGAGCACTACTGACAACTGCTCCCAAATCCTCTGTTGTGATCCATCACTTGACAGCACCTCATCTTCTTGTGCAGTTTTTTTTTAAAATAACATAGCTGTACCCTGAACAAAAGGCGCAACTAATATTCACTCATTCATTTTATTAAATTCTGCTGCCTAGTCAGCACCCTATAATCATTTTAATATATGGGATGTGGCAGTTCAAAATAAAAGTCTTCAATTTATTCTAAGTTACAGCTTGTTGGGCATAAATCACACAGCGCTGGATATTCTGCATGATAATGGGACTTAGAAAACTACCAATTCTTGATCCTAGCTTGTACTGCACACTAAACGGTTGGAGATTTATTTAGCACATTTATAACATCCCAGTTGGCTGGCAGTGTGTGAATAAAATCAATACAAAACATTACAATCAAAAATAAGATCCAGCTAGCCCAAAGGGCTACCAACCAGAAAATGAGGATCTGCACAAAGGTAACTAATGCTGCCAACTCTTGCAATTTTACCATGAGCCTCGCAATATCTGGCTTTGTTTTAAAGCCTCGGCTCCTGGAATATATGTGATTACCATCTCAGCTTTAATTTAAAAATAAAAGTTTCTAGCCCTCAAGCAAACCGGGACTCAATCAGCACATATTTTTCTAACAGGTGCCAACTGATCTGGGGTGGGAGGGACAGCGCTCTGTACAAGACAGTTTCTGCATCAACAAGCTTGCCATCTAACTCAACAGACAACACTGGGCGTCCCAAAGGATGGTGCTAGCTAGGAGTTTGGGAACTAAATTCTGGCCCCATTGATTTCAATGGAAAAACTTCCACTGACTTCCTGATGAGTCAAGCTTTAACCATGTGAGTTTTATTGACACAAATTAGCATGTGTTGGCCTTGTGGAAGAAGTGAAACTTCAAAGGTATTTTAATGAAGATAGTGGCAGATGGCTGCCACTTTTACAATAAGTGTTCTGGAGTTCTCCTGGTTCTATCCCATCACAGGATTCATATTAGGGTGACCAGATGTCCCAATTTTATAGGGACAGTCCCGATATTTGGGACTTTTTCTTATATAGGTTCCTATTACCCCCCACCCTCTGTCCCGATTTTTCACACTTGCTATGTGGTCACCCTAATTCATATAAACACATAAGCTCTGATTTGGAGTGGGAAGCATATTACCTTCAGTACTTTGAGAACTTTGTCCTACAAGTTATTAAGCAGTTTAAAGAATAGACATTATGGATACAAGTTGGATCACTCTCCAACAGACACTGGGATTATTTATTTCTTTGTAAATTTTTTCCACACATTTATGAAACCTCAGTTAAAATATTTTTAGAAAACTAGCTAGCACAACATACAATATCAATTGTGCAGCTAGTAATCACATGCAGACATTATCAATATTTCACCTTAAAAAAGTGTTAAAAAACAAAACATCTTATAAAAAGAGCGGTAAAGGTCAGAAATCGTTATTGGCACAACTATGGTTATTAAAGGCCAAAATTAACTTGTTTGCTTAAAGCTAGGCACAAAAGTTCATATTTAAGCTTGATTTCCAAAGATGCCAAATATTCACAATTCTCACTGAAATCATCTCCCAAAAGATGCTAAAATATGGATTTAGGTGCCAAACTTTAGGCACAAATGTTCTAAAATGTTGGCTTCAATTGCAGATCAGTTGATATAATTCCACATTCCAGCTATCTGAACCAAAAAGAAACTATGTGAAATAAATCTAGGAATATGAGAGAAAACAGGACTGAATAATGTGAATTTTGTCACAGAAAACTGAGGGGGGGGGAACTGTTAAATTCAGGCTTCCGATCACACCTCTGGCTTTAATGTTTACTACTAGCACTGCAAATATTTCATATTCAGACTCAAGTGGACAGCTCTTTAAAAAAACAAGAAGAGAGATTTAGCACTGTAAAAATTAAAGGTGAAATGCTGGCTCCACTGAAGTGAATGGGATTTTTGCCACTGACTTCAACAGAGTCAGGATTAAGATTTCAAACCACACTACATGTGCTTGAATTCATTAAAACCAAACATTATAGGACTCAAACATTGCACAGGAAGGAAAGCCAGAAGAAACTAGCGATCCAGTGATCAAACTTAGTTTAATATAAAAGATTAGTGGGGGAAACCATTTTAATTTATAACACACACTGTGATCAAGTGACAAGGCACCGCTTTAAAAAGGGGGAGGGAAAGGCACATCTAACACACACTCCTCTTGTCGATCCAAATGAGATGAATCCATCATCACATTCTAGGGGTTGATTATTCTTAGAGGTTTTCTAACGCTGAAAATAAAAGGGGGCACTAATGTTCATGAGGGTGACAGAAAACCTAGCTGAGTAAGAAATTTTAGACAGAGTTATTTACAGATATTTTCCTGTGAGAAAAGAATGGAAAGAATGTAGCTGGGACCATTAACAAATCCACTAGAACACTGGTCTGTGCATTATAGCCAGTAGATTTGGTGAAGGGGGATGGTGGGAGTAGAAATCCAAACTTTAGCCTGTAATCAGAAAAATCCTGCTTTAGAAATTTGAACCAGCAGCTAGAAACATGTAACATAATATAGAACCCTCCTTAAAGGTACCCAACCTCCACAGGCATTAGAAACAAGAGAGCGCTTATACTGTGTATGTGAGGTCTATGACTGCAGCCAATGAAGGATTGAAAATTTCGCTGAAATAAAGCCAGAGATACTAAATCCTTTTATTACCCTGCAGGGACCTATTCACAAAGAAATGACATGAACAAAATCTGTGTTTCCTTACTTTTTTTGTGTGAATGGTGCCGCATTTCATGTGTGCAATTCATCAATAAAAAATGTTGACAGGACAGAAGTTTAAATATATGCACACCATTAAACAGAACAATTAAGATTAAAAATTAAATAAAAATGGCCTAAAGTGACATTTTGGGTGAATTCTCTAGACCTATTTCTGGAGATCTGGGTTCAAATGCAGTAATGGCATAGTATAGTTTACCTTTTGTATGGCATTTGATATGGTTCTGCATGAGTGTTCTCATGGGGTAACTAGAGAAATGTGTATGCAACAGAAGTACTATAAAATGGGTATACAATTAAAAAAAACAGAGAAGCTATTAATGGTTCAGTGTCAACTAAGAGGAAGTATCTAAGGAGGTACCACAGGGGATCCATTTCCAGTCCAGTGAATAGGCAATGATGTAATTGTCATCCAAGAGAATGGAATGGGGAATATATAAGAAAGATCTGGGGTTGATACAAGGTTGGGAGGGACTGCTAGTCTTTGGGAGGACACGGTTAACCCTTTCCCTGCTGCTTAGCATACCAGCTACATGCAGGCACAGAAAAGCTCTTCCATTACTTCCCAGTACACCAGGTATGTCACTCTGTAGTGCTGATGTCCCACTGTAATATCAAGGCTGCCAAACATGGCACGCCACACAGAAGCTGCCACAGAGTTCAGCCAGAGAAAAGCTTAAATATAAAGTAATTATGACAAACTGGAGAAAAATGTGCTGAAACTGAAGAAAAAAAAGAAGACAACTTGAACAGTGGGATTTGGGATTAATAGTTATTGGAGAATATTGGTTTGACAGTCAGTCGATAGGAATCAACAATGAGACTTGCGAAAAAAGGGCATTTGTCATACTGAACTGTAGCAACAGAAGTACCAATGTGTAAAGCAAGCCAGGTAATTATTCCTCTCTCAACAGCACCAAATTAGATGTCAATTGCAGTGATGAGTTAGTTTAGGTGCCACTTGTTTCAAGACTGCCTTCCCAGATGCAAGAAGTTTTCAGCTTACTTTGTGGGAAAGATCAATCATACCTACTACAGCTTCAGACCCCCAGAATCCAATGCTGGGAAATAAATCAGCTTCTTTAACCAAATACGGACAAATCATGCAGCCAGCACTGAAGAAATACCTGCCACTCACTTCTGGATCAGACCTTTGCCTCTCATGTCTAGTGAAATCCAATAAGAAACAACTAGGTCCATTAGAGAAAGAGATCAACCACCATTCCTTCACAGAGCGCTGCCTCCCACTCATACTGGAAGAGTCAATAGGGCATTTTAGTGCAAGCCTCCCCTCCCAGTACTGCTTAGGACTCCATAATGGGGGGTATCATCTAGAGCCCTTATAAGACAGGGACCACCCAGGGCCTTATATGGGTGGACTCCCCCCTAGGGTTTTATGATGGGGGGACCCCAAGGCCATTATAATCGAAAGGATCAACTTAGGGCCCTTATAATGGGGGGGCTCAACAGGCCTTATAATGGGGGATACTGCCTAAGGCCCTATAATGGAGGGCACCCACCTCAGGTACTACCATTAAAGGGGAACACACACAGGTCTTATAATGGGGGAATCCCCAGCATCCTAGAATGGAAGGAGACTTGCTAAAGGCCCAGCTCACCTTCAAGAAAACAGCGCTCAGTGTAAGTGACACTGTCAGCTACTGTTCTCTCTATATTTCCTTTTCTAGGCAAAGTGACTGAGAAGTTGGTAATGTGCTGTCTCCAACAGCACCTGACCTCCTTCAGTAACCTAGTAAAGATAATCTAGGCATGGCCCAACACCTAAATAAATACTTTGCCTCAGTTTTTAATAAGGGTAATGAGCTTAGGGGGAGTGGCTACAGTGGCCAGTGGTAACAAGAATGCGAATTGCCACATCAGAGGTGGAAATTAAATTCAGCTTAATGGGACCAAATCAGGGGGCCTGGATAACCTTCATCCAAAAATATTAAAGGAACTGGCACATGAAATTGCAAAACCAATAACAAGAATTTGTAATGAATTTGTAAACTCAGCAGTTGTACCCTGTCACTGGAAAATCGCTAATATAGTTCCTGTTTTTTAAGAATGAAGGGGAAAAAAGGGATCCCGGAAACTACAGACCTCTTAGTTTGACCTCAACTGTATGCAAGGTCTTGGAACAAATTCCAAAGAGAAAGTAGCTACGGACATAGAGGTAAACGGTAACTGGGATAAAATACAACATGGTTTTACAAAAGGTAGATCATTCCAGACCAATCTGATCTCATTTTTTGAGAAGATAACTGATTTTCTAGACAAAGGAAATACAGTAGATCTAATCTACCTGGATTTTAGTAGGGCATTTGATACAGGTTCACAAGGGAAATTATTAGTTAAATTGGAGAAGATGATGATTAATACAAGAATTGAAAGGTGGGTAAGGAACTGGATAAAGGGGGTACTACATGGGTCATACTGAAAGGTGAACTGTAAGGCAAGAGGGGGGTTACTAGTGGAGTTCCTCAGGGATCAGTCTGAGGGCCAATCTTATTTAACGTTTTCAATATTGACCTTGGCACAAAAAGTGGCAGTGTGCTAATAAAATCTGCAGATGACACAAAGTTGGGAGGTACTACCAATACAGAGGAGGACCAAAATATCTTACTAGAAGAGGTGAATGACCTTGAAAAGTGTAGTAACATAAATGGGATGAAATTTAATACTGCAAAGTCATACGTTTAGGGATTAACAACAAGATTTTTTACTATAAGCTGGGGACATATCAGTTGAAAGTGACAGAGGAAGAGAAAGACCTGGGTGTACTGGCTGATCACTGGCTGACAGCACTGCAGCCATTTAGAAGGCTAATACAATCCCAGGATGCATCAGGCAAGGTTGTTCTAGTAGAGATGGGGAAGTGTTATTACCCGTATACAAGTCACTGGGGAGATCTTATCTGGAATACTTTGTGCAATTCTGGTCTCCCATTTTTAAAGAAGATTAATTAAAATTGAAAGGTGCAGTGAAGGGCTACCAATATGATCAGAGGACTGGAGACCCTCCCTTATGAGAGGACACTGAGGACTTGTCTACATGACACAGTTATGTCGACAAAAGTCAGGTTTCGTCAACAAAATAGTGGAAGTGTACACACAATGCTCCTTCTGTCAACAAAACTCTGCTTTGCTGACAAAATAAAACCACCACAATGAGAGGCGTATAGCTTTTTGCGGCAAAGTTAGATCGACAAAGTATCTGTGTAGACACCATGCTTGGTTACATCATGGTAAATGGCCTCCAGGAGGTGACCCACAATGTCCATCCTGACCGCTCTGGTCAGCAGTTTGAACTTCACTGCCCTGCACCCAAGTACACAGGCATCCTCCCCTCCCCATTTGAAAGTCCAGAAGGCAAGGGAAGCAAATCATCACTCTGGTGCTGCACCAAAGACCTGCGGCTTCTATAAGGAGCTGAACACCATCCTTGGTGGTGCCCCACCTCCACTGCCAAGAGCCCCATGGATACTTTGGCGGGACTGGAGACAGCGGACAGTGGAGTCAACCCTGAGGACAAAGTCATGGATGAGGAGGTTGAGTTGGAAGACAATGTGGAGCACGTGGCAAGGTCGTCTGGTGGCGCAGCAAGTCAGAAACTCTTCTCCACTCCGGAGGGGTCTAGCCAGTCTCAGCAGTCCATCTCTGGCATGCATGATGCAGGAGAGAAGAGCCCTGGTAAGTGATCTTTTTGAGTTGATGCTGCTCAGTTATATGAGGTAGAGCTGTCCTTTGCTCTGTATATTCTAGAAGTGGGTGAAGGGATAGAAAGACTAGGTGTTTTTGAGTGTGCGCCACATTCCTCTGTGCAGCTAAGCAGTGCGGTGGAACAGTGTGTTAATGCACACTGAGATTTCACGGGAATCCTCCAGAGAGATCTCTAGGAAACTTTCCTGGAGGTACTCGCCAATCCTCTACCAAAGGTTCCTTGGCAGAGCTGCTTTGTTCCTTCCCATTTGTAGGAAATTTTCCTGCGCCAATCACTAGTGCAGGGACCAAAGTGGCACACGGGAAAGCAGCATAGGGACCGGGTCTGAAGCCGCACACGTGCAGGAGATGCACCCTTGCATACTTGCATCTGTTTTAAGGAGCAGGAGTGAGATATCTGCTTCAATAACCCTCGTCTGTGGGAAATGGTGGCAGAATTTACAATACTGTCCCTACTCGCCTTCAGTGATTACCTTAAAAAGCCACTTAGACCCTTTGCCCCATCTTGTGACCCAACCCCCTGCCCTGGTGGCAAGTTAACAAAGCACGGCAGAGTGCTGTATAGAAGGACACATTATTTGAACTCATTGTCAAAATGTTGGCTCAAAGCCTCCCTGATTTGAATAGCACCACATTGTACCCTTTAGTAGCCCTGGTATCTGGCTGCTCAAATTCAGGAGCCAGGTGATCCGCTTCTGCACTCCCCCCCAGGAGAAACTTTTCACCCTTAGCTTCACAAATATTATGGAGGCCACAGCAGACTGCTATGACCATGGGAATATTTTCCTCATTTAGGACTAACCTGCCACAAAGGCAGCATCAGCATGCTTTTAATCTGCCAAAGGCACATTCTAGGGTCATTCTGCACCTGCTCAACCTATTGTCAACCAACTTGCTGCTGTCCAGGTTTCCCATGTAAGGCTTCCTGAGCCAGGGGAGTAAGGGGTACGCTGGGTCTCCCAGGATCACTATGGGCATTTCAGTATCCCCCACTGGAATCTTGGTCTGGTCTCGGCTAGGAGCTTTCTGTACTGGACAGGATACCTGCAGATGCATGCGTCATGTACCTTTTCAGACCACCCCGTGTTGATGTCAGTGAAATGCTCATGGTGATCCACAAGTGCTTACAATACTGTAGAGAAGTACCTCTTTTTATTGATGTACTCCATCTCAAGATAGTCCGGGGCCAAAATTGGAATATGCCCCGCCACAGTGAGGGAATCCCCTTGCCGCAAAGCCATCCAATATTTCACACACATTTCCCAGAGTAACAATCCTTCTTGGCAGGATGTGATTAACAGCTCTGCACACTTGCATTACCACAGCCCCAACAGTGGACTTCCTGACTCCAAAGTGATTCGTGACCGACCGATGGCAGTCTGGAATCGCCAGCTTCCACACAGAAATCGCCATGCACTTCTCCACCAAGAGGGCAGCTCTTATTTTGGTATCCTTGCACCACAGTGCTGGGGCGAGCTCCGCACACAGTTCCAGGAAGGTGGCTTTCCACATCCGAAAGTTCTGCAGCCACTGCTTGTCATCCCACACCTGCATAACGATGCAATCCCACCACTCAGTGTTTGTTTCCTGAGCCCAAAACAACAGTCCACCGTGTTCAGCTGCTCCATGAATGCCAAAAGTAATCTGGTGATGTTTCTTTCCATGCACATAGCAGGTCAGGCAACTCTGATTCCTGTTCAGATTGGGAATTCATGATATACGGCATGACCATCCACGATGTATTCATAACAATGACCACAACAGAAGTGCGAGATATGTCCTTTCAGATAGAGATGGCAGGCACACAGTAAACAGTGGCCATTGAAAAATGCCACAAAATGCAGTCAGAAGCCCATGGAATGCTGGGACGGAAACAAATTGCATCATGGGATGTTGAATCTGCACCCATGATGCGCTGTGATCCATTCTGCCTTCCCACAACCCCTAACTGCGGAAGGTGGTGAGTAGCACAGTGGGCTAGCTAACCACACTACACTGCTCTCACTGTTGATGCTAGAGCACCAACTGTGGACAAGCTCCACCAATAGAAGGAGCATTATGTGAATATGCACAAGCAATGTGATTATCCCAGTTTTGGATCGTCAGCGTAACTTACGTCGACAAAACTGTGTAGTGTAGACAAGGCCTTAAGGAACTTGGCTTGGTTAGCCTAACCAAATGAAGACTGATGGGAGAAATGATTGCTCTCTATAAATACATCAGAGGGATAAACACCAGAGAGGGAGAGGAGTTATTTAAGTTAAGGGCCAGTGTTGGCACAAGAACAAATGGATGTAAACTGGCCATCAACAAGTTTAGGCTTGAAATAAGAAAATGGTTTCTAACCATCAGAGGAGTGAAGTTTTTTGAAGTTCTGGAACAGTCTTCCAAGGGGAGAAGTGAAGGGCGAAAAACCTAACTGGCTTCAAGACTGAGCTTGATAAGTTTATGGAAGCAATGGTATGAGATTGCCTACAGCAGCATGTGGCCCATTTGAGACTGCTAGTAGCAAATATTTCCAATGGTCGGAGATGGGACACTAGAGGGGAAGGGCTCAGAGTTACTAGAGAGAATTCTTTCCCAGGGGTCTGGCTGGTGGGTCTCGTCAACATGCTCAGGATCTAACTGATCGCCATATTTGGGTCAGGAAATTTTTTTCCCTGGGTCAGATTGGCTGAGACCCTGGGGTTTTTTGCCTTCCTCTGCAGCATAGGTCACGAGTCACTTGCTGGTCTAAACTAGAGCAAATGCTGGATTTTCTGTAACTTGAAGTCTTTAAATCATGATTTGAGGACTTCCGTAATTCAGCCAGAGGTTATTGGTTTATTACAGGAGTGGGTGGGTGAGGTTCTGTGACCTGTGATGTGCAGGAGGTCAGACTAGATGACGATGATGGTCCTTTCTGGCCTTAAAGTCTATAAGGGTATGTCTACACCCAGCCGCTAGTTCGGCGGCTGGCAATCGAAGTTCTGGGTTTGACTTATCGCGTCTTGTCTGGACGCGATAAGTCAAACCAGGAAGTGCTCGCCGTCGACTGCGGTACTCCAGCTAGACGAGAGGAGTACCACGGAGTCGACGGGGGAGCCTGCCTGCCGCGTGTGGACCGAGGTAAGTTCGAACTAAGGTACTTCGAACTTCAGCTACGTTATTCACGTAGCTGAAGTTGCGTACCTTAGTTCGATTTGGGGGTTTAGTGTAGACCAAGCCTTAGAGACTGTGGAATAACCCTTACTGGAGATATTCAAGATGGGAATGAGACATTCTTCTACCAGACACAATTTAAGGATAACCAACTCAATCCTGTCCATTGTGCAGGATAGACGAAAGACTCTTACAAGGTCTCTTCCACCCCTAAATGATTCTATATGGATTGCATATGTTAAAGTAGCACCCACACTCATACAGAATTTGGCATGACTGGCAATCTTTGCTCAGAAATTACTCAAAACTGCAAAAGGAGGGCGGGCTTGAAGTACAGCTGTATAAAAGTTCCATCTTGGAATAGCAGGGGATCCTGCAGGTCTGGAGTACAACACACTGTCCCAGCCGAGAGGGGAGCCCAGGACTGGAATAGCAGGGGGGCTGCAGGGCAGGACTGAGGGCATGGGCAGAGTTCCATGCTTGTGAAGCTTGCACTAAACCAGATTTTTAAACACACTCACACAAACATAAATCAATCATGTAAGAAAAATCTAAATTAAAGTTGAAAAACACTAAATAGGCAGAGATAACTTATTTGGAAACACTTTTGGGATCAGACACCTAATAACTGGCACAACAGTGACCGTCAATGAGTGACATGGTACTAAAACTGCCAAAAGAAATAAATAAGCTGGCATCTAGTGTTAAATCAGACACTGATAAGGCCAGTGACAGTGCAGTGACATTTGAAGAGGACAGCATGAGACAATAAAAACTTAACCACTTGCTGCCAGCAAGTCTGCAAATCTCACCATCCACATTTCTGTGTCATGCCAAGAAATCCAGCCCTCTGGAATTCACTATAAGCACTTTTTTTCTATTTTTTTGCTGGAGGTCACCTAGCAATAATACACATGAAATACACACAAATGAAATTCTCCTTAAAACAGAGAGGTCTCTGATGCTAATGGGAAATGTGGTATTTGGAGAGTTGATGAAATTGTAACAGCTGTTGCATGGGGGAAAAAAGAAGAGTGAAACGCTGGAGCCACCCTAACTGCTGGACCTAAGGAACAGCCCAAGAAGAGGGATATCTTGGAAGTTCTCACACACCTCTTCTCCCCGCAACCCCGACTCCCCTTTTTCCTCCAATTTATTTAAATTTTAGCTTACAGACAAAAAGAATAAAAGGTATAAATAGAACAGCCTACATTTTTTCTCATCCACCCAGACAACTCATCATCCATTAGATCACAAATCCTCCATGTATAATCTTAAACATTATGGAAATGTGCACCCATAGAAAACCTCACTATAGACAGTTAAACGCAGAGAAGGCTAATAAATACAAATATAAATCAATGACATCAGTCAGAGACATCCGCACCAGAAGATTTTGCAGCTCCCCAAAAATAATGAACAAAATTTAAATAGAAACTAAAGAAAAAAACCCACCAACCACATACCTACACATTTCAGCAGCATTTAAAATCAATCCATCCTGTACAGAGATGATTGGTAGCTGATGGCCAGTGTCTGCTTATTCAGTTTCTTTTAGATCACAGCTAGGAGCCAAATCAAATATTCACTTCACTCTCAAATTCCGTAAGGATCAGTAACATTGATACCAGGGACCAGAGCAAGATTACAGCATGGACCATGCTGGCAACTCTTGTGATTTTATCCCAAGTCTTGGAATATTGGGTATTTTTTCTTAAAGCCTCAAGTCCTGGAGCTGTGAGAGTCATCGCTTTCATTTAAATAAAAGTTTCTAGCCCACACAATTGTGAAGAAAATCTTGAAAGTGAGAACCCAAAAGGTTCAAAAGCCAGAGGGCAAATAAAAAGAACCAAAAACTCATGATTAACTTAACAGTTTTTGAGCACTTGAGGTTGGCATTAGTGCATAGGCACTACGGGAAATCCATTTGAGCAAGCTTAACTATAATATACTTTTTTGTGTGTGTTTTTTTTAAAAACACATCTCACACGTTGCAAGGATTATGAGCTGTCACTCAATGTCAAATTCAGATCAGACACCCTTGTTTGGAATAACGAGAGAAAGTGGACTGCTACCAGGTGTGTAAGAGTGCAGGGAGATTAAACTGCAGGAGAGTTCTGGAACAAAGGACTATGAAATATATGTCCTACAAGGGGTAGCGTCTCAGAGCCTGGGCTCCAGCCCAAGACCAAACATCTACACTGCAATTTTATAACCCCGCAGCCCAAGCCCCACCAGCCCGAGCCAGCTGATATGGGCCAACAATGGGTGTTTGACTGCAGTGTAAACATACCCTGTGTGTTCTGGATGTCACCCACAATAGCAGTTTTTAAAAATATACATTTAAGTGGTTTTACCTTTATTTACTATTAAGAGTTCCCTTGTGCATGTTTATAAAATCAGCAAAGCATGACAGCTCCTTGTGGAACAATGTATATAAACCACCCCAGTGATGATGCACTGTTTGTTGTTTGGTCTGGGAGTATGGGGAGTACAGTGCATATTTTCTACTAGCATCTTTTTTTAAATTAAATAAGTTTCCAGACGATGCCATCCTGCCATGAATATATTTTTTATGCTAAATGAACAGATATAACATCCCTTTTGTTTGGACAATTGTACGTTCCTGTCCTAAATAACGTGTTGGTGGAGAAGAGAGCTGGTCTCACTCAGAGAAAGAACGAGTTTAATGAGTCATGAAGGTGCACAGTGTGAAATTTTTCCAGTCTAAAGATCACAAAATGAGGCCCCAACCAGGCCACTAGCTCACACAATACAATTTCCTTTTGTTTAGTATCTTATACAAACTGCATCCCAAAACACTTCACGGAGTGAGATAATGGGAGGGACAACAAGAGGCACAGGCAATGGAGGAAAGGCAGCTTTCAGCGGAGATGTGAAATGAGATGGACATTCAATGAGACAGAGAGGTTATTCTGAATGGCAGGGGTGCAGAAGAGAAGGCTCTTACACTGGCAGTAGTGAGATTGTGCTAAGGGCCTCAGAGGTGGCCAGTGCTAGATTGCCCGGGGGAGCAGAGAATGGAGTACAGAAAGAGGGTTCATGAAACAGGCTGGAGCAAGGCCCTGCTGGACAGGTTCCTGAAACGAACCAGGGACTGTTACAGGTGTCTGAGACTTTGGGGCTAATGAGGGGTAGTTAACACAGCTATGCCAGTAGCTTATTAATGGGAACAGGGAGATGCTAACCTCTGTCAAAGGCCGTCCGCTAGCATTTAGTCAGTGCTGTCAGAAGTGACAGATTTTTTATTTTGTCCTTCACTGAACATCTACTTTACTCTAAATCTACTAACCTGATTGTTATATAAAATTTTAAATGAAAAATACTTCTGTATAGTGGTTATCTAAACAGTTTCAGCCACAGATCTCAAAGAAGGGTAGCAATTATCATCCCAATTTATACTGGGGAAACTGAGGCACGAGGTGGTGAAGTGACATGTCCAAGGTCACAAAGCAGGTTAGTGACAGTGCCAGGAAAAGTAATTGGGTTTCCTGAGTCTGAATGCAGTTCCCATCCACTGAATCATGCTGCCTTATGTAATCTACGCATTCCGTATCAGAGAACACCTCTCTCCTCCCAAAACACTAAGCTTCTGTTAAAATTGCCCTCGAAGATTACACTCTGTCATCTCATCTTCCCCACACCTTTAGCTTGCTGACAATATCAATATTAAGATATTACAGCAATAGGTGCCTTAGAAATACTCAAGATAGAGACTGGGCTATCCAATTTTCTTAAGGCAATCAGAAAGGTCTTCTGGCACACTCATGTAACACTTGATGTACACGGGATACAAACACACAGCTGTTACTACACTTAATTTTAAAGATGCATCAGAATCTTGCAATTCGTGATGACCACAAGTGTATTCTGAAACTTTACCCAACTGAGGTGGCTCACTGGCAACCTGCCAGGCTCTGGAGGGGTGGAACTACTTTGCTTAAAATGTAACAGATTGCAGCAGCCCTCATCTTTCATACGGAGGAGAAGAACCCAGAGATTATAAGGGCCGGTATGCAATGCTCCATCTTTATCAGTGACCCTCCACTTGTAACAGTGGTTCCCAAACTTTAGCCACCTGTGAACCCCTTTAACTAAAATGTCAAGTCTCGCGAACCCCCTCCTAAAAATGAATATTTCCGGGGATTTTCTCCTTTACCTGAGTATAAATTATAAAAGCAGTGATCTTGGAAATATAAAATTTGTTTTTATGACATGCTTATTACACACTATTTATTATTAATTACTATTTATCATTACAGTATTTTTATTACATTTATGAAAAGGGCAACACTCTTCCAAGATCTCACTTTCATAGCTTGTATCACTTTGAATAAGCCTGTTATAAGACAAGGCTCCTATGTTTCATCAAGGAGTATCAGACGTGAAACAGCATGAAGGGATTTAAGAAGCCACCTCAAAGAGTTCTTCCTACACAAGCATTCAGGTCTTGAGCAGTCCAGGCAAACAACACACGTTACAACAAAGCTTAAACTTGTTCTTCATAATAATTTTAAAAACAAGATTAGCTGCCTATTTAATTTTAAAAACAGCAAAAAATATCCACCTCCCTTTCCATTTCTTATAAGGAGTCTTGAAGTTTAAATCTCCTCAGTGTGATAGATATGCTTGCTTTGATCTGCTTAGCTCTTGGAAGTCCAGGGGCTCTGGGCTGCTGGTCCCGTGCTGCCCGGGATCCCTAAGGACAGCTCTGTCCGCCATTAGGGAATTTTTTCCTGAGAACCCCTGTAACATTTCGTGAACCCCCAGGGGTTCACGAACCCCAGTTTGGGAACCACTGACTTGTAACAAAACAGAGCATTATTCTGTAGTCTTAATATGGAGATGCAGCTCCCAGATACTACGGGTCCCAGCATGCAATGCTCCGTTTTGATCGTGTGACCCTGAGTTATGAAATATTTGACAATACTCCACAGCATACCAGTATGTGCAATGTAGTATGTTTTGCAAAAAAAACACTTTCATCCAAGCTGCTCACTGCAGCACTTTTCCATACAGAATAGAAAATGTGCATTTAGCACATGTGCATTAGCAGGGTTCTACAGCACTTTGCAGAAGCTATTATAGTCTGTGTCTTGTGAATATTTTATTAAGAGGAATATTAGGTTATATAAAAGCAAGGAGGTCAAGCAATGAATAGGTTTGTATCTCGATATCCCCTTGATGAAAGGTACGTGATCTAATGGTTAGAGCATGAAATTGGGAAACAAAGGTTCTCTTCCTGGCTATGCCAAGGAGGCCGAGGCAGGTCACTGTGCCTCTCTGTGTTTCAAGTTGGAGGTGACTATAAATATCCATCTTTGTAAAGTGCTTTGAGATCTATGGACCTATATCCCAGCAAAGCTCTTGTCCCTTGAGAGGCTGGGATTAAGGGTTCTGCTAGCCAGCGGAGAGAGGAGAGAAAGGGAAGAGAAGGGAAAGGAATGAGAGGCAGCAGTGAAAATGAATCAACATTACTTTAAAAAACTATTTCATTCTCAGCTGTTTGACTGTCACATTTTCATTGCTTCCCCTCCTTTCAAGTAAATGTTAGCAGTTTTCTGCTTCAGCTGTAGGGAGTAAGAAGCTGAAGCAGCACCTTTGTTGCTGACAAACAGCTTGAAAATTCTAAACGAATCAGAACCAGAGGATTAGAGGAGCCAATCAGAGCACAGATATGTGCAGTTCCCTGTATGGCTGAGAACCAGCCACACAGCGATTATGTAAATTGGGGCCTTTCAGCCAGAGGGCAGGGATTTGCATGAGGAAGGAAAAAGCTGTACTGTTATGAATCAGTAACTCAACAGTATCCCGATGCTTTGACTGCCTGAGACAATTCCATTTCAGTACAAGCCTTATTACTTCTTTTATTCATTCTGCCCCCACTCTATAAATTACTCATATCTCCACTCACTCTAAATGCACTCCAACCCGGTTTTCTTTTCTCATTACAGTTCAATATAAAGCAGTTATAAACAGTGTCATGGCCATCTCAGAATCAGCATTTCAATTCCTTTCTTATCGAATACTGGTTCTACCATGTGTCTGGGTTTCCTTTTGTCCCCGATGTATTTACAGGATCGCTCTTTATTTCATTCAACTCTTAGGCTATGCATTTTTATCTCCCCGATTTTGTTTCCACATTATTTAATGGCTACTTTTCCTAAACTGTAAGGCTATTGCTTCTTTTCCTACCACCATCTTCTGAAATGCATTAATTCCTTTTGTTTATACTGTTACATTAAAGTTACTTATAAATTGACATCCCCACTGAATTATATATTTTCCTGGGTATACGATTTGTTGTTTCACACAGAACATAAAATATCAAGTTCTGTTATCACATGAATCTCATCTTCCACATTTAAGATGTTTAGAGAGGTTCTACTTTTGACATGTATTCCTCACGAGCCCCCTTATAAAACTTGAAATTAGAATCCCTCAACCTCTTACATCAGCAACATACTCTGCAACATGCCCATCCTGCTCATGTTTTAGTATTATTTTCTTTATTCCTGACAAGCCTACAGCTGACACTATGCTAGCAGCCATAGGCTGAATCAACACCAAAGAACTGAATCCCTGGTAATTAAGCGGGCAGTATGCATTGTTAAGTACTGACTCATACGGTTTTGATTGTAGTTTTGTAAGAAATAAGAGGAATTTTACAGTATTGCCAACTCCCATGATTTTATGGCCAGTATTGTGATATTCAAGGGTTTTCTTAAAGCCCCAACTGTAGGAACCAAATTATTCTCTAAAACTCTCTGCTTTCATTTTTAAAAGTTTCTAACCCTTCTGGTTGCAGAGAAAAGCTTGGAAATGTGAACCCTACAGGTTCAAAACCAAGCGGTAGAGAAAAAGTACCAAAAGTGTATTATTTTTAAAATCTCATAATTCTTGAATACTTATGTTTGGCAAAACTGTGATCATACTGTGAAGACAATCCAAACAATACACTCTGAGCAGCGTCTCTTTTCTGTGATATCTGTAGGCACAGTTTGGGAGATTATTATTTTTTTCCAATCTGATCCATGGCTAAGGTTTAATGCCTACATGTACAGAACCTAAGTAAGGGCATTACCAGCCCCACCTTCCTGTTCAGTTAGGTTTCCCTTTATTAGAAAGGAAACCCTCACCCAAATGGTTGATGACCTTGATGCTTTTCCTCACTTCTGGTAAACGGTACAGTCATATCCTCAGCATTTAAGCATCAAGGGACATTTTAACCAAACATTATAAAACTATTTGGATACATTGGTGGTGTCCAGTCAGTTTAAAAACACCCACAAAAGAGCCACTAGTAAAACAAACAGCACAGTGCAGGATACGTGGCAATTAACAGATCTGGTGAACAGGGAATATGTTTTTCAAGTGTATCAGAGATCTTTTCATGTTGCTAGCTAACAAGACTAAAAGCCATCCCAGAGTTTCTGCTTTCCCCAGGGATATGCAGGAACCTGCAAGTATCATCTGTGGCTAACTGTCCCATCTTCAAACCCACCTGGTTCGTTATGGGCTACCCTTGGCGACTGCTTGTTTTAGATTATTAGCCATAATTGCCATTAATATTATATAGTCAGGATCAGAAGACAGGTAAAACAGTAGCTTCCAGATTAATATAGTCAAAGAGGTCTTTTCCTCATGAATTATTACAGTAAATTAGAGCCTGTAGGATACCGTGGGGAATGGGAAGTAGAGGCAATTATCCAAATTCAAAACCTAATAAATAATTGAGATTTTAAAGACAGCCTAGTATGTTTAAAAAGAAAAAAGTTAAATATAAAAGAAATCCAGAAAACTGCGTTCCTTGTGCTTTGAAAACCTTTTGGGGCTCTGTTCTCCCTGCCTTCAGTCACTCAGACACTGCAACAGAACAAGAAAGCCCCTGCTGTTTAAAGAGACAATAGCTCACCTGTTAATTTCTGTCCTCCCCTCATCAAGCCTCACACAAATGGTTGTGTCTTTACTCACAGTACCAGGGATGGCTGTAAAAAAGCTGTCAGTAAGGGCAGCCCCACAGAGTAATCACCTCTTCATGCTGCCCACCAGATATATATGTTCCAAAACATTAATGAGCACTTAATATAAAAACCTAGAAAGCAGCTTGAGATGGGAATTTAAGCTACCATGTGAACTACCTGATCACTTTAAAATCCATCTAAATGGTCAATCACGTGGATTGGATTGGTGAAAGGTCTTTACGCAAGAAAAGCCAAATAGGCAAGACAAATCTTCCTCTCAGGCTAAAGCCCATTCTCACTAAATACCTAGGAGGACTGAGATAAATAGGTAAATTAAAGTAGGGACAAACTCTTCTTTGTGGAAAACTCCTATAGAATTCAATAGAGACTAACTAATAGAGATGTAATGGGGTTCTAAAGAAATGACTACAAACCTCAAGAGTTTAATAGAGAGGATATCCCGGCTACAGAATTCTGTGGGTTAACTTAAATACTGTACTGAAAAGAATTTTCTAGGATTTTTCATATGGACTGAACAAGCTGAATGCCCAGTTCAAGACTTAGGTTTTATTATTAATTATTATTATTTAGACTTACAAATGGCAAAATTCTCCTTCCTGGGGAAGTATCTGAGGAAACAGAGAAAATCAAGCTGGTAGTGCTGAATAAAACTAGGAGATACTGGCTTTCCAAATTTTCTCAACAGATACTCAGGCTCCTTTCATCCACAGTGGCCACTTTCCTTGCTCCCTAAAAGAAGGCTTAGGCACCTCACCTTGTAGCATTACAAGATGCAAGGATGTATCATTTACTTAGCAGCTTCTTTCCCCACCCTTTTTGCACTATATCGGGGTGGAAAAGACTGAAGATGTTCAGAATTGCCCTGTCTTCCTTTGACAAGCTATTATTGCCCTCCTGACATCCAATTTATGCCATAACAATCCTTTCTTGCAAACCAGGTTAGGATCAAAGGTAGGAAGGCTCATTTCCTATGTAATTCTGTATTTACCTTTGGGATAAACACAGGAGGAGTAAGTATCATCATGACCCTGTCTTTGTGCATCATGCTGCACTGATGTTCCGGTGACAAGATTTCCCATTCAGATCCTCCTTGCTGAGGTTATGACAATTAGAAAAGGGACTTGATAGATTGATGGGGGGAAATAAAATGAGAATGAATTGATGGGCTTGAATGTAGGAAATGTCAGAGTGCTAACCAGAATTAAGTTGCCATGGTGGACATTTCTTATTCTTACAGAGGTTTGGAAAGCTTAACTGCCTTTCAGTAACACCACTTCACATGAGAGTAAATGGTTAACTTTTCTGTCTTGCAGAGTACAAATTAGCTGCAGTAGCTAATTGCAGGATCTTAACAGAGCTGAGACCAAGGCCCAGAGTAATTCTGACCAAGGCCTGGGCTAGTTCTGCAATGTAGAAAGTCAGGAACAGATGGTGATTTCACTTTGTTTCTCCCCCCCACACACTTTATAAGAACGGCCACAATAGATCAATGGTCCATCTAGCCTAGTATTCTGTCTTCCGACAGTGGCCAATGCTTCCGAGGGAATGAACAGAACAGGGCAATTTTGAGTGATCCATCCCCTGTCGTCCAGTCCCAGCTTCTGGCAGTTGGAGGTTTAGGGACACCTGGAACACAGGCTTACATCTCTGGCCATCTTGGCTAATAGCCATTGATGGATCTATCCCCCACAAACTTATCTAATTCTTTTTTGAACCCAGTTAATACTTTTGGCCTTCACAACATCACCTGGCAATGAGTTCTATAGGATGACTGTGTGTTGTGTGAAGTATTTCCTCAGGTTTGTTTTAAATCTGCTGCCTAATAATTTAAATCAGTTGATCCCTAGTTCTTGTGTTATGCAAAGAGGTAAATAACACTTCCCTATTAACTTTCTCCATACCATTCACAACTTTATAGACCTCTATCATATCCCCCGTTAGCTGTCTCTTTTCTAAGATTAATAGTCCTGGTCTTTTTAGTCTCTCCTTACATGGAAGCTGTTCCATACTCCTAATAATTTTTGTTGCCCTCCTCTGTAACTTCTTCAATTCTAATTATGGCTGTCAAACAATTAAAAAAATTAATTGTGATTAATCACGAGATTTAAAAAATAATCACAATTAATCAGTTTTAATCGCACTGTTAAACAATACCATTTAAATATTTCTACATTTTCAAATATATTGATTTCAATTGCAACAGAATACAAAGTGTACAGTGCTCACTTATTTATTATAAATATTTGCACTGTAAAAATGATAAACAAAAGAAACAGTATTTTTCAATTCACCTCATACAAGTACTGTAGTGCAATCTCTTTATCGTGAAAGTGCAACCTCCAAATGTAGATTTTATTACATAACTTCACTCAAAAACAAAACAATGTAAAACTTCAGAGCCTACAAATCCACTCAGTCCTACTTCTTGTTCAGCCAATCACAAGAGTGTTGTAAGCAAGACATGAGAAGTAATTCTTCCACTCTACCCTGCACTGATAAAGCCTCAACTGGAGTAATGTATCGAGTTCTGGGTGTCACATTTCAGGAATGATGTGGACAAATTGGAGGAAGTCCACAGAAAAGCAACAAAAATTATTAAAGGTCTAGAAAACATGACCTATTAGGAAAGATTGGGAAAAAATGGGTTTGTTTAGTCTGGAGAAGAGACGACTGAGGGGGGACATGATAACAGTTTTCAAGTACATAAAAGATTGTTACAAGGAGGAAGGAGAAAAATTGTTCTCATTAACCTCTCAGGATAGGACAAGCAACGGGCTTAAATTGCAGCAAGGGAGGTTTAAGTTGGACATCAGGGAAAACTTCCTGTCAGGGTAATTAAGTGCTAGAACAAATTTCCTAGGGAGATTGCAGAATCTCCGTCATTGGAGGTTATTAAGAACAGATCAGACAAACACTTGTCAGGAATGGTCTATTAGGTAGTCCTGCCTGGAATGCAGGGGACTGGACTTGATGACCTCTCGAGGTCCCTTCCAGTTCTACACTTCTATGATTCCAAGATCTCTTTCTTGAGTGGTAACAGCTAATTTAGACCCCATCATTCTGTATGTACAGCTGGGATTATATTTCCAATGAGCATTACTTTGCACTTATCAACACTGAATCTCTTGGTTCAAAGCAAAAACATGTTTTGTTGTAAAAAAACAAATTTTCCTAAATGGCTGTGATGCCAAAGGAAATCCATTATGTACAGGATGTGTTGAAACGTGGTACAAATCTTGATTATCATCCAAACAAAAAGGATCTTCTCCCATCTCCCACCTCCTCACTGCCGCTCTGAGTCCAAAATACATGTAAGCGCAGATGTGCCTAATGTGATGGGATTCCACATGTCACAAGTCCCTAGGCATAATAGTGCCCAGCAGCCATACATGACTTTTTTTAAAGCACAAATCTGCACAGTATTACAAAAATGCAGCAGAAGCCATGAGAAACACTATCATGGTCAAGAGCGTAAGCAAATTACAGAGTCCTGCACAATTTAGCTAATATTGCTGCACAATTTTTAAAAAAGCAGCAATGGAATAAACATCAGTTTGAGAAAAACTACACATTTTCCTAACCAAGGCAGATTCAACTGAGACCATGAGAACAGTTTGAACTCATAATAATTTACATATACCTGAATCAATCGTTTACTCAGCTTACTCTCACTTTAAAAAAAATTGTAATGACAATAACCTGGCAATGGAAATGCAGCAATGTGTCTTCTTCTGAGAGGATTCAGCAAGACCAGTTACATGGATGGTCAATTCTATGTAATGAGGAAACGCAAAATAGCACCTGTTGTACTGGTGAAGGTTAACTAAAATTCAGAAAGAAAATGACCAGCTTTGAGTATGGCCAATCTGCTAACAGACTAAAGGGCAGCCACAATGTTTACACTCACAACACACAAAAAGCACATGTGCACGCAAACAGGCACTTGCAAAAGAAATTACCTAATCTGAGCACTGCTTAATTCCAGAAGTTTCTATCAGGAGAATAGAGTATGTTAATCCACTTTAAAAAGACATCTGGCAAATTTCTTCTAATGCTTCTGAAATGTGAGGTCCCAGGCTAGTTGTAATTTGTATGGCACCAAACCAGCACTACGCCCTGTTTGAAATCCCCGCCACAGCATTAGCCAATATTCTCATGAGCTACTAGCTTCAAGATCATTTTCAGATCATCCATTGCATTCTATAAACGGCATTCAATCCAAACTCTGAAGAAAGCTTACGCAGAAATGAACCTATAGAAATTTGCCAGGGATGTGTACTGGTAGGGTTGCCAACACTGTATTTAAAAAATATGGGACAGACCTCAGATGTCCCCAATCTTGACTTGAACCTCTGGGGGCAACTCCCTTCTATTCCCCCTGGGATTCCGGCCCGATGTCCACCACCCTCTCTGCCTGCCAGCAGCAGGGCTCAGTGTGCAGCTCCCACACGGAGGCGGGCAACTGCTATGCCCCACAGACCGGCTCCCCAGCAGCCAGCTCCATCCCCTGCCTGTTGGGATTCATCTGAAGTGGCAGGCCAGGGAGCAGCACCAGCATCACACCAGCATGGGTGAATGCGGGGAGCCGGCCGGCAGCTGAGCAGAGAGGCAGCAGGTCCGAGCTGCACTGAGCTGCTCCACCTCCTCCTCCCACTATTGCCACCACGCTGTGGCCTGGCTGGCTCAGTTCCTCCTCCCTGCCCAGCAGCCCCAGGTCACATGGGGGAGGAGCCAGAATCGGTGGGGGAGGGGACACTTTTGTTTGGGGTTGGAGCGGGGGCTCCTGCCATCTCTACTGGGGACACACTGGCTGAGGGAGGCGAGTCACCAAACGGCGTGCAAGAGCCTGAATCCAGGCCGCAGCCTCATAGTGTGGCAGGGGAAACAGGCGGGGCTGGGATGGGGGAGGTGATGGGCCCTGAAAAATTGATATTGATCATCCCGGCCCTTATGTGTAAACGGCCCTAGCCCCATAGCACTGGGCGAGCTTGTCCCTGTGACCCATCACAGCCCCAGCCAGCAACACATCCCCAGCCTCTCTCCTAGTAGCAGAAACTGTACGAGCGGGGTTGGTTACACCCCTGAAGTACTGACCCCCTTGCCAGACAGAGCCCCTTCTTAACCGTGGCCCTTCAGCACAGCTCCATGGCACACAGCCCTGTCGTTGTACCCTGTCAGACAGAGCCTGCACAGGGAAAGCAGACGGGGCCGCTCTCAAGGGCTGGAGTCAGCAGGGGGGGCTCCATCCAGCCGGGGACCAATACTCAAGGGTGCATCTTACCTCTCCTCTCCCAACCCTGGCCCTTGAGCGCGGCCCCATCTGCTTTCCCTGTGCAACACTGAAGGGCCTGGGTTGGGAGGAGAGTAGAAAGATGCTCCCATGAGTATTGGCCCCCTGCTGTTGAAATATGGGATAAAAGGTATCCCTTTCTGATTTAGTACAGGGCAGGCAATTTTCTATTTAAATAAGGGATGTCCTTTGTAATACAGGACTGTTGGCAACCATATGTGTTGGTTAGTGGCTGTGGCTAACAGTATTATTTTCTATCTGCACCTAGTAGTAATGAGTGCACAAACTGCTCTCCAATGCAGACTTTGCCACAATTATATATATACACTGTGGTCATCTTGAGATTAAACTACTGTAATGTACTCTACATGGTGCTTTAGCTTGGGACCATTCAGAAACTGAAGCTAGACTAGGGGCTTGTCTATACTTACGCGCTGGTTCGGCGGCAGGCAATCGAACTTCTGGGTTCGATTTATCGCGTCTTGTCTGGACGCGATAAATCGAACCCAGAAGTGCTCACCGTCGACTCCGGTAATCCTGCTCGGCGCGAGGAGTACGCGGAGTCGACGGGGGAGCCTGCCTGCCGCGTCTGGACCGCGGTAAGTTCGAACTAAGGTATGTCGACTTCAGCTACGTTATTCACGTAGCTGAAGTTGCGTACCTTAGTTCGAATTGGGGGGTTAGTGTAGACCAGGCCTAGCACTGACTAATGAGGGGCTCACTTATTAGGTGGAGGTGCACATTAGACCAGCGCTTCCACTAAGCTACAGAACTCAAGGTTCTGGTTTTAATCTGCAAAGTCCCTAATTGTTCTAGGACTGATCTGAGAGGCTGCCTCCCTTTCCATGACATGTTGCCATGGTGGAGACCCCCTGCCTCTGACAAATGAGAGGGAATTGAGGGCAGAGCATTCTCTGTGAAGGGTTCTTGACTTAGCTGACTCACTGCACCCTTGGTCAATCACAGCCTAGATCCATTAGCCTGATGGGAATGCAACAAAGCCACTATTTTCTCAGGCTGTTGAGAAGGGGAGTGGCTGAAGATTGGAGATGATCAGATTTATGGGCAGTCCTTTTGTATTATTGCTGTATTTAAATTTATGAGAAAGGAAACCAGAGCATAGGATGCACATCTATAAACATTTTTATAAATTCCAATCGTTAAAATGATACTGCCAATTAAGAAATAGGGACATTCCCAAACATACAAAAAAGACTTTGTACAATTACAGATAGATAATAGATTTTAAGGCCAGAGAGGTCCATTATGATCATCTAGTCTGAACTCCTGCATAACACATGCCATAGAATTTCACTCAGTGATCCCTGCATTAAGTCCACAACTTCTTCCAGAGTTAGAGCACATCTTTTAGAAAGACATCCAATCTTGTTTTAAAGGCTTCTTTCCCACCAATTCAATCACCAGAAATGGAGGCAATCACTAGCTAAGGAAACATTAACATCCAAATGACTCTCTCACTATCAATCTTCACAAGCACACAACAATCTATATCCACATTCCCATCCTATATGCCTGCCCAACATATTCCCTTCCAACACAAAACACAATCCACACATCCAGTTATTCAAATTCAAAAGGCACAATCTCCAACCATAGCTTTTTTTCCTTTAAAAGCCTACAATATTAACACATTATCAAAATACAATCTCCAGCTCTCAAATATCTTCATCTTCTTCAATCTTCCACACAAAGTGTTTACCACACTACTTATCTTTTAACACATTCTCTATAAACAAACATCATCTTTACTTTTCTACCAAAAAAAGAATAACTTACTTCCTGTTCAAAACATCCCCCAATATTTATCTCTCTCTTATCTGTTATCTGTGGTTTAAAATAGACATTTCTCAAGGTTAAATATATTTCTTGAAATTAGAGTACTCCAAGGTCAGATTTTAGGTTGGTTGTTTGAGTCTGAGTAATTGGATGTGAGGGTTATGAATAGGTTTGCATTAGAAGGGGGTGGCTGTAGATTTGTTTCAGAAAGGGTAACGGATGTGCTGTGACAGTGTGTTGGGCAGGAATGTTGATGTTCTCTGTGCTCATAAAGATAGGTAATATGTGGGTGATTTAGATGCTAATGTGGTGTTAACTAGTGATTTTCTAGATTGTTAGTGATGGTGTTAATGGGAAATGCTCTTAAGCAACCTTAACTAAGGGCTAGTCTACACTGGCAACGTTAAAGCGCTGCCGCAGCAGTGCTTTAACGTGGCTCATGTGGTCGTGGCGCAGAGCCCAGCGCTCTTAAAAAAAAAAAAACACCTCCACGAGGGGCGCGGCTCCCAGTGCTGGTGCACTGTCTATACTGGCACGTTACAGCGCTGAAACTTGCAGCGCTCAGGTGGGCTGTTTTTTCACCCCCCTCAGTGAGAAAGTTGCAGCGCTGTAAAGTGCCAGTGTCGACAAGCCCTAAGTTTGTTGGTGGGGAGAGGGGAAAATGTGTGTGTACTATATGTATTATATGAATTGAGCCAAAAACATCCTCTTACAAATGCAGTTATCCTTGTTAGCTTTCTTACTATAGGTTACAATCATTGTACACAATCCAATATAAAAATATTAAAAATGACAAGGCTGGCTGTAGAATTGTATCTAATTGTAACTCAAGCTGATTGAATATAAGATGGTTGTAGACTTCTTTCTTCATTTTTAGTGAATGACGTTACTGTACAACAAATAAACCCATTGTGCACCCTCCCCCTGAAAAAACACTATAAAAATGTAACGTAATATTATGCCACTTGGCAATGTAGCAGGATTTATTGTCCATAAAAGAAACTAAAGGCTATACCAGATGCTTTCCCCTACAGGCTCAAAGAGGCTGAGAAACACAGAGGAGGCTTTTGTTATTTTTGCTGTTTCCATGTTGGTTCTCAGGAGTTTGACACACTTTGGGAGGAAGAGACTATTATGTTAGTTCCTCATGGACTTAACTAACTTACACCGGAATTTAAAATATTCTGTTCACCAGCCAGACCGGAGCAGTGGTGCCATTACTGATAATAGTCTAACCCATCATTATATAGCAAGATACACAGGAGGTGGCAAGCACTAGCAAGCTGCTACTGCAGAGATCTTCTGTTGGGAGGCCTCGTGTTGACTCCTGTTCTTACCAGGAAAGTAGGATTATGAGTGGAAGTCTAGAGATTCCACTCATGCACTTGTATGTGGAAGAGGTATAATACTGTGGTGGAGAGGGGGCACCACTTTTTCCATTGCATGCAGATAAACACACAGATTCCCATGGAGGATGAGGAAAAAGACAGCGGCTCCTCTCATAACAAGCACTGCGGGGATACAATAGGGAACAAGACCAGGATGGTGGCGTATCTCATCTGCCCCACCAAAGACAGCAGATAATAAAAGATAGCCAGTTTCCCTTACACAGAGAGCGCCCTGGATTCAGCAGGATCTATGCACTAGACAGACTACGGTACTTTATCCCTCTTGACTGGCCTGGCCTTGCCTTTCCTCCACATGATAAAGATGTTTGTTATGAATTGAGTTCAAATAAGATCAAAATAAAAGGATGGTATTTGAGGTGAATAGTAATGAGATCTGATCTATGTTCTGTGCCAACAATATCAAAATAAACCAGAAGATATATTTTCTAGAAGGACTATTTCCCTCTAGAAACACCCACAGACTACCACCAGAGAAAGATGTCCTGGAGCAAGAAAGTCTACATACATGAAAGTGCATGTACTCTTCCGCTGATAGCATAATACAGAAGCTATCAGGATGTTACATAACAGAGTGAAAAATTAAGCATGCCACTAAAACAGATATAAAGCTTCACCATTCCTCAAATCTTAAAAGTTAAAACATGAAAGACAAACAAGAGGAAAAATACACTAAAGCAAAATATCTCCATTATCTTAGAGGAGGTTTTTTTTTTTTTTTTTTTTAAATAAAAACGTGTCTATTGGGCAGATCAGCCTCTTAAAGATGATGCGTTACAGCAGCCCCATTAGACATGCATTGGCCTGTTAAAGAGGCATGTTCAAGTGCAGTTCTGCTCTAAAACGTGACCATAACAACATCATCTTTCCTCCAGGTCTGCTCCCCATGTATATTCAGAGTCCTATCTACTGACCTGGTGGTTCTTATTCCTGTTTGCCCTGCAGAGTCAATGCAGTGCAGAGAAGGGGAGCAGGAATCTACTCCTTCCTGTGCATCACCAAGGAAAGCATTTACTAAATCCAAAATCAGTTACATCTGTGTATATCCACTGATGACAAGAACACAGCACAGGTGTTATTTAGGGCGTAATTCAAACACAATGCAGTAGCACAGATGTCATTTGAAGACACAAATTCGCTTGTACACAAATTCACTTGAATTTGCAGGGCTGGCAGTTTAAAGCGGTAAAGAAAAAGACCTAAACCATAAAATATCATTTTCCTTGTCAGTTGATATTAACCTTTGGTAATCAAGAGACCAATATAAAGGACTACCATGGCATTTTTACAAAAGTACTCCAAAGTCAACCCTTGTTCAAACTGAGTCCATGAACCAGCAGTGCTTGGTGAGAACATTTCTGTGCCCAAAATTATTCATAGCACTGTGGTTTGCTTGTGTGTGTGTGTATGTGTGAGAGTGAAAATGAAAGTGAGTGTGGGGGTGGCTGGGGAAAGTGAGGGGGGAGGGGATTCTATGTTGATATCTGTGCCCGTTTCAAGGCAGCTGTTTCAGTTGGCCTGATTTTTCTGAGGTGCTGAAACACCTGCAATTACCAGGCCCCCAGTGGGAGTTGTGGGAATCAGAACCTCTGAAAGTCACATTGGGTGGTTTTAGGGTATGAGCTCTGCTGGGACAGAACAGGCGACATGCACAGCTGCCAAGCACCAGGCAGCTCCATGTGTGACATTTTTCGACAGCGAGAATTAATCACCAATTTCCCCTTCAGGGTCTCCTCCAAGCAACAGGAGCAGGTATAGGGGAGCCAGGAGTCTAATCCCCACACACCTCAAAAAGGGGAGGGGTTGGAGGGAGCCTTGGGCAGACAGGAGTGGTTGGGGGAAGGGCTAACAGGGCCTGGGTATTAAGTGGAGGGGACAGGGCCAATCAGCTGGGGGGTGCTGCTGGGGGGAGGCCCTGAAAGAAGGATTAGCTGGACAGGGGGAGTCTGGAGGGCTTTTGAGGTGGTGGGAGAGCCTAGCACAGCCTGAGAAGGAGTAGAGCCCGGGGGGGGGAGGGGGAGATGTAGTGGAGTAATCCTTTCAGTCTCTCTCTGTCAGATCCCTATTTCCCCCTTTCTGTTCCCCTCACCTCCTTATTTGCAGCTGCCACATCCTCCTCCTCCCTGGGACACCACACTGGCCTGGTGCCAGCAAGGGGGAGCAGAGAGACCAGAGGCAGGCGTAATGGAGATGGGAGATGAAAGACATATTTGCAGCCCTGGATATGGGGCAAGTCATATGGCCTCTCTCCTGTGTCGCTGATTGAATAAGCCTAACCCCGGGGGGGGGGGCCAGGGTCACCAAGCTCTGCAGAAGATGAAGTCCTTTTCAGCTGGTTTCTCAAGGACAGAGCTTACCCTGTCAGTTGAGCTCTCCGATCCAACTGGAAAAATCCAGAAAGGAAAGCACACCTCCCTCCCCTGCATGCCATGTCTGAGAGAAACTAGCCCAGCTGGCTTCAGTACTTCCTTTGGGAACAGTTTTATTTCTACTTTATACTCAGCCTGACAGAAGAATCTTCCAGTTTTAATGGAGGAAATTTGTTTCTCTACTAAGCTGAGTTCTTGTCACATCTCACAGAGCCGTGGTACATTATGCATTGACCAAGGCTTGTATTGCTCTCTGGAATTCCCTCAGTTGTCTTCTGGGAAATGACTGTGGAATATTAACTTTGTTGGGCATTCTGCAGGATCTGTTGTCAGATATCCCCCCCAACAGCGTAAAGGGGAGAGGGTTCAGAAGCAGAAGCCCAACAGGTCTCAGATGCACAAAAGGACAAAATGTATCGTTTATCAAGAGGCCATAACAGGACATGGGAAGCGGGGGCAGAGGGCACAGAGCTGCTTCAGAATCAGCCTCCCCCCAGCTAGGCAGTTCCATTTATAAACCTCAGAGAGCTGCAGCCTACAATGTTTTGCCAACTCCAAAAACACTCAAAGATCATGAGTCAGACCACAAAATATTATATGATTTTTAAGCTAAATGTTTTTAAAATAATAAATGCTATGTCTTTAGGGGTCATGATATCATGCTTTCCTTTACATCCATGAGGGCTAGAAACTTGTTTTTAAACAAATGCTGAGATGCTCTCAATTGTATGATAACCAGATCTGAGGCTTTAAAGAAAGGCATTACATATCATGACACTTACAATAAAATTGCTAGAGTTAGATATGTTCCTAAGAGATTCTGTAACTGATAAAGATGCCAACAAGTTTTTTTTTGTACTAGGTGAAGGAACATCATGTTGATCCCTTATGCCAAGGTGGATAATGGATGAAAAGCTTCCCTTTTCAAGGCCTACAAGATTTTCTCTTCTGCAAATAGATTTATAGTTGAGGAATAGTACATACTATGTGTGACTATTCAGCTGCAGATCTTTGCTTATCGGAACTCCAAATAATCCTAGACCAGGGGTAGGCAACCTATGGCACGAGTGCCGAAGGCGGCACGCGAGCTGATTTTCAGTGGCACTCACACTGCCCGGGTCCTGGCCACCGGTCCAGGAGCTCTGCATTTTAATTTAATTTAAAATGAAGCTTCTTAAACATTTTATAAACCTTATTTACTTTACATACAACAATAGGTTCATTATATACTATAGACTTATAGAAAGAGACCTTCTAAAAACGTTAAAATGTATGACTGGCACGCAAAACCTTAAATTAGAGTGAATAAATGAAGACTCGGCACCCCACTCCTGAAAGGCTGCCGACCCCTGTCCTAGACGATTCAAGAAAAGAGAGTGAGAGAAAGGAAAGAGGTACACCAGCAACCATTACTACGACAGTCAAGATGCAGGTTCCTTGCATCCGGTCATGATGGTAGATGAATCCCAACTATGACAATATATTTTTAAATCAGTCAGCAAAGGGAACATGTTTGCCTACATACTTCCCCACCACACACCACCTTCACCAAAAATACACAGTGTTTCCGGTTTAACCCAATAAAAACTCTCTTGAGGCCATTTTTCAGTTTGTTTGGTTTTTTTGTTTGTTTGTTTTTGTTTTTAACAAGCACTGGAAATAATCTATTTAAGCTGTTTTGAACTTTCCTTTTTTCAGTTTTTCCACTGGATTATGTCCTCAAAGTGGTTGCTGAGAAGGTAAATCATATATCTAGAAATGGAGGGAATGCCATTTTGAAGTGTATAGTTAAGAGTGCCTTATCTGAACTGAAAATTGTAACAGCAAAATTTGGACTAAAGTGCTGTGGAACTTTATTTTTAATTTTAACCAGTAAAAACTGAAATATACAACTTTAAAACAAGTCATAATTTGTATAAAATATATGATTCTCAAAAAAAATTAATACCAGAGAATAAATATATCCCATGTGCAGTATGCTATAAAATCCAACAAACCTGTTCCCAAACTAAAGGTTTCCATGCAGCACCTCGACCTTACATTTGATCATGGAGTTTACTGACTTTGGCTTCTGAAACAAACTGGTTCAAACTTCAAATTTAAGATCTCGGGAAACAGATAAATCAAACCTTAATAACCACAAAAAAGGTAAGTCTAATCTCCCTCCTTGACTTCTGACCAATTTAAGTGTAGAATAGTGCAATTTTAAAAAGTAGAAAGTGAAGGTACTTTATCATCTAAATTTTTATTTTAAAAAGCATTGTAAAAAATAAGCATAGTGAGAAAAAAATAATTACTGGAAAAGAAAGTTATATTATAAGCAATGAATTGGGGACCAGTAGTCCTGTAATTAAAATGACAGTCCCATTCCAAAAATGACTTCACTAAGAACTGAAGTGTTTTAAGCACCATCTAGTGGTGAAACAAACATATAGGCTATTCTGCAGACAAAGACTTTTTTTTTTTTTTTTTTTAAATGAGCTAACTAATACAGGAATTGCATGCCACGAGGACTGAACACAAAGTTAAAACAAAGAGCACATTCAAGAAGAGACTGTCTGGTCAGCTTTGGCCCATAATGTAGGTTTTGTAAAAATAAACCTTCAGAAAACTTAAGAACAAAGTAAAGGGCTCAATTTTTTTAAATTTCAATTATAAGATTTTCTAATAAACAAGAACACTTTTGCAGCCCAAACCCTGCAGCATCAAGCTACTGAATGAGAACAGGGAAGTGAGACTGACTAGAAACAAAAATGAAAGAGTTTGTCTAGTTTCATAACTGAAGCTGAAAGAAAAGCAAACATTAACACAAAAGTATAAATACTAGCAAAATTAAACTGGATTTTTAAAATTCACTTTGAATGACCTAAGAAGTTATATATAAACATAAGTTTGAAATTTCTCCTTCTACCTACGTATGAATTTTATCCAGTGTTAAGCGTTCCTTTCAACTAGCATGCACAATGAGGAAAGCTCTGAGGGAAGCCTTTGAAGGGCTTTAAATCCCTCACTAACAAATAGAATGAAAGCTGCACAAAAGCAGTGCACAATGATTGAGCAAAGAGAGTGCTAAAAGGTAAGGTCACTCAGTGGAGATCACAAATGGAGAGAAACGGCAAAAATTACAAGAGCTAAAGAGCAGGATATGTTATCAAAAGGACTAAGACAGGAAGATAGAGGGTTAGGCCAGGTCTACACTACAAACCTATATCAGTATAACTACACCTCTACCCCGATATAACATGAATTCGGATATAACGCAGTAAAGCAGTGCTCCGGGGGGGGGGCGCTGCGCACTCCGGTGGATCAAAGCAAGTTCGATATAACGCGGTTTCACCTATAACACAGTAAGATTTTTTGGCTCCCGAGGACAGCGTTATATCGAGGTAGAGGTGTATGTCGTTCAGGGGCGTGAAAAATCCACACAGTTATACTGACCTATGTAGACACTGTAGACAGTTCTATGTCTATGGAGAGCTTCTCCAACTGACATAGTTACCGCCTCTTGGGAAGTTCTCCCCTCAGCATAGGAACGTCTTCACTGAAGCGCTACAGCGGGGCAGCAGCGTTTTAAGTGTAGACCTGCCCTTCGATGATTCGGAGAATAAACTTTCACCTCTGAATCACTAATTCAAATGCAGCCATGGTAGCTACTAACTAGGGCTCTGATCCTGCAAAGACTAAGGGCATGGCTACACTTGCAGATGTAGAGCACTGTGAGTTAAACCAGCCCTCGGAGAGAGCAGTAGGGAAAGCGCTGCAGTGTGTCCACACTGTCAGATTCAAGAGCACTGGCATGGCCACATTAGCAGCTCTTGCAATGCCACAGAGAGCCGTGCATTGTGGTAGCTATCCCAGCATGCAAGTGGCTGCAACGTGCTTTTCAAGTGTGGGGGTGGGGTGGAGCATGACAGGGAGTGTGTTGTGTGTATGTGGGGGGAAGAGAGAGTGGTTTTGGGGGGGAAGAGAGCATGTCAGCATGCTGTCTTGTAAGTTCAGACAGCAGCAGACCCCCCCACTCCCCCCACCTCTCTCTCTCACACACTCACAGCAGCAGAATTCCACACTAATGGTTGCTTTGTCCCGGAGCAGATAAGCATGCAGGCTGTCAGAAACGGAGCTTTGAAAGGGCATATCTGCATTCCTGCAGCCAATTCCAAAACAATGACAAGAGTGACCACTTGACTTCAGGGGATTATGGGATGTTTCCAGAGGCCGATCACAGCGCATTAATGCAACACCTCGTTCACACTGATGCTGAGGCGTTTCAGCCGAGGCGCAGCAAGCATTATGCTTCTTGCGGAGGTGGATTACCAGGAGCGCTCCAGCAGAGTCCAGGCACTCTAAGTACCTTGCCAGTGTGGACAGGTCGTGACTTAGGGCGCCTGGGGCTGCTTTAATGCACTCTAACTTGCAAGTGTAGCCAAGCCCTTAGACACATACTTAACATTACGCACTGTGCATAGTCCCACTGAGGTCAATGGAACTACTCGTAGTGTATAAAATTAAGCACAAGCTTAAGTCTTTGCAGGATGGGGGTCTAAAATTACTATCACTACCAGCAGGTTTGGTCATGTCAAAAAAGCTGGTAAGCAGTCTCAGCAGAGGGGGGCCAAGATTCAGAGGGAATGACCTTCTTGCCCCTAGAGATGGTTTTTCTCCAGGGCAGGACTGGATCTCATAGGTGGGGCTGGGCAGACAAAAGCTTATACAACAAACTGGATTGCAGACACCACAGGCATCTGTACGGATTGAACCTGTGAACTTCAGTGTCACAAAGTAGGTGCCTCTCCCACTTGAACTGAAGGAAAACACCCTTAACTATGTGTAGGTGTCAAGCTGTTCTAGTCATTGGGCCAGCCATAGCAAAAGATATGATCACACAGTAAGGTCCTGTGTACACAGGGGAAGTTTTTCAAAAGTTTTATACTGTTGCTAACATCAGTTCAGCTCCATTTGTGCTAGTAACACTGTGAACCCTGGAGTAAACTGCCCTCCAGATGCTGACACCATTTTAAGCAATGTCATTTAAATCTGCTCTGTACAATGTTACATGACAGTGCTTGAAATGATGGTGGGAGCCAGCAACCTATCTACACCATGGCTTCCAGCACCAGTAATACAATGGAGCTGAAATGGTGTTAGCATTGGTGGGAAATTTTTAGAGCTGATCTACACAGTTTTTGTACTCATTTAACTACATCGGTTTAGAAACAGATACAGTTAAATTGGGGCTTCCTTACCTCCCAATATGGATGCAATTATCTATATAAGAAAATTCCAGGAATGTCATGCTGAAACCTAAAATGTCTGTACAGTCAGTGTGATGCAATGGAAATAGCTACAAGACTGAACGCTTTTTGTTCAGAATATCACCAGGTTCAATCATCACTGGGATTTGCAGTTTGTTACCATCCAATTTTTAAGTTCTCAGCCATTCTGAATTACACCTGTGTGGTGTGCAGCTACAGCAAAGTATGTATCTATGCCATGCCAAGAGCCGAGACCATTGTGATATTAGAAGTAACCAGGGCCGGTGCAAGGAAGTTTCGCGCCCTAGGCGAAACTTCTACCTTGCGCCCCCCC
>NW_020664463.1:21939064-21950276 GCF_002925995.2 Terrapene triunguis
CCCCCCCCCCCCGCAGCAGCTACCCCCCCTCCACAGCAGCTAACTCCGCCCGGGGAGCCCGCCTCCACGGCAGCTAACCTCGCCTGGGGAGACCCCCCCCCGCGGAAGCTAGCCCTGCCTGGGGAGCCCGCCCCAGCTCACCTCGGCTCCGCCTCCTCCGCTGAGCACCCCGGCGCCGCTCTAATTCTCCTCCCCTCCCAGACTTGCGGCGCCAATTGGAGGAGACTTAGAGCGGGGGCTATGTGCTCAGCGGAGGAGGCAGAGTGGAGGTGATCTGGGGCGGGGAGCGGTTCCCCTGTGTGCCCTCCCCCGTTACTGCAGTCGGCCCTCCCCGCGCCCCCCCGCCCACCTCCACTCCACCTCCTCGCCTGAGCGGGCTTTTAGGCGCTCCCAACCACTAGGCGCCCTAGGCGGCCGCCTAGTTTGCCTAAATGGTTGCACCAGCCCTGGAAGTAACCCAACCAATCATCACCCTTACGCTACAGCTAATTTACATACAACAATTTCATTGGCTGCATGGGGGAGACTGCACAGCAGGTGGAATACTTGGCCCAAATGCTACATCCACGTGCACAACTGCCAACCACACCAATCAACATACCTCTCCAAGCACAATTGCCCTAGACCAGCAGATCTCAAACTTCATTGCACTGCGACCCCTTTCTAACAACAAAAATTACTACACGACCCCAGGAGCTCGGGCAGTGGGGCTCAGGTTTCAGCCTCGGATGCCAGCAAGCCTAACGCCAGCCCTGGCGACCCCATTAGAACACAACCCAGTTTGAGAACCCCTGTCCTAGACACAATTGAACACAACTAGCACACACAATAAACATATACAGCCCTTTACCACATCATACACCCCTCATTTGCCACTCCCATAAATCAACATAACCCTCCCAGCACAACACAACCCAAACAACAACATAACTAGCACACACCTCTCATTCGCTATCCCCACAAATCAACACAATTCTTCTAGCAGAACACAACCCACACACAACAGCACAACCAGCATACATGTTAATCCCAAACACACACAGCCCCTCATGGCAGCACAGGCCTCTCATTCGCCATCAACAAATCAACACAACTCTCTCAACACAATATACACATTTGCACACCCTCAGCTTCATATTTACCACGAAACCATAAATTAGAGCAGCAAAGCTGTGGGTCTTATCACCAGTAGTGGTATAAAAGGTATTTCCATTATGAAAATAAATTTATATCAGTATGGAATCAAGCTTTTAGATCATTTCCTTGGTGTAGATGGCTCCTCAGTCTGTTTATTACATTTGCAATACCACTATCTGCATTGTACCTGCTCTATGAGAATAATCATTACTGGTAAGATTGCCAAGTGGAGAACAGTATCAAGTGGCCTACCACAGGGCTCAGTACTAGGACCCACACTTAAAGTCTAATCCAGATTAAATACAATATGTCAATCATGAGCAGATTTGCTAATATCAAACACTGAAGAGTAGCAGTCACGTAGTTGAACCAGTCCAAATTGTTGCTTGGAATGCAGCAAGTCTGAGATAGGACTTGGCTTCAAGTTACTCCCATGACTCTCAGTTACACATACGAAACAGTTGCACACGTTATGCAGCTACTTTTGTTCAATAGTTATGTGAAATTATCTGTGAAATCTGTCAAATTAAAATCAAGGCAACTTCCATTCACACCATTATTGACAATAGCACAAAACCCGGAGTAAATAGCCCAGAGCCTTAAAGGCACATCTAAATATTTACTAGAATAAAAGATAAAATACATTTTGCAAAAGGAGAAGTGACTGACGGATGCATATGACTGGGGTCCCCTTGGATGTTCCCCATGGATTTATCAGGGTCCTCAAAGGATTTAAACTGGGACCTGTGCTGTTCAGCATATTCATAAATCATCTGGAAAAGGGGGTGAACAGAGGGGTGGCAAAATTTGCAGATGATATAAAATTACTCAAAATAGTTAAATCCAAAGCTAACTGCGAAGAATTACAAATGGATCTCACTAAACTGGGTGACTGGGCAACAAAATGGCAGATGAAATTCAATGTTGGTAAGTGCAAAGTAATGCATATTGTAAAAAATAGTATCAACTATACATACAAAATGATGGGTCTAAATTAGCTGTTACCTCTCAAGAAAGATCTTGGAGTCATCACAGCTAGTCCTCTGAAAAATATGCAGCGGCAGTCAGAAAAGCTAACCGAATGTTCGGAACCATTAGAAAAGGAAAATATCATAATGCCGCTATATAAATGTATGGAACATCCAGACCTTGAACACTGTCTTCAGTTCTGGCCACCCATCTCAAAAAAGATATATCAGAACTGGAAAAAGTACAGGGAAGGGCAAGAAATAAGATCATGGATACGGAACAGCTTCCATGTGAGGAGAAATTTAAAAACTGCGACTGCTGAGCTTAGAAAAGAGACGAGTAAGGCGGGGGTGAGGGGAGCAGAATATAATAGAGATATATAAAATCATGAATAATATGGAGAAAGTTAATCGGGAAGTGATATTTACCCCTTATCATAACACAAGAACTAGCTGTCAACTGATTAAACAGGCAGATGATTTAAATCAAACATAAAAAAGTACTTCTTCACACTCAATACTTCTTCACAGTCAACCTGTGGAACTTGTTGCCAGGGGATGTTGCGAAGGCCAAAAGTATAACTGGGTTCGAAAATGAATTAGATAAATTGATGGAGGATAGGTCCACCAACAGCTATTAGACAAGATGGACAGGGACACAAGCCCATGCTACGGTTGACAGGAGATGGATCACTCAAAATTGCCCTGTTCTGTTCATTCCCTCTAAAGCACCTGGCACAGGCCAATGTCAGAAGACAGGATACTTGTCTAGATGGACCACTGGCTTGACCCATTCTTATGTACATTCTTATGCCATGCTACATCAGATTCATGGTCACTCCAACATCGTGTCTCTGAGAGTGGCCAACACTAGATGCTGCAGAAGAAGATGCAAGAACCTCATAGTAGGCAGATGGGGCACAATCTGATGCTCAGAATGGTCTCATCTTATTCCCTAATAGATAGACATTGGCTTAAAACCTGAAACATGAGATTTAATATTCCTTGCAAACTTTTTAGCATTAAATCTCAGTATTCTTGATATCCATAAATGTCTAATCCCTCCTTGAATCTTGCTAATTCTTGGCTTCAACAACATTGTGACAATGAGTTCCAAAGTCTAATTACCCATTGTGTGAGAAACCATTTCCTTTTATCAGTTTGCAATTTTCCACCTGTCAATTTCATTCAATGTCCCCCTTTTCTTGCATTCTGAGACACAGAGAACAGCTCTCCTTTTACATAACGGAAAATAATTAGAGTTGAAAGGTAAAAGTCACATGAACTTACTATACATTTTTAATAATTCCAAGTATTTAAGTAAAATTTTAAAGAAAAGAGTTCTCATACTAGAATCTTTAGCAAGTTAATGTTGCTGTAGGCGAAAAACTGTAGTAAGGTAAGTTAAATGTCAGACCAATGCTGTTTTGAAATTGGTGCATATAAAATTTTCAATGCCTACATCTGCATATAAGTGAATGCATAATAATATAAATAATAGTATCTATCTCTTATATAGCACTTTTCATCAGTAAATTTCAAGGTACTTTACAAAGGAGGTCAGTTGTAGGAATGTGTTGCTCCCGAATCGTCTGTGTTTGGGAAAACTTTTGGCTTGCCTGTTTTTCTCCCCTGCAGCTGGCTTTCACGTGCACAAGATATGGGGCTGTTACTTTATGTAATTGACTACTGCATGTCTTCTTCATGCGCAAGATTTGTACCAATGAGAAGTGTTGTAAACAAAGCAAGTAATATAATAAAAACCCCAGGAAAGGTTTTTTCCTGGGAGGCTTTTGGCTTGAGGCTTTAGAAGCTAAGCACCACAGACCTGGCGTTCTGTTTCCTTTCTCGTCACCACAGTCAGTATCATTATCCCAATTTTACAGATGGGGAAACTGAGGCACAGAGAGGGGAAGTGACTTGCAAAAAGTCACCCAGCAGGCCAGTGACAGAGATGGGAATAGAACCCATGTCTCCTGAGTCCCAGTTCAGTGCTTCTGACTGAGACCAAAATAAATATGCAAATAAAAAGATCTTAAAGTCATATGGCTATTTTTAATATTTCAACCCATAAAAATTAGAAAATAAACCCCCATAAAGAATTTGAATATCCATATTTCTCTCTCTGTGTATCCTGCTACTACCCTCTCATTCATCTAATGGTTTATCAGCCTACTTTGATACATTTCAAGTTGGGACACTTTAGCTGCTCTAACAAACAAGAGTTTGTTTTACTTTGGCTGGATTCCCCAAAACTCGACCCCAGATCCCCTGGCTGTAAATGGCTGGTACTAGCCAACTCTAAACCGCTGTCCCTGAACAAATAACTATTGTTAAAATAACTTAAAGAGTTTAGTCTATGCATTGTTCTGGTTGCTATCAAAGGAAACACTCATACAAAAATATAAAAGCAGGAAACATAGCATAAATGGATGCTTTTGGCACTGACTCTTTGCCTGCTGGAGTCCTGATAGATGGTGACTCGTAACAATAAGTAAAAGATGCGCTGTCTACTGTTTTAAAAAGAAAATGAAGACTGGAGCAGCAACTGTTTATGATTTGTGACAAATCTTGCAGAAGGTCATTGTTGCCCCCAGGATTTGATTTGATTTTTATTTTAAGAGGTGGTCAGATATAACTGTCACTGATTGCAAAAGGTAATACATGGAGCTAGGAATCTTCCCTTTTGGAAGTAACAGTATTATAAACACATACACAGAGTCACATACAGTATTTCTCTACAAACACCCCTCTCCTTTTAAAATCAGTTGGCAGGGATAAATTCATTAATTTAATGGAAAGTTACCATGAAGTTTTGGTTGCCGACACATTTTCGGCTGAGAATCATGGAACATCAATATTATGACCACCATTGTGGTTTCCTTACACTGTCCTGTGAGGACTAGATCTGCATGCAATAGTCCAGATGTGGCTGCATGAGAAACACACAGGGGCAGTATGACCTCCTCCCTCGTTCTGCATAAGATCTCTCTACCAATGCGGGTGGGAGAGACCAAAAAAAAAAAAAAACTTTGAAAGTGACATTAAACTTCCATCAAACAAACAGAACTCATAACCACAAAAGAGACAGGAAATAAGATGTTTAATATTAGATTATTTAAACACAGATCACGTGTTGTTAAATTTACACCACATCATGTACACTAATTCATTAATGCCAATTACTGAACAAAATACAATCATCATGCAGCCTTAACTCTGACTTTGTCCTGCTAATTTTTATAGACTGTAATATGTCTAAGCAATATATGACAAGAGGAGAAACCTGTACAGGTTTAAAAGAAGCATAGAGAATTGTTTTTAAATTGTAATTTTAAAATCCATAAACATTAACACGTTGACTGAAAATAAATTCATGGAGACATTTATGAAATAAAATAATGGTTGCAATTAACTTGTATAAAACATACATTTTTGAAAACCAAATACATTAGAAAAATTGTAATTTTTAAACAATATTATATGCTTCCATGAATATAGAAACTAACAGGACAAAATGGGAGTTAAGGTTGCATGTTGCGATGTGTGTATTTTGTTCAGTAATTGGTATGAATGTGTTAATTATTTTCAGTAGCATCACATTATGAGAGCTCTTTATTTCATTTGGTGTCCAGTAGCATCCCTAGGTCTTCCTCAGAATCACTGCTTCTGTGACCGCCACCCAGCAACCTGTACCTGTGCTGGTTAGTTCCACTCTAGATTCATCAGCACTGAGACACGCTGCACTTCATAGACCCATGACTCATTCTCTCCATGTCACTTTGCACTGTGTGTTTGCAGCTCCCCTCACTTCTGGCACCATGGGCGAATTTAATCAAAGTTGATTCTACATCTTCCTCTAGATAGAGTAAAAATAACAACTTGGAGTCTAACAAATACTTCCCCTTGTGTCGTCCCAATTGATATTACTTACACTGTTTGCTGTTCAACCTCTCTCTGATCAACACAATGGCATGTTTTATCAGGTTGGTGTTTTTCCCAATTTCATTTTAAGTCTACTCTTTGGCACTGTGTCAAAATGTCTGACTAAAATCCAAATACGCTATTATCCACCATAATGACCATCAACCCAACCAGTAATTACATCAGAGACGGATTCAAGATTTGCTTGGCATAACCCATTTGTAATAAGTGGGAGCTTCCCGTTCAAGTGATTGTTGGACACACTCCTCCACTGGCCTCCGGGAAAGGATGGTGGGGGTGAATTAAATGGATTATAATAGGTTTTCTACTTCTAGTCTCTATGATTCTATATGGTCACAGTGCACTTATTCAACACTTTCCCTCCCAATGGTCAGAAATGACCTTTTAAGTCCTCAAACCTTTCACACAAAAGGATAGCTAACTGTCCATTAATTTCCTAATTCTTACCTATACCCTTCTTAAAGGTTCCTCAGATGACAGACGACATTTTAATTGCTACAGTTACTTAGAGTAAGTTACTTGAGAGGATTTTAGAAGGTCTTGAAATACATTTAAAAAACAATTAACCATAGAAATTAGAGAAGGAAAAGTTCTATGGTATAACTGTCATCTAATCCCCCTGCCACCCACACTGCAGCAATATGTAGCAAGTAGTGAAGAAATTACAAATGAGGGCAGATTAAAAAGAACTAAATAGTATAGCTTGGCCTAGCTACATTAAAGGAGTGGGGACAGGTAATGGTCTACCAATATTTCAAAGGCATGAACACAAAGAATGGAGAGGAATTATTTAGTGTGATACAACTAGGGGGAGTAGCACAAAATTAAGAATAGAAACATTTAGGCTGAATATCAGGAAAAGCTTCAGTGTATTCAGCTCTAGGGGAAGTCTGGCTACCTGGAACCCTGGAAAACTAAACCGGACAAAGTGTACTATAGGGAACAATCCAACGCTGGCAGCAAGGAGGGCTGGGTGGTATAACAGTTTTTTTCCATCTCTACCCTCTGTCATTCCACAAATGCTTCCATTGAGAGACAGAGTTCTCTGAAGGGTGATAGAGGAAGGAGAGAAGCCACCAGGAAAGTGAAGAGCAGCCCCTGAGATTTCTACCCATTACCAGTCTGGAGACATGGATACGAGACCTGATTTTTCTCTTATGTCAAAGATAACAGTTCAGAACACACAGAGGTAATAATTCAAGCAGAAAAATGCTCCGGAAAGAAAGGTAAGAGGGCCCCAAGCCTAGTGAGAGGTGTGTTTTGGTGGCTCCGATGATGAGAGAGACAGGATGGGCCGGGTCCCGCAAGACTTCCAGCCCACCACAGGACCCCTGGGGTACGCTTGATGTCTCACAGGATTTGGTATGAGCCTCAAAGCCATGATAAGAGCGATGTGCTGTGAGCCACTTCCAGTTTGCTGGTTTCCAGCAGTCAGAGGAACAGAGCACAAGGGTCATAAGCAGCAGTCCGGCAATAATCTGCTTGATTATGCAGGACATGTAGCTGGCCAACTGCAGGGCTGGGACCGAGACTCGGTGGCACAGTAGGACTAACAGACCCATTGCAGCCACTTGGTGCATGCAGGGCCATGCGTTGCCTATCCCAGACCAGGAAGTAACCAGGAAAGTCAGGAAGGAGAGAGAAAAGAGAAAGAGGAAAGAAGGGGAACCATGTCCTAAGTGGCAAGGGATAGGGAGACTCATGGAGATGACGCGGTCCATTTCAGACTGGAGCGGAGCCTTGGAAAACAATGGTCAGGCACAGCATAGGACATCCTGGTCACTGCAGCAGGGTCAGTTCACAGTCAGGGCCCACTGGGAAAGCAGGGGCAGGCCCCAATGGTACAGCCCCCTCAGTGGGCATATCTGGGGTTCAGCACAGCCCCCCAAGTGTGACCTCATGACTTCAGACAGGCAGTTCTGGTGAGTGCAATGGGCTAGGCTCTGGGTGGCTTCAGGGTCAGAGGGGTTATAGAACATGCCACTTGTCTGCATGTATGGGGTGGGGGGGCCCCCAAGCCCCCTGCCCCACGCTACCAGCTCCCCAGCTCCTCAGACAGTGGCCTTACAGATTTCAGCATCACAGCCCCTGGCCCCACGGCTCCTCCTCTCCCTGCCCCACAGCCTTTATTGCAGCAACCCAATGAGTCTATTAATGTGGGTTTGAACATAGTCTTATATGCAGCTGCCGCTGATCAGTTGGGGGCCCATCTTTTCCCATTAACATGAGAAGATATGGCGAGCTGAATATATGGACCTATTTTCCCTGCAGTTCAGGCAACCTATATTGGAGGGGAGGGATAAGGCAGAGAGGAGAGAAAAAGATAGAATAAAGCATCCCAAGACAGAGAGGAACTGGGACAAATGGCTTGCAGCCTACATCATCTACGTGGGGGTGATGGATACCCAGCAATGTACGGACCCATGCTGAAGTATTTGGCTATTATACCTAGGGCATATAATACATTTTCTTCAGGCATCACTCATTGTGCTTGTATGATGAGCACTTTAGAATGAGGGCAGCCCCACCCAGTGCTGGGATAAAACCGATCAGAAACTATGGCTGCAGTGCATGGCTCAGGGGCACCTGTTAACTGGCCCCAACACCGGTAGCAGCCACATACTGGTAAAGTCAAGGTGTGAAAGTGGGGACAGGGTTAGACTTGAGGTGCCAATGGCCTGACCAGCTGAGGCTTGCATGCCAGGAGTACAAGAGCCAGGGAAGTGTTTTTGTACATGCTGTAGGTTTAGTCACAAACGTGGGCATTGTGGAGATCATCACATGTCTTCAGGCTACCCACATTTTAAGTGCACTTTCCCCTGAGGCCATGGACGGCTGCCCAAAACCACAGAGAGCAGGGACAACATGGCTGAAAAAGAGGTCTCCAATTAACTTGGGTGTCTTAGCCCTCCTTTTCAGGGATTACCCCAAGGTGGAGGATTCGGTTCAGGGTTTCAGGATTCTGTATGAAGGGGAGAGGATGCACATAATAGCAAATAACTTCAGATCAGTTAAAAGCATGGAGAGCACAGCCAGGCACAAGACCCGAAAAGAGGTTCGTTTGGGCCCTATCCTGCAAATGCCATTGCCTAATCTCTGCATCTGCCCCGTGGCCTAGGAAAGTGCCTGGCGAGTATCACCTCATTCAGCATCTCTCATATCCAAACAGGGGATCGGTAAATGATGCGACCTATGATGTTCTGGGTCTTGAACCCAAGTCTGGGAGTTCCCATCCTAGCCTGCAGCCTATGTCTGCCAAAACCTGGTGGACCGAGAAGCTAGCATGACTATAGGCTCAGTTAAGGCACCACCCCAGGAGCCCTGATTGGAGAATCACCCAGCTCCACTGATTGGTCCAACCACACTCTTTAAGCCAGAAGGAGGCACAGGAAGTTTGTCTGAGCAACAAGGTGATTTCCCATTGTGGATGCATTGACCCTGCTTGTGCCTGCCTCCTGCATCCAACCCTGCTCCTGATTCCCACTCCACTCCTAGCTCCTGCCTCACCCTTGTTCCCACCATGCTCCTGCTCTGTGCTTGATCCTTGCCTCTCCTCCAGTTTCTGCCCTTATGTCTCACCTCCCATCATCAGTTACCACACCTGGTTCCAACTCTGGCCTCCAACTGCTGACCCTCACTCTGGCTTGAATCTGGGCGCAGGCATTTGGTATTTGACCTCAGCACCAACCCTCAGCTTTGATTCCTGGTTCTGACTCTCGCTTGTCCCCTGACTCTGGTAATTGGCAGTTGACTCTGGTGCCAAACCTAGGCTTCGTTCCCCAACCTGGATGGCTGCTCCACCCACTAGATGTGACGCTTGCTTATATCCCAGTCCATAACACGGCCAACCCCAGGCTGGACACCGTTTGTTATGCATCAGTCAACACAACGGTGCACATAGTATGCTTAGATGACCCTACTGCCTTGCTTGTAAAGAGGGACATTACGTCAGCCTTCCGCGTCCTCTGGACTGTGACTTCCTTGGTTTTTCCTTCGATAGTCAGTTTTATGTGGACAAAGCAATGCCCACAGGCTATGCTATTCGTGGCCTTTGAAAAATTCAGTAACAGTGCTGGACGGGCTGGTCAGGAGGCGTGCAGGACATAGTACCTGGATGATTTTTCTGTTTGCAGGCAGGGCCAGGACAGGCGAGTGTGATGGGCTGCTTCGGGTTTATCAGGAGCTAATGGGAGAATTGGGTGTTCCCCTAGCTGATGAAAAAAATGAGGGACCTGCAACCAAGTTGACGTATCTAGACAATGAGCTTGACACTGTCCGGAGCAGTCCCACCTTTCTCGGGACAAGTTCACAGCATTAAAACAGATGGTTGCTACTGTCAGCAGGGCCAAAAAGATTTGTCTGAGGATCTCCAATCTCTGTTGGGCCATCTGAACTTTGCATCCAAAGTCATAGCTCCCAGGTGTGCCTTCTGTGTGTGGTTCACTATAGGGGCTCCCCTGTATACACTGGGATTGCGTTCTTGAAAGGGGCGATGGATACCGAAACGACATATACCAGGGAATTTTTCCCCATAAGAAATAATGAAATGGGGGAGGGCTAATGAAATAAGGGAGGAATGCGTTCACAATTTCACCACACTCGCCTATGACAATGCTCTTTTCACCTAAACAGTGTACTTTTTTACAATGACAGGCTATACAGTACACACTTTACACATAAAACATTAAATAAAATAATGTAGAACCCTACTAACACCGTTCAAACACACAGAACATTTTAATACAGTAAATACAGTACAGTAAAACAGTATAAAACAGTGTCAATTACGCTAAGCTTAGGTACGGGTGGCGGCTGGGTTTTCTTGGGCTGGCTTTTCCGTGGCTGGCTTTTTGGTTGCAGAAGTCTTAAAAAAGGATTTTATCGACGTCTGCTCTCCTGCATGAATCTTTGAACACTAGATCTCCCTGTAGGAAACCACTGCATCATTGAGAGCCCTGGAGACTCTGGCAGACAGTTCACGAAAAGCAGGTGCTTGGCAAGCAGGTGCTTGGGGCGGCCAGTCCGGAGAGGGGCGGCACGTCCAGCTATTCGGCGGCAATTCGGCGGAGGGTCCCTCACTTCCGCTCGGAGCGAAGGACCTCCCACCAAATTGCTGCCGCAGATCGCGATCGCGGCTTTTTTTTTTTTTTTTTTGGCTGCTT
>NW_020664463.1:21960276-22075494 GCF_002925995.2 Terrapene triunguis
GCTACAAAAAAACCTATAACATGCAAATATGCAGCAACTCACAGGGAAGTTTCTCACCTAACTCCAGGCAGTTAGTGGTTGGTTTATACCCTGAAGCATGAGCCTTTATATGCCTGTCACGGGGCAGAGTGGCCCCGCACTGAGACCGCAGGGGTTAACCCTTCTTTCCTAGCAGAGGAAGCCACACCCCGGAAGCTCTGCTGGGCATGCTCCAACTGGAGGACAGGTATAAAAGCCTGCAGAACAGCTCAGTCTGGGCTGACTGCCGGAGGAGAAGGAGGCACGCTGCTAGCTCCTGCAGAGGGAGAGCCTGCGCACCAGGATCTGGAGGTCAGCCAAGCCAAGACACTCCCTGAGACCCTGACGGAGGATGTCACAGGAGGAGAACAGAACGGAGGATCCCCCACAGCAGAGAACCTGGCATTTATGGTAGGAAGTGACCCAGGGGAACTTTAGGGGCAAACGGCATCAGAGCCATATAGTCGCTCGGCGTATTGCGGGTGGATCCCTGCTGAGCGAATGGCAAGGGGAGCTTGCCACTACCAGGGCCCTGGGTCGGGACCCGGTGGAGAGGGTGGGCCCGAGTCCCCCTACCACCTCACCCCCGAACCGTGAGGAATCCTAGAGACTCTGGCTGCTAGGCCGCGCTACCCTGCTGGAGAGGGGGATTGTATGGACTCTGGCCGCTAGGCCGCGCTACCCTACTTGCAAGGGGGTTGGCATGGACTTTGGCCATTAGGCCGCACTGCTCCCATGTGGGCGGGGGGAGCAAGTTGTATGGACTCCGGCTGCTAGGCCGCACTCCCCTGCTTGCGAGGGGGATTGTATGGACTTCGGCCGCTAGGCCGCACTCCCCTGCTTGCGAGGGGGATTGTATAGACTTCGGCCGCTAGGCCGCACTCCCCCCGCTTGCTAGGGGGATTGTATAGACTTCGGCCGCTAGGCCACATTACCCCGCTTATGAGGAGGACTGTATAGACTCCGGCCATTAGGCCACACCGCTCCCATGCGGGGAGAGATTTATATGGACCCTGGCCATTGGGCCACACCACCCGGGTATTTGGGGCAAGGTACATGGACTCCGGCCGATAGACCGCACTACCTCACCGGCCAGGGGTGATTGGGTGAAAGGAGGCCATTAAGCCGCGACTGGCCGCCCACAGAGAGACAGACGCGGGAACGTAAGCGTGGCGAGGCGACGACACCACATCCCACCCCTGCCACAAAGGGGTGGTGCCAGCCCGCCACAATGCCTTATAATTTACTTTATCTTATCTACTGTAACTGTGAATTTTCTCTGTATGTCTAACATTCGCTGATAAACTCTTTCCTCAATATCTTGCAACAGTGAGTTCCACCTGTTAATTATGCACCATGTAAAAAAGAATTCCCTTTCATCCATGTGACATATCTTCCCTTTTAATTTAGTTGAACTGGGTGTCCCCTTGTTCTTGCACTAAGGCAGAGGGAAAACAGGAGTGAACAATTTATTTTCTCTATACTGTTCATTATTTTATATGCCTCTTACCTTCTCTTCTTATTTATTCTTCACTTCTCAAAAACACACAGTCCAACAGGGAGATTTTCAAAGGCTCAGATGGCAGTTAAATGCCTATCTGCCATCTGCCATCTGAGCCTTTGAAAATCTCCCTCCTAATCTTTCTCATTTCTCCTCACACGGACAAGTCTTTTCATCCCCTTCTATCTTTGCTCTATCTTTATTGAGGTGAGCAGATATGAAAATAATATTCAAGATGAGCGCGTGCAGTTGATTTGCACAACAGCATGAGCATGTTTTCAGGATTCACATCTAGCCCTTCCTTAACACAGCCTAACATTTTGTTTGCTTTTTTAGATCACGGTAGGAGAATTTTTTTCCCATTGAGCTGACTACTATGACAAACTAACCGCATCCCATCCTCTCTCAAGCCTTGAGCTACAACCCTCACATCCTTCCTCAGCCTGAACTCTAGCAACCTCTGTTATTGCACATTGCTGTGACTCACAGTTCATTCATCCCAAAATACGCTGGTGCAGCGGCTCTTTGTCTGTAGTTTGCTTTACAAATTTTACACTCAGAGCACCGCCCCACAGCAAATCAAGTGGGTAAGCCGGCCGCTGACACCCTGTTCCTCCCATTGCCAGAACCTGCGAGCTGCACACCTCACAACTTCTGGCAGAACAGATGGCTATACGAGACAAGCTTTTCCTTCCTTTTCCCAACAGCCAAGAAGAAAGGAAGTGGATCTCTCTACATTGTCAGAACCGCAAGGAAAGAGTTTGTTTTCCAGACGCTTACAAGCAAAGGCCAATACCCTTAGGAGATCCCCTTAGGAAGTCCAAGGGCAGCACCCTTAGTATGAAGGCCAGCATCTTAGCCCCACTCCCAATCAGAGTAGGGCACCAAGGATGTGAGGGTAGGGGTGGGTGGAGATCAGCCATGGTCAGCAGCATCTGATGCAGCTTTCAAACCCCGTTGATAAATATACATTTATGTCAGTAGATTAAATTAAGGCAGGTTGCTGTGGCCGGATAAGGGTGTGGAATATATGCCTTATCAGTAGTGACTATCGTACTGCCGTTCAAAGGATCTTCCCCCCTCCCCTTCCCTTCCCAAAGTGTCAGCGACAGATACTGTACAATGTTTAATTATTAAGAACACAGAGGTGGACCAACTTTGCACATACTGGATGAAACTAAAAACATTCTGTGTAATATCTCACTTCAAAGCAACAGTAAAAGAGACACCAGAATTACCATGGGATCCCTTGGTATTTTTTGCAGGAGATAAGATTTGTGACATGGAGGATCAAACATTAAGAGCAAGGACTTTCAAAAGTGCTCCATCTTAGTCTGACTCCACTCCCACTGATGTCAATGGAAGGTTTCTTGCTAACATCATTGGGAGCAGTGTTAGGTCAATGCTCTGAGTGCCTGAAACCCCTCCCCAAGATCCCACTTACTAGTGGCACACAAATGTAGGTCAAAGAGCAATCATCTAAGGAAATCCAAAGGGGGATAAGAGGGGGAAGAAATTAAAGTGACCACAAACCTCATCATCTTCAGGACTCGCCTCTTTGACACAGCTTTCCCATAACACACACACGCTCTTCTCCTCTCAAAATGTGGAGGAAAGGTCAAGATATAAAGAATTCTCACATATCCTACCTGCATCTCAACAGGGGGAGAGAAGTAAAAAAAGCCCTGGTCTTTATGTGAAACATTCAGAGATTTAGGCCTGGTCTACACTACCCCCCCACTTCGGACTAAGGTACGCAAATTCAGCTACGTTAATAACGTAGCTGAATTCGAAGTACCTTAGTCCGAACTTACCGCGGGTCCAGACGCGGCAGGAAGGCTCCCCCGTTGATGCCGCGTACTCCGCTCGCCGAGCTGGAGTACCGGCGTCGACAGCGAGCACTTCCGGGATCGATCCCAGAACATCGGATGCCTGCCGCCGGACCCTACGGTAAGTGTAGACGTACCCTTAGTTTTGTAAGGCACTCCAATACAATAGCGAAGGACAAGATACTAAAACATAGATTAGATTAGGAGAGATCAAGTATTAATGGACAGAAGCAGCCCTTTATTTGGCAAGTTAGTCTAATCATAAAAGTGGGATGACCTCATAATGGAAATAATATATATTAACAGAGATGTATGTTGTAATAATTAGGCCTATAAATTTACAGTTGAACTGCCAATTAGGGTAAGAAGTGAAAGTTCATTAAATGTCACAATAACCTATAACAACAAACATTGGTGGGAAAAAGTGCAAAAGCAAGACAGAAAAACGGAACTAGTACCAACAAAAAGGTCAACTGATATAATTCAAGAACCGTATTAAAATTATGACTGGTAAACAAGAGGAGTAAAGGACTGGAAATCAATAAACCAAAATTCATGTGTTAAAAATCAGGCCTAATTGGTAAACAAAATAACGAAGGGATGGGCTATTCCACCCATCACTCCCTTTTCAGGTCCTTACAGAAAGAGACTTTGAGGAGAAAAAATGGACTACTGGAACAAACTTCACCATCCCACCATCACCTGAGACCCCGGATCTTTGTCATCCTGAGAGATGTCCTGACCAGACCCCAAGAGAGGGGTGTCAAATGACATCGCCACCATCTCCAGCTGAATCCAAACCACCACTTGGGATGTGAGACTTTGTCTCCCTCCCACCCATGTGTCCTTTTCCTTCCCCACCTTGTTTCTTCTCTCTCCTTTTTCCTTCTGTCAAATAAGAGGCTGGCTTAGCCAGCCAAGACTGCATATTTTGCCATACTGCAGGACAAATAAAAGCTATGCCCTCAACAGCCAGATGCTGGTCAGGTCTTGGAGTGACTAATAAGACCTTGTGCTGTGCCTGTGTGTCTTCAGCAGCAAGGAAGCAAGTGAAAGTCAACACCAGACACAAAAAGCTGCATCTCTAGCTGTGCTATTCTTTTCTCTTCCCTTTTGGGACAGCTCAGTGGTTTGAGCATTGGCGTGCTAAATCCAGGGTTGTGAGTTCAATCCTTGAGGGGGCCACTTAGGGATCTGGGGCAAAATCAGTACTTGGTCCTGCTAGTGAAGGCAGGGGGCTGGACTCGATGACCTTTCGGGGTCCCTTCCAGTTCTATGAGATAGGTATATCTCCATATAAATACAACAATTAGGCTCGTGTTCATGATGTCAGAAAATTCCCTAGAAACATAGAATGTAACATTTCAGCGACTGGTTCGGCTACACCAGAGCTGAACATAGCTCAGATGCAAGTGCAGACAAGCACAAGCCATGTTCTGCACTACTTCAGCAAGCAGTGCTTAACCACTGTTAGCTGAGCTGATGCCAAACAGTTTGCCACTATGCTTACAGCCAACCCGTGTTCAGCAAGTGCAAGTGACTACCAAAGCAGTGTTGTTTGTTTAAATCACGGGCTCTTTGATTTACTCATGGAAGTACAACTAGGAGGACCCCTGGATGAAATTAAGAAGGGAAAAACTTAGGCTTCCTGAGAATGAGATGTATTAGGCTGTGGAATAATCTCCCAAGGCTGTGGAATAATCTCCCAAGGGGAGTGGTAGAAGCCTCATCACTTGGGATTTTCAAAACTAGACAAGACATTGGAGAATGTGCTGCAGAGAACATCTCTCTCTGAGGAGAACAATCCAACACTGACTCCAGACAGATGGGAGTAAGATCCAATTGGTCTTTTCTATCTTTAGTTTCTGACTGATCCCGGAGGATCTGACATTACTCAGCACATTTAAGAAGGTGCTGAAATCTCTCCCAGCCGAGAGGCCCATTCCAGAGTTGTGCCATGGACAATAGTCCGACATCCAATAAATATCAGAGCAATAGCTATTGGCTGGTGTACACAGCTCTCCTTGTCTGACCTGGGGAACAGACATATATCAGCCCCAAACCGTTGGTGAAAAAGAAAAAGAAAACCATTAATGGAATCCCCTTCATTCCCAGCAATACAAGTAGTTGTTTTTGTTAAGTAAAACATTCATCAGTGGATAGGTTGCAAAGCTGACCTGCCCAAAACCTCAACAGACATGTAGGAAAGTTGTTCCTGCTCTAGAACAGAGTGACTGCTTGCTACACAGCCATGGGTTTCAAGAAAACATGAACTTTGTGGTATTGTGCACAATGAGGAGGAAGGGAGGTAATTCATACAAGCAGATGGAGCTGAAGAGCTAATGTAGGGAAAGAGGGCTGGAGCAAGAGATTACATGGTCAGCCATGATCCATAACAGTAGAGGACCTGCAGAACCTAGAAGGTGTGGATGTTTTCTCTTACATGGGGCCCAATGCTTGATAACATCTTTCTCCTGAAAGCCAGAGGGCACATCACCATACTTAGACATGTACAAAAAGTCATATGCTTCTTCCCGCTACTCAAAATCATGTCCCAAGGGCAAATGAAGTTGTTTTTGTTTTAAATGGACGTCTTGAACTAACGCCATCAGGGTCAGTCAAGCAGCTACTTAAACCCTGACTAAAGGGCAGCAGACTATTGCTGTGGTATTTTAGGCATGAAGCATGGAATGCGTGCATTTTATAAGTAAAAACTAATAAATCCTGCATCCCTCTCAACATACGGGCCTCCAAAGAGAAAAGAGACTGTGGTCTAGTAGTTCAAGCAGAGGGAACTGGCAGCCAACTTCCCCAGCTAACTTCTGTGGGATGCTGGGCAAGTCACTTAACCTCTTTGTGCCTCCATTTCCTAACATTAAAATGAGGGTGCTGACACCTCACTTAATCAGTGGCTTCAAATACTCAGATATTTTACTCAGGAGAAAAATATCATTTGCTGAGTGCTGATGCTGGCAAAAGAACTCTGAGATCCTTGCATCAAAAATATAAGCGCAAAGTAGCATTTTTAGCAACATTTTTAAAAATCCACTTGTTTTTAAAGCCAACTGTATTTATTATAAAGAAACCAGCTAGTCTGGTTTCCCTTTTGTGGTTGAATGTGAAAGTGCTGGAGAAAATACCAAAACTGGCGAACAGTAGCCTTATTGTAAAAGGGTGCCGGCCCTTTAAGCTTAGGGATGATCCAGCTCTTCTATCCTAGAACCTCAGCTCTTTAAAAAGGGACTGATGGGGGGGATGTAGTCTGGCAGAGGGAGGGAAGGGTAACAGGACGAAGCTGAGAGACTGAGCAACAGGCCCTGCCTTGCTAAGAGCCACCTGCATGGGGTAGGTGCTACTTGTGGGTCTCTCCACAGAGGAAACTGGATGTTGGAGCACCACAGGAGGCACCACCCTTACTAGGGAGGGTGACAGCTGAACCAAGTTTATGGGGAAGGTGGAGAGATTTTAGGATTAGAATAATCTGGTTAGAAGGAGCCATAAGGGAAACAGGCTCAGGATGGGTGGGTCTCTTATATGATTGTTGGGAGAGATGTTGTGGTGTTATTAAACCTGCCCCCAGGAGGAATGGTGCTGTTTGAGACTTATTAAACCATGCTGAGGTGGTTTGGAAATTCCAGAGTGTAATTAAACCCAAACCATGGCTAGAGAAGGGGAAACTGAGCCATGGCCCAAACAGAGATATGCCAACTCTGTGATGCTCACTTTCCATAATTAATGAGGATTTCACGTGCTTCCTCCAGTAAAAATCATGCACAGGATGATGTTTAAGAATGATTATTCCTTTGTGTCAGAATATTTCCCTGCTCTCTGTGGAAACTGCACAAGAAAGGTTTGTTTATTAAATGGAAACAAACTGCTATTGGATTTCCCCATTAACCCTGCTCCCCCACCCCTTCATTTTATTGTATTTCTATTCTTGAGGACAGAGCAAAACTGGAAAAGAGTTCTCTCTACCAATTTTATTTTCTAGTTGACAAATCGTAAGTTTTTGTTTCCCCTATTCTCTTTCAGTTATAGTTAGTTTTAGTTGATTTTCAGACAAAAGGGCTTTTTATTTGACAGCGCAGAGACGTGTTTCAATGTTAAATTTTTAGAAAAAAAGTGGTGAATTTTTGAACCAAAGCAATTATTTCAAATACAACTCAGATTTTGCAGTGGGTTGGGAAGAGCCAAGTTAGATGACAGAATGATCACTGTCTCTTGATCTTATCTACAAGGACCAGACACTTAGGGTCAGCATCAAATTCACTAAGAACTCCTCCCACTCACGTTTCCTAGTAAAGACAAGTGCTCTGTGAATGCATATCTTTAAACATTCCTCCAGCAATGTCTGTAATTCAAACCTTGCTGCATTGTGCTAGTGCAGAAGCAGAAAGTGAAAGCACACTGTTCTGTTTTCACTCCTTACACTTTGCAGTGGGGTAACAATTTCACTAAGCTCTCTCTCTCTCTCTCTCAGTTCTCATAATTAAAGATACTAGTAGTGTCACAGGTAGGGGTATCTATTTTTAAATGTTCAGTATCAATAAACTGATAGTGTCCCTTTCATTTAGAGACTTTAATTTGTTAAATAATCATGCATAGCAACATTCAATTTCAGTAACCCCTTTGTTATGTCACATATCTGACCCCTCTGCACAGGTAGTGTAAAGTGCCACCCAGCATACTGACATATTGTACATAGGGTTAGATATTTACTGCTGCATTCTAGGTTAGGGGTTTTCATCCTGCCCTTCCCATATTGTTAAATGGGAAGGCGGCCCTGAGGAGGAATGATGTGGTATGGAAAAGTTTGAAACGCACTGTTCTCAGACAATGAGTTTAAATCCAGCATGCCATCAAAAATCCCATTCTTACCATGATTTCCCACCCTCCTTCACCTGAACTGTTGTCCTGTGTCTTCCCCACCTCACAGTTTCTTAAGGCAGGGGATTTGGTAAAATGGGGACAACACCCTGGTGAGAAACTCAGCCTCTCTGTCATTGTCAACTGCTGGCTAGGGGGCAATGTGCTGGGATTTCTGTCAGAGTGCTGTTCCTTTACCCTGCCCGTGTCAGGGCTCCATCTTTCCCATGAGTCACTGGCTGCCTACTAGGTGTCGAATACATTTGAAGTTCCACATTCTAGGCTGCTATAGCTGCTGGAAGAAAAAAGGAACTCAGACTCTTTCCACCCCATCCCCCAGAACTTCCTAGCTGTTGAAAAGAAGAGGCGGGGGGGAGGGCAAAGAGGGTGTCTATTAATCCATCCCTCCTCCAGCTTGTTTTTTGGGTTCTCTTTGCTCCATATGAATAACTGCAGTGCCGGCTTCTACTGCTACTTAAAGCTTTCCAAGCAATAGCAGCACCACTACCATGAAACTGACATGATTCTTGACAGTTCCACTGCTTGATTTCAAAAGAGCTAACTTTAAAAAATTAAGGGAATTAGTTAGGGAAGTGGACTGCACTGAAGAACTCAAGGATCTGAATGTGGAGGAAACTTGGAAGTACTTTAAGTCACAGTTGCAGACGCTATCTGAAGCCTGCATCCCAAGCAAGGGGGGGGAAATTCACAAGCCAGGGTTACAGACCAATCTGGATGACCAAGCATCTCAAACATGTGATTAAGAGAAAGCAGAAAGCCTATAATGATTAGAAGATGGGATGGATCTGCAAGGAAAGCGTCCTCTTGGAGGTCAGAAAGTGTAGGGATAAAGTGAGAACTACCAGAAGTCAGAATTGGACTTTGTAAAGGGAATTTAAATGAATAGTAAAAGATTCTTTCACCGTGTAAATAAAAAGAAAACAAGGAAAGAAGAGGGACCGCTAAGCACTGAGGATGGGGTGGAGATTAAAGATCATCTAGATATGGCCCAACACCTACACAAATATTTTGCCTCAGCTTTTAATGAGGCTAATGGGAATGAGGATACAGAGATAGAAATTACCACATCTGAGGTGGAAGTCAAACTCAAACAGCTTGATGAAACTAAATCAGTAGGCCCAGACAATCTCCATCCTAGAATATTAATGAAACTGGCATAGGAAATTGCAAGCCCAATAGCAAGGATTTTTAATTAATCTATAAACTCAGGGGTTGTACCCTATGACTGGAGAATTGCTAATATAATTCCTGTTTTTAAGAAAGGGGGGGGAAGTGAACTGGGAAACTAAAGACCTGTTAGTTTGACCTCAATTGTATGCGAGGTCCTGGAACAAATTTTGAAGGAGAAAGTAGTTAAGGACATAGAGGTGAATAGTAATTGGGATAAAATAGAACATGGCTTTACAAAAGGTAGAACGCGCCATAGCAAGCTGATCTCCTCCTTTGAGAAGATAACTGATTATTTAGACAATGGATTTCAGTAAGGCATTTGATACAGTTCCACATGAGGAATTATTAGTTAAATTGGAGAAGATGGGGATTAATATGAGAACTGAAAGGTGGATAAGGAACTGATTAAAGGGGAGACGACAGTCAGGCTGGAGGGAGGTTACCAGTAGAGTTCCTCAGGGACCAGTCTTGGGACCAATCTCATTTAACATTTTTATTACTGACCTTGGTGCAAAAAGTGGGAGTGTGCTAATAAAACGCGTAGATGACACAAAGTTGGGAGATATTGCTAATACAGAGAAGGACTGGAATATCATACTAGAAGATGTGGATGATCTTGTAAACTGAAGTAATAGAAATGAGATGAAATTTAATAGTGCAAAGTCATGCATTTAGGGACTAACAACAATAATTTTTGCTCTAAGCTGGAGATTTACCAGTTGGAAGCGACAGAGCAGGAAAAAGACCTGAGTGTATTGGTTGATCACAAAATGACTATGAGACGTCAAAGTGATGCGGCTGTGAAAAACACTAATGCAGTCCTAGGATGCATCAGGCAAGGTATTTCCAGTAGAGACAGGGAAGTGTTAGTGCCATTATACAAGGGCACTGGTGAGATCTCATCTGGAATAATGTGTGCAATTCTGGTCTTCATGTTTCAGAAAGACAAGTTCAAACTGGAACAAGTGCAGAGAAGGGCTACTAGGATGATCCAAGGAATGGAAAACCTACCTTATGAGAGGAGACTCAAAGAGTTTAGCTTGTTTAGCCTAACCAAAAGAAGTCTGAAGGCAGATATGATTGCTCTATATAAATGCATCAGAGGGATAACTACCAGGGAGGGAGAGGAGTTATTTAAATTAAGGACAGTATTGACACAAGAACAAATGGATATAAACTGGCCATCAACAAGTTTAGGCTCCAAATTAAAGGTTTCTAACCATCAGATGAGTGAAGTTCTGGAACAGCCTTCCAAGGGAAGCAGTGGGGACAAAAAACCTAACTGGCTTTAAGACCTGAGCTTAATAAATTTAGGGAGGGGATGATATGACAGGACTGCCTATGATGGCATGTGGCCCATCGGCGACTGCCAGTAGCAAAAATCCCCAACAGCTGGCGACAGGACACTAGAGGAGGCGGGCTCTGAGTTACTACAGAGAATTCTTTCCCAGGTGTCTGGCTGGTGGGTCTTGTCCACATGCTCAGGATCTAACTGATCATCATATTTGAGGTCAGGAAGGAATTTTCACCGGGGTCAGACTGGCAGAGACCCTGGGGGATTTTCGCCTTCCTCTGCAGCATGGGGCACGGTCACTTGCAGGTTTAAACTAGTGTGGATTTTATGTAACTTGGAAGTCTTTAAACCAGTGGTTCTCAACCTGTGACCCAATCAGCACACAGCCGTGGCCCATGTCACATCCTCAGGGCCATACAAGTAGTATGTGTATTGTGTGGATGTGGCCCACATAACACATAGGGTCCTGCATATGCAGCCCATAATGGTAAATAGGTTGTGAACCATTGCTTTAAGCCATGATTTGAGGACTTCAGTACCCCAGCCAGAGGTTAGGGGTCTATTGCAGAAGTGGGTGGCGAAGTTCTGTGGCCTGCAACGTGCAGGTCAGACTAGATGACCACGATGGTCCCTTCTGACCTTAAAGTCTGAGTCTATGTCCACATTTCTGGTAATAGTCCACCAGTTTTCTTAATTCCACACCAGGGCTGCTTGGCAAAGCTTGGGGAGGCAGTGGAGGCACAGGAGCTGCATGTGGGCAGACTTAGCAATAAGATACCGCATCAGTTTAAACTATTCATATTTGGAAGGTTATCTTTGCTATCCTACAGGCTAGAAATTTGGTTTTATTTTAAATGCAAGCTTATTCTGAATAATTTGCTAGTGACGTTCCCCTCACTCATCAAGAGAAGTATCCCAACTGGCTGACAGAATTTTTCCAAAGTGCTCTCAAATACATATAAATACCCTGCATGTTGTCCTTGACTCAATAAGGAAATGAACATGCTAGATATTATTAGCACACAGTTTCCAAACCTTCATAACTTCAGTTACAGTATATCAAATCCCAGTTTCTTCAAATAGGGCAAAACAATTGTTCCTCACTCACATGGAGTTACATTTTCAATATGAAGTATGAAATGAAGCTGGCTTTGAGATAAGTGAATGCCAAGAAAAGTGTACAATTGTTTCAAATGTAAAACAAGTCAAACCACAGCCATCCTTGTTCCAAATTAAAGTATGAAAAGCTTCTGATGAAAATGGTGAGAGTTATAAACAAAACAGGCACTCTCCATTACCCTCCCCGTTTTTAAAGGTTAAAAAAAAAGTCATCCCAAAAAACCTCTTTGCCTGTGTTTAACACCAATTTAGGGTGATCCTGCAAACAATTGAAATTTCACTCAGTATAAACCAGTAGCCAGAGCAGATAATGGAGTACAGGGATAGAGTACTCCTACAGAAAATCCTTTTTAATGAACCAGCAGCTACATTCTCCACTATATATAATTTTCCAGGTGGTCTTAAGGTGTAGGCCCTCTCCAGAACAAAATAGAAGTCCAACCTGGCTGTGGGAAAGGCACTAGTAAGCACATATACAAATAGTGTTCATTGCCATGAACAGTCCCATGAAAGAGACAATGTTCAGTATTAAATTTCAAAGGACCGGGCGCTTGGGTTATTAGAAGTCAGAGAATTTTAAGGATAGTCTACACACACTTTGTATACCACTTTAAATATATTGGTTTAGATTAGAAACAGACTGTTAAAGTAGTACAACCCTCTAGGGTGAATGCAGTTATACCTGTTTAAAGGTGCTTCTGCTGAATATAGCTCATCAGGGGAATAAACTAGGTCAGCATAAGAACCTTTATAGTGATAAATCTGCACCCACACCAGGGGACTTAACTGCTTTAACAATATCAGTATAAAAATCACACACACACACACACCAATTGACACAGTTAAATTAGTACAAAAAACTGCGTGGGCAGGTCTTAGAAATGCAATTTACTTTTCAATATTTAATGCTCTTGATTTCCTTTTTGTATTTTTCTCAGCACGGACAATGAAAGCAGACTCCCCAGCTATTAGTCACTTCCACCTTCAGAATTACCAGACATCAATCCAGTGCTGTAAGCTTTCAGTTACAAATGCTTCAGGGAAACCCTTTACATCCAAAGGAAAAAAATCCTTTCAAAGGAATTTAAAATATATCATGCAAACATTCCTATTGTGGTTCTTAAAAACAAAGCGACAGTCCTTTTAACTGACACTATTGCTGCAATGTTATCATCGTAAGGTATATCAGATGCTTTTACACAGATAACTGAACAGAAATATTAAGCTTAATGCCTTTTTTTTTCCTTTTAAAGAATCACAGGAGTTAATCATCTTGTTCATCTCTTAGTCTGTTCCATCTCTTTGGGGCCAATGCAGGATCGTTCCAGTATATGTTCTAGTGTTTCTCTATCTAGCTTTCAGAGTCCTGAACAATGGGGCTACTAACCTTCCCTTGGGAGACCAGATGACAGCCTACTACATCTCACCGTCAGGACGTTTTTTCTGATGTTCAGGCTAAATTTTCTCAATATCTTTCTCTTGATCTTAGTTATCAAACCCACGTATCTCACTAAATAATTCCTCTGCCTCCTGGTTACACCCTTCACATACTTCATCCAGCAAAGAGTGATCTTTCCATTGCTACTGTTGCAAAGTTTCTTCAATTTAGAGTCACATTTAGGGGACCTAAGGCAGAAGTATTACGCATAGGCACAATGTCACTAAAAGTTTACACGTTGTAAAACAAATATTTCGGATATTGAACATAGCACCTTAGATGTAACAGAATTTTAAAATCCAGTTCACTTGTCACCATCTATGCCCAATGTTTGCTTTCTGCATTTCCTTCAGATTAGAGAAAAAGTCAGTGGAATCCGTTTCAGTTTGTTTATAGATAGGCGAGTTCTGCCTGGGTTCACGTGTCTGCCTGCGTGCATCTTACAGCAGGGACTAGAGTCTGACTAAGTCACCAAGATCTATTCCTCAAGATTTTTTATTGATGGGCTCAAGTGTTTGGAACATCAGAAAATGTTGTTTAACATAGCCCAAAAACCAGTTGTGACACATGGCCAGAAAGGGTTAAGAATCCTGCAGGATAAATGACCCAAATTCAACCTTTAGGGACATATTGGTAGATAATGTTTGTGGTTTTGTGTGTTGTCAGAGGTTGACAATGTAATCAAACAGTTCCTGTCTATGCTGTATTCTGCTAATTCAGAGATCAAAAGGAGATCTTAAAATTTAAATGAATTGTAAATATAGTGATATCACTGTATTGATCTCTCTTTGAAATGTATAGCAAATCACCTGTGAATGGTGGAAAACAGGCAATTGCCTTATGTTAATCTGTGTAGTTAATTACCACTGATGCTTAGGAAATAGGTCTACTTCAAAGGATGATTGCCTGTTGTTCGCCTAAGGACTTTGTGCTGTCAAGAGAAGAAGGTCTCTTGGGTGCTGATCCTTTTTATCTCCGATCAGCCTGATGCTTTATACAGGGGAAGCTTGAGATCTCCCGACCCACCTGGGTCACCCCGGACATAAACATTGGACTGTGGACTAATTCTGAAAGAACTCTTTGCAGCTACAAAGCTCACCATCTCTACTATGAAACTGATCTCAGAACTCTACTCATGTCTGTATGTATACTGATCTTTTAACCAATACACATACTCTTTTTAAATAAATTTTAGTTTAGTTAATAAGAATCAGCTGTAAACGTGTATTTAGGTAAAATCTTAAATATTCATTAACTTGGGAGGTAATGTGTCTGATCTTTTAGGATTGGTAGAACTTTCTTATATGATGAATAAGATTTTCAGTAATCATCATATTTGACTTGGGTGTCTGGAAGGAAGCCCAAGGCTGGCTTGCTATAAGGGAACTGCGTTTTGGTTTTTGTGCAACCAGTAAGGTAGTGTAGAAGCTGTTTTGCGCTGGCTTGGTAAATTTAAGTATTGGAATATCCACCAGCTTTGGGGATTGTCTGCCCCATTCTTTGCAGTTTGCCCTGAGTAACCCTCAGTGTGGCTCACCTGGAACCATGGTCACACATGTATTCTCTAAACTTTGGGTTGCTTTCAGACCAATTCCTACCAGATGCAGAGCCAAATCTTCCAAAGTAGCACCCAGACAGACACTCTATGACAGGAGTAGTCAATAGGCGGACTGTGGACCAAATCTGAACCGCCAGACACTTTTGAACGGCCCCCAAAATCTTTTTATTTACTTATTTTTTTTGTTATTTTCCTGGCGTCTGGACCTTGGCTAAACTTTGACCAAGAAATTTGGACCTTGACAAAAAAACAATTGACTACCCCTCCTCTATGACCTTCCCATAAACACCTGTGCCAGGAGAAGGAGTTGATGAGCTAGAATTAACCCTCTGTTCAACGGAGACCAGAGTGCCCTGCCTTATTGCGCACATGCTGCAGAAAATGTGTCTCAGAAGTACAGCAAGATGACCAAGTGCAGTTTTAAAGTTTCTCCTGGTATGACAGTCCTCCACTAAGGAACACTGATCGGATTATAAAGTAGCATGAAGATTTTATTCTGAGAGAACAGGAAAATCCAGTGGGAGAACTAGAGAGGGACTTGGACAGAAGGTTTCAGCACACAGTCTGCTGGGGAGTGCAAATGAGAGTGAGGAGTTGACTGCCCCTTCCTGCGCCAAGAACCCATACCTGTACTTTTTCATCCAGTAGTGTTAGAAGAGAAACATCTCAAACAAAGGAACAAGTCTGTATTTCTTCCAACTGCCCATTTTAGTTCTTATAAAACTGAAGTTGGAACACTCCTCACAGTGGGTTCTAGGGAGAAAGCTGGGATGTGCTGAAGGAAGGATGGGACAATTCCCCCTTCTCTGATGCAGTCATCCTTATGGATGCTGCTAAACCCGCCCTTCCTGAGATTACTTGTTCTGAAGGCTCAAAAAATTGTTTGAAGAGGTAAACTTTCACCTTTGGAATGGACTAGGTTGCTCATAATGACATGTATTAAACAAAAATTCACAGCAGATATTCCCCCCAGCACCAAGGTCTTCACCTCTACCACCACCCACTTCAAGAACTAAACACCATATTGTACTGTCTATATGCTCTGTACTGAAGTGTTGAGGAACAGAATATAAACACCTCCAGAAAAGGCACTTAAGCTAAGTTTCCTTGCCCCGTGTTGCTGCTTCCTACATTGGATCTGGCTAAAAGAAGTCAGTTTGTTCAAATGCAAAAACAAATGAATAGATTCCTCAGTCTCTCACCTCTCTCAGCCAGCATATGCACTCTGCTAACTCAGGATTTATCACAAGTGGAGACATTTTTGTGAAATCCTCTTAACAACAATATTAGCACCATATCAATAAACTGAAGTACCAGCCCTTGTGTCTTAGTTATAACACTCAAAACCACTATCACCCACCCCACACTTGGTTTTGGTTGATCTGACAAGTACCTCTGTTCTTTTCACAGAACAATAAATCTGAGGACATTCTTGCAATACAAAAAATTAATGGGACACTTAACTTAAACTAGCCCAACTGTGAAACTAGACAAATATGAGATTTTGTAAGACCCAAGTGAGACAGAAAGGTTTCTACAATTGTTTTTATACAAGCAATCCCTTGCAGTGCAGGCCTCCTAGACTCCATAGCAAGGCCCAGGAGCTATACTCTAAGGCCAGGACCCTAGATTCTGTGGTGCTCCGGTGGAAACTCTGCTGCAGCTTCACATAAATTTTAAAATGGAGGTTTTTAGTGAATTAAATATGAAATTGAATCATACAATCAGTGCAGCAGTTTCAGTGCTGTTTTCATAGATTCACAGATTCCTAGGCCAAAAGGGACCAATGTGATCAGGTAGTCTGACCTCCTGCGTAACACAGGCCATAGAACTTCCCCAAAATAATTCCTTACGAGATATGCTGTTCCCCCACTTCCTTTTTCCAATGTGCTGCCGATTTTTTTTTTTAAATTGATAATGCATAACTGCATCACAGTTGTCATGGGGAGACCGAAGGATTTGGAAACTAGGCAGAGATAACTTCACTTCTGGCACCAAGGGGGACAGTGTAGGAAATTGTGGGATAAACACATTCGCTGGGTATTTCTGCTACAATAATCAACAGTGAACTATGTTGATGTTGACTGTAGGTTTCAGAATTAACACCTCACAAAGATGAATGGGACATTTAACACTTCTGAGCTATTGTTTCAAGTTCTCTGAATCAGGCAGATGCTGCGGTGCTGCTTACATTCTGTTCATGTTTATAAGGTTTTCTTTGCAACCATAAGGGCTAGAAATAGTTTGCTTAAAAGGAAGCGTGGCTACTGGAACACCAATCTACAGCAAGGGTTGAATTTGCTGTGAATACCCTAGTCCCACGCCACAAACTCTGCCTATACTGTTGCAACCCAAACACTGCAGCACTGAGACTGCAAAAGTGAAAGCATCTATAAGCAGAAGCTAACATGACAATTAATTTGCAATATTGAAGCTAAGAAATATGCAAAAAGGAAACGAAGCATAAAACCATGACAAGTACATTAAATTTTTTAAATTCTTTCTCTTTTAATAATCTGTAGTGCTATTAGCAGCACAGGTAATGAAATGTCTGTTTAAAACATTTTTTAAGTTGACATGAATCACTTTAATTTATTTTAAAAGTCTTGAGAATTGTAAATTTGTCCTTGTGATCCATACCTAAAGAGCTTGTTTGTATCCTCCTCTTTGGCAATAATTACCCAATATCATTGCAGAGAAGGGCCTCAAAAGGTTCAATATAGCAACTAAACATAAAAAAACAACAACAGCTTGCATTTACATAAAACAGAGGTGGGCAAACTACGGCCCACAGGCCACATCCGGCCCGGCCCCTGAGCTCCTGGCCCGGGAGGCTAGCCCCCCGGCCCCTCCCCTGCTGTTCCCCTTCCCCCACAGCCTCAGCTCACTGTGCCGCCGGCGCAATGCTCTGGGCGGCGGGGCTGCAAACTCCTGCCGGGCAGCGCAGCTGCAGAGCCACAGCCTGACCCAGTGCTGCACAGTGGCATAGCTGGCTCCAGCTGGGCGGCACAACTGCCTGTCCTGGTGCTCTGGGCGGCACAGCTGTAGCGCCGTCAGCCAGCAGTGCTCCAGGCAGCGCGGTAAGGGGGAAGGGGGGGTTGGCTAGAGGGCAGGTGAGTTTGGGGTGGTGGTCAGGGGGCAGGGGTGTGGATAGGGGTCAGGGTGGTCAGAGGGCGGGGAACAGAGGGGTTGAATGGGGGCAGGGGTCCCAGGGGGGCAGTCAGGGCAGGGGTTGCGGGGGCAGTCAGGGGACAGGGAGCGGGGGGGGTGGATGGGGCAGAGGTCCCAGGAGGCCATTAGGGGACAGGAAACGGGGGGTTGGATGGAGCAGGAGTTCCGGGGGGGGGGGGGGGAGGGGGGGCTGGGGATGGGCCATGCCTGACTGTTTGGGGAGGCACAGCCTCCCCTAACTGGCCCTCCATACAATTTTGGAAACCCGATGTGGCCCTCAGGCCAAAAAGTTTGCCCACCCTGACATAAAACCTTCCATCAAAGAAGGCTTTACCAACAGTAATTGTGAAGGTAAGGATTAGGTGTAGGCAGAGAGGGAGCTAGTGGCATGATTTTTCACAGTTGCTCTGCATCCATACTCCTTGTTGAAGTAGGTGGCAGCTGTGAGCACTCAGTATCTTTCCAAATCAAGCCATAAGTGATTGACCTAAAGTCACACAGGAAGTCCAGGGCAAAGTTAGGGAGAGAACTTGGATGTTCTGACTCCAAGTCCTGAGCTTCATAGAAATACCTTCTTATGACTATACACAACAGCATTAATAAAAGGGGCTAAGTAACCCAACTGCAATTGTAGCCCACAAATATACCTCCCCCCCACGTGCCATCCTTATCCCACTGTACCCCATTTTCTATGCACATCCCCAATACATCCGACTCCCTTAGGAGCTGACTGCCTTCCAACAGCTCCCATGCCCCAGCAGGAGCTGAGTTAACAGCAAGTTTCCCCAAATTCAACAAGAAATGTTTCTTAACATTTCCTCTGAGTGTGAGGGGAAAATGGGAGCAAACATTAAATAAACCCAGAAGAAAGCCAAGAACAGTTAGTATGATGGTCAGGCCAGCCCTCTTCTGCAGTATTCTCTCTCCAGCTGCACGCTATTTCCCACAAGAGCTACTGCATGACAGGGGAACCCCTGATTCTAACTCACTGCGTGCCACCCCCTGAATCTAACCTGTACTACAGGAGCTCCTCTGCTTTCCGCATCCACCCCAGCACTCTGCTCCCTAGATCAGATCTGTGCCTGAGCATCACAGAAGTTCCTCATCTCTCCTTGTGCTGCAGTAATACAGGAGCATTGTGGGGAGAGAGAGCAGACCCCCTCCCACAGAGGCTGAGTGCATAAGTAGTAAGGGGTTTCGCTTCAAACATGCTTATTTTCAGGGCAAGGGGAATTAAAAATGCATAAAATTATCATCATGAGAGTTTATAGACCAGCCCAAGCACTTCAATCCCTGGCCCACAGGGGCCCCAGCACACACAGCCATTGTTGGGCTGGTCCCTTCTCTTTTTGCCACTAACTTTTCTATCTCTGGGGGAATCAGACACACACCAGCATGGAAAAAATAAGAGGCTGTTTTGTCCACATGGTACAGAGGGGCAATCAGCCCCTACCCACCTCACCCCGCAATGCAGCTCTTATCCCCCTTCACAACACTCCTAGGCTCTCCCCTATTGCACCCCGCTCTCCTGGGATCTCCCAGCACCTTCCCTGCCATCCACGCCCCTTGTATCCCCCTTGCACCACCCTATCCACTGCATCCGCTTCTGCCCTGCACCCCCTTGCTTAACCCTGCCCCCAACTCGCCCACTGAACACCCCCCTTCCCCGCATCCTCTCTGGGTCTCCCCCTTGTTTTCCACTCCCCAACTTCTCAGGCCAGAAAGTGCCCACAACTTTCCCAGGCGCTCCCCACCCTGCAGCGCCAGCGTTGGACTCACCGGGTCCCGGGGGGAAGCTGGGCCGGGTCCTGGGGGAGCTGGGATCGCACCGCGGGACGCGGCTCTGGGCTCCGGCGGCTGCCAGCGGAAACAGGAGGAGGGGCCGGGGCTGCGGAGCGGGGAGGAGCTGGGGGGCGCTGCTGCTCGGGAGGAGGCGCCGGCTGCGGCCCCGCGGAGAGGGAAGCCGCGCTGTGCCTGGGGGGTGGCGAGCAGCGTGTCCCGTGCCCCTCCCGGGGGCGGGCTGGGGGATCTTTGCTCCCACGGGGAGCGGGGCGATCTCGGCGGGCCGGGGCAGGGCGTTCCCCGCGGGTGCAGACGGGCAGGGAGCTGCGAGCGCCGGCCCCGCAGAGGGGCCTGAGCATGTGAGCGCTTAACCCCGAGGGGCCGGGCTCGCTGCTGCCTGGCGCTAGGGGCCGGCCTGAGTCTGGAGCCGGGCACGGCGCGCGCAGCGGGCTCCGACCACCTCGCCTGTCCCAGGATCGGCGCCTCACCCTGGGCCCCCTTAACCTCCAGAAAGGGACTGGAGCTTGCCAAGGCCCCTCAGCCACGTCCTTCCCTTGCCCCTGCTGCAGGGCTTTGGGCTGGCCATCTCCCCCCAGAGCTCGCTTGCTGGGGAAAGGTTTCATCACGGCTGCCAGCTGGAGCCTCCTTCACACCAATCCCACCTTATCAACCCTCAGGCTGCCCTATTTCTTACATCCCAGAGACCTGGTGGGATAATATGCATGATTGGAATGTTGGTATAGAAGGGTACAGCTTGCTCAGGAAGGACGGGCCGGAAAAAGATGGAGAAGGTGTTGCTTTATATATTAAAAATGTATACACTTGTACTGAGGTTGAGATAGAAATAGGAGACACACTTGTTGAAAGCCTCTGGGTAAGGATAAAAGGCATAAAAAACAAGGGTGATGTCATACTACAGACCACCTAACCAGGAAGAAGAGGTGGATGAGGCTTTTTTTAAACAGCTAACAAAATCATCCAAAGCAGGGGACTTGGTGATGGGGGACTTCAACTACTCAGACATCTATTGCGAAAAATCACACAGCAGGGCACAAATTATCCAATAAGTTCTTGGAATGTATTGGAGACCATTTTTTATTTCAGAAGGTGGAGAAAATTACTAGGGGAGAGATTTGATTTTGACAAATAGTGAGGAACTGGTTGAGAATGTGAAAGTGGAATGCAGCTTGGGTGAAAGTGATCATGAAATGATAGAGTTCATGATTCTAAGGAATGGTAGGAGGGAGAAGAGCAAAATAAAGACAATGGATGTCAAGAAGGCAGAGTTTAGCAAACTCATGGAGTTGGTAGGTAAGATCCCATGGGAAGCAGTCTAAGGGAAAAAACAATTGACGACAGTTGGCAGTTTTTCAAAGAGATATTATTAAGGGCACAAGAGCAAACTATCCCACTGTGTAGAAAAGATAGGAAGTATGGCTTAACCAGGAGATCTTCAATGATATAAAAATCCAAAAAGAGTCCTACAAAAACTGGAAACTAGGTCAAATTACAAAGGATGAATATAAAGAAATAACACAAGTATGTAGGGACAAAATTAGAAAGGCCAAGGCACAAAAATGAGATCAAACTAGCTAGAGACATAAAGGGGAACAATAAAACATTCTACAAATACATTAGAAGCAAGAGAAAGACCAAGGACAGGGTAGGCCCGTTATTCAATGAGGGAAGAAAAACAATAACAGAAAATGTGGAAATGGCAGAGGTGCTTAATGACTTCTTTGTTTCGGTTTTCACCAAGAAGGTTGGTGGTGATTGGACATCTAACATAGTGAATGTCAGTGAAAATGAGGTAGGATCAGAGGCTAAAATAGGGAAAGAACAAGTTAAAAATTACTTAGACAAGTTAGATGTCTTCAAGTCACCAGGGCCTGATGAAATGTATCCTAGAATACTCAAGGGGCTAACTGCGGAGATATCTGAGCCATTAGTGATTATCTTTGAAAAGTCATGGAAGACAGGAGAGATTCCAGAAGACTGGAAAAGGGCAAATATAGTGCCAAGCTATAAAAAGGTAAATAAGGACAACGCGGGGAATTACAGAACAGTCAGCTTAACTTCTGTACTGGGAAAGATAATAGCACAAATAATTAAGCAGTCACTTTGCAAACATCTAGAAGATAATAAATAAGGTGTTAAGTAACAGATGGATTTGTCAAGAACAAATCATGTCAAACCAACCTGATAGCTTTCTTTGACAGGGTAACAAGTCTTGTAGATGGAGGGAAGCGGTAGATGTGGTATATCTTGACTTTAGTAAAGCTTTTGATACTGTCTCACATGACCTTCTCATAAACAAACTAGGGAACCTAGTTGGAGCTACTATAAGGTGGGTGCAGAAGTAGTTGGAAAACCATTCCCAGAGAGTAGTTATCAGTGGTTCACAGTCAGGCTGGAAGGGCATAACGAGTGGGGTCCCGCAGGGATCAGTTCTGGGTCCAGTTCTGTTCAATATCTTTATCAATTATTTAGCTAATGGCATAGAGAGTGCACTTACAAAGTTTGTGGATGACACCAAGCTGGGTGGGATTGCAAGTGCTTTGGAGGATAGGATTAAAATTCAAAATGATCTAGACAAACTGGAAAAATGGTCTGAAGTAAACAGGATGAAATTCAATAAGGACAAATGCAAAGTACTGCACTTAGGAAGGAACAATCAGTTACACACATACAAAATGGGAAATGACTGCCTAGGAAGGAGTACTGCAGAAAAGGATCTGGGGGTCATAGTGGACCACAAGCTAAATCTGAGTCAACACTGTAACACTGTTGCAAAAAAAAGCAAACATCATTCTTGGATGTATTAGCAGGAGTGTTGTAAGCAAGACACAAGAAGTAATTCTTCTGCTCTACTCTGCGCTGATTAGGCCTCAACTGGAATATTGTGTCCAGTTCTGGGTGCCACATTTCAGGAAAGATGTGGACATATTGGAGAAGGTCCAGAGAAGAGCAACAAAAATGATTCAAGGTCTAGAAAACACGACCTATGAGGGAAGACTGAAAAAATTGGATTTGTTTAATCTGGAAAAGAGAAGACTGAAAGGGGACATGAAAACAGTTTTCAAATACATAAAAGGTTGTTACAAGGAGGAGGGAGAAAAATTGTCCTCATTAACCTCTGAGGATAGGACAAGAAGCAAATGGGCTTAAATTGCAGCAAGGGAGGTTTAGGTTGGACGTTAGGAAAAATTTCCTAACTGTCAGGGTGGTTAAGCACTGGAATAAATTGCCTAGGGGGGTTGTGGAATCTCAATCATTGGAGATTTTTAAGAGCAGGTTAGACAAACACCTGTCAGGGATAGTCTAGATCAGTGGTCTCCAAACTTTTTTGATCGCGCACCCCTACCAGTAAAAAAATTTTGAGCACGCACCCCCTGCCACACCGAAGCAAAAAAAAAAAAAAAAGCGCCCCTCCCGCCGCGCACCCCCAATGATCCTCTTGCGCACCCCCTAGGGTGCACACACCCCACTTTGGAGACCACTGGTCTAGATAATACTTATTCCTGCCATGAGTGCAGGGGACTGGACTAGATGACCTCTCGCGGTCCCTTCCAGTCCTATGGTTTAATAACCCCTCTGGCTCCTGGGTGTTTACACTAATCCCACCCCATCTGCCCTCAGGCTACCCTATTTAATAACCCCTCTGACTCCTGGGTGTTTACACACTCTGGGTATTGGAGACAGGGAACCCACCTCAGTTACTGCTTAGCTCAACTGGGCAGTCTTGTGATCTCTCCTCACAAAAGTATCCCTCCAGCCCCCAGTTAGCTTCCTGGTCCTGAGGAGCCCAGAACTGAACCCAGCATTCAGGGTGCAGGCTCCCCAGTGCTGAATTAGAGTGGCAATTGCCTGCCTGGTCCATGAAATCAGCAGGCCTGATGGATATGGCTCTCCCCTGCACTGGCATTTACACTGCCAAATCACATGGCAAACTCCTTGCTATTCTGTTGGCTGCTGTCACTTCCAGTCTGTCTTGCTATTCCTACTAACAGACCCTGTAATATTTTTTTATTCTAAGACAGAGGGGAGCCTCTAACTATATCTCCTTGCTTCTATGTAGCAGGGAGACAGCTACCTCTCTTGGATGCCTGAGGCCCAATAGAGAGCTCTCCATGGAGTAGGATTCATCCAGCCTGGATGCTAGTGGAAAAGCAGCAAAAACTTCATATAGCCCAGAGGTGGGCAATCTACGGCCCGGGGGCCACATCTGACCCGCGGGACCATCCTGCCCAGCCCTTGAGCTCCCAGCCGGGGAGGCTAGCCCCTGGCCCCTCCCCCGCAGCCACACCGCCGCACGGGCAGCACTCTGGGTGGCAGGGCTGTGAGCTCCTGTTGAGCAGCGCAGCAGCAGGTCTGGCTCAGGCCGGGCAGCATGGCTGCCAGGCATGCTGCTCTGAGCGGCATGGTAAGGGGACTGGGGGGTTGGATAGGGGCAGGGGCTCCCAGGGGGCAGTCAGGGGACAGGGAGCAGGAAGTGGTTGGTTGGGGCAGAGGTTCGGGGGGCCGGTTAGGGGACAGGGGAAGGTTGGGTAAGCATGGGAGTCCCGGGGGGCCTGTCAGGGGGCAAGGGTGTGGATAGGGGTCAGGGGATGTGGAACAGGGGGGGTTGGATAGGAGTGGGGTCCTGGGGGGGCCTGTCAGGTGGCGGGGGTGTGGATAGGGGTCAAAGCAGTCAGGGGACTGGGAGCAGGGGGATTGGATAGGGGGTGTAGTCCCAGGAGGGGGCAGTTAGGGGACAAGGAGGGGTTGGATGGGTCAGGGATTCTGAGGGGGGTACTCAGGGGGCGGGAAGTGGGAGGGGGCAGATAGGGGGCGGGGGCCAGGCTGTTTGGGGAGGCACAGCCTTCCCTACCCGGCCCGCCATACAGTTTTGCAACCCCAGTGTGGCCCTCAGGCCAAAAAGTTTGCCCACCCCTGATATAGCCTGATGCCACTCCCAAATCAGTATCACCTGCACAATTAATTTGCTTTTTATCACCTCATCTTCCAGATCTTCAGTAATAAAGACTGACATGTGAAGCCAGGCCTCACCATGCTCATTACCATAGACTCCAAGCACTTTCCATTAGTGATTAAGCAACATGACTAATGTCTGTCACATGTTTGTTCTCTCATTCTTTCCTCGGGGGGAAAAGTGTGTGCAGTGAAGTGGTTTGTTTGATGTTGATAAATGCAAAGTAATGCACATTGGAAAACATAATTCCAACTATACATACAAAATGATGGGATTTATATTAGCTGTTAACACTCAAGAAAGAGATCTTGGATTCATTGTGGATAGTTCTCTGAAAACATTCACTCACTGTGCAGCAGCAGTCAAAAAAGCTAACAGCATGCTAGGAACCATTAGGAAAGGGACAGATATCAAAAAAGATAGAATTGGAAAAGGTACAGAGAAGGGCAACAAAAATGATTAGGAGTATGGAACGGCTTCCATATGAGAAGAGTGTAAAAAGACTTGGACTGTCGAAAAGAGACAACAAAGGGGGGATATGCTAGAGATCTATAAAATCATGAATGGTGTGGAGAAAGTGAAAGTGACGGTGTTATTTTCTCCGTTACATAACAAAAGAACCAGGGGCCACTCGGTGAAATTAATAGGCAGCATGTTTAAAACAAAAGGAAGTATTACTTCACACAACACACAGTCCATCTATGGAACTTGTTGCCAGGGGATGCTGCGAAAGCCAAAAGTATAATGGTTCAAAAAAGAACTAGATAAGTTCATGCAGGATAAGTCCATCAATGGCTATTAGCCAAGATGGCTAAGCCTCTGACTGCCAGCTGCTGGGACAGGTGACAGGATAGATCATTCAATAATTGACCTGTTCTGTTCATTCCTTCTGAAGCACCTGACATTGGCCACCAAGTGAAATTTATTAAATGTTTTTGGATGTTTTTCTACATTTTCAAATATATTGGTTTAAATTACAACACAGACTACAAAGGGTACAGTGCTCACTTTATATTATTATTTTTATAAAAAATATTTGCACTGTAAAAATGATAAAAGAAATAGTATTTTTCAATTCACCTCATACAAGTACTGTAGTGCAATCTCTTTATTGTGAAAGTGCAACTTACAAATGTAGATTTTTTTTTGTTACATAACTGCACTCAAAAACAAAACAATGTAAAAGTTACATGCTTTACATGTCCACTCAGTCCTACTTCTTGTTCAGCCAATCACGAAGACAAACACGTTTGTTTACATTTATGGGACATAATGCTTCCTGCTTATTACTTAAAATGTCACCTGAAAGTGAGAACAGGCGGTCACATGGCACTTTTGTAACCGGCATTTCAAGGTATTTACGTGCCAGATATGCTAAAAATTTGTATGCCCCTTCATGCTTCGGCCACCCTTGCAGAGGACATGCCTCCATGCGGATGACACTCGTTAAAAAAAAAATGTGTTAATTAAATTTGTGACTGAACTCCTTGGGAGAGAATTGCATGTCTCCTGCTCTGTTTTACCAGCATTCTGCCATATATTTCATGTTATAGCAGTCTCAGATGATGACCCAGCACATGTTGTTCATTCTAAGAACACTTTCACTGCAGCTTTGACAAAATGCAAAGAAGGTACCAATGTGAGATTTCCGAAGATAGCTACAGCACTCGACCCAAGGTTTAAGAATCTGAAGTGCCTTCCAAAATCTGAGTGGGACAAGGTGTGGCGCATGCTTTCAGAGGTCTTAAAAGAGCAACTCTCCAATGCAGAAACTACAGAACCAGAGCTACCAAAAAAGAAAATCAAGCTTCTGCTGGTGGCATCTGACTCAGATGAAGAAAATGAACATGCGTCGGTCTGCACTGCTTTGGATCGTTATAGAGCAGAACCTGTCATCAGCATGGACGCATGTCCTCTGGATTAGTGGTTGAAGCATGAAGGGACATATGAATCTTTAGGGCATTTGGCATGTAATATCTTGTGACGCCGGCTACAACAGTGTCATTTGAATGCCTGTTATATTGTAAACAAGAAGCGGGCAGCATTATCTCCTGCAAATGTAAACAAACTTGTTTGTCTGAGCGATTGGCTGAATGAGAAGTAGGACTGAGTGGACTTGTAGGCACTTAAGTTTTACATTGTTTTGTTTTTGAATGCACAGTGGGTTTTTTTTACATAATTCTATATTTGTAAATTCAACTTTTATGATAAAGAGATTGCACTATTGTACGTGCAATAGGGAAATTGAAAAATGCTATTTATTTTGTTTTATACAGTGCAAATATTTGTAATCAAATATAAATATAAACTGAGCACTGTACACTTTGTATTCTATGTTGTAATTGAAATCAATATATTTGAAAATGTAGAAAACATCCAAAAATATTGAAAGAAATGGTATTCTGTTATTTTTCAACAGCGCGATTAATCATGCAATTAAGCACGATAAATTTTTTTAATCGCACGATTAATTTTTTTAATATAATATATATATTAGAGACAGAGAGATACCCATACATGTTATGTGTGTTTCTGTTAAAGAAGGCAAAGTCAAGGAAATGTGCTTTGCGCTTGGAATCAAAGGTGGTGAAGTGGTGTGTAATGGTCCTTAGTTCCTGGGGGCTTTCAGTCCACAGCCTTGAACTGGCCCTGGAGAAAGTTCTGTCTCCTGCATGGATGAGTATTACTCTTATTCAGAGTTCAAGAGTGCCAGAAAAGGATGGTTGGCCATGGTCTTTATCTTAGAGCTTTAGTTGATCTCCTAGATACAATGGGTCCAGGGTTTGAAGATAAGGACTAAGAATTTGTTCTTGATTTGTTATTTTACTGGAAGCCAGTGTAGGGAGCGGCGGGCAAGTATGGTTTGTTTTGGTAGCCAGTGCTGCTGAGGAGACATGCTGCAGCATTTTGTACCACTTAGAGCTTCCTAAGCTCTGAAAGCTCATACCCAGGTATATTGCATTGCTGTAGTCCATCCGAGAGATGATGAAGGCATGAATAACTGAGGCTAGGTCATTATTTTTCCCAGGATGAGACAGAGTCTCCTAGCCAAGCAGAAATGATAGAAAGCATTATTTGTAGGATGCTGCTATGTGAGTTTAGTGTCAATGAGGAATCCAGGCACACTCTTAAATTAAAGAATGAATTGACCAGTTCTGGGTACCTTCAAGCAAGGTGACTGCACTGTAGCTGCAAATTCTTCAAAAAGCTTTCCTTTGCCCACCAGCATCATCTCCATCTTGCTTGGGTTCAGCTTCTGCCAGCTGTTCTTAATCCATGAGCTGATCTCATCCAAGCACTGGGCCATTTTGGTGGTAGTGGTGTAGTCATATGTGCTGAAGGATAGGTAGAGCTGTATGTCATCTGCATACTGCTGGCACTTGAGTCCGTTTTCATCTGACCAGTTCAGCTAGTGCTTGCAAGAAGATTTTGAAAAGGACCAGAGAGAGAATTGATCCTTGTGGGACTCCACCAGTGAGGGGTCTAGTGTTAGAGGTGCAGTTTTCCATCACTACTCATTGGGTGCACACCTCCAGGAAGGACTCAAAGCATTTTAGCACATTACCCTGGACTTCTGCTACCAATCTGAGGTGAAACAGCATTATCTTGCGGGTGACAATGTTGAATGCTGCAGAGGGGTCCAGGAGGATGGAAATGGATGCCCTCTAGCCATTGACAGCAGGAGAACATCCATCAGTGCCATTAAAGTGACACAGTTCCATGTCTTGGCCTAAATCTAGATTGTGCCAGGTCTAGAATATTACGTTCAATAAGATGAGTTTATAGTTTGCCTTTGGCTAAGATCTCTATAAGCTTGCTCTGGAATGGAAGGTTGGACAGTGGGTGATAGTTGGCTAGAACCAATGTAGCCACGATGAGTTTCTTCAGTGATGGTCAGACTATTGCATGTTTGAAGGAGGAAAGGAAGATTCCTTCCCTGTATGATGCACTGGCTGTTTCAGTCATGAGTGGCACCAGTTGCGCATGACTTTCTTTCACAAGTCAGGAAGAGCTTGGGTTGGAGTCACAAGCCTTGGGGTAAGAGTCCTTTAGGGTATCCAGAACTTCTTGATGTGGAAATGCAAGCAGACTGTTGGCTGGTAGGGTGGATCCAGGCTGTTTGGGAAGCCTTCCCAAATGCGTTGATCTTTTCAGCCAAGTCGGATGAGAGTTTTTGCAGCACTTGGTTCTAAGCCAGGCTGCTGTCACTCAAGATTATGAAGGAGTTAGAGAGCAGCTTTGCTGGAGGCTGAAAGGAAGGTTCTCTTGGCCTGTAATACAGCCTCAGCATTGGCTTGGAGGAATTTGTTATGTTTCCATTCCCTCTTTTCATCTGGTGCAGGATGTCAGAAACCCAAGGGATCTGTGTGGGTGATGGGAGGCAGGGGCTGTTTGGGGGCCAGCATATCAATGGTCAGGTCCAGTGTACCATAATATGCCATCCTATGGGTAGCATGCTGTTGTCTTAGCAGGCTGGAACAGGGTAAACCAGGTATTCGGTGCCTCTGCAGGAGGCCCCACCGTTCTACCCTGCCCCAAACAAGTGTGCATTTCGGAGGGAAAAGGGCAGAGTGTTTAGGCCTCCAAGCACTGCCTAGAGAAGCCACCCAGGATCAGCTGCTGCTGGGACCAACAAGAACTGGTCCTCCAGCAGCTAGAAGGGCCAGAATGGACAAAAGGCAATCAGGGCCCAGCAGAAAAGATAAAAAGGGCTGGCTGCCTCCTCCAAATGGGCAATTCTGAGTGAAGCATAGAGAGAGAAGGAAGGATTTCCCTGCCTTAGCCCAAAAGCTGATGTCACCTAATGGTATGCCCACACTTTGAATATTGTGTGCAGTTCTAGTAACCCCATATCAAAAATGATAGAATTGGAAAAGACACAGAGAAGGGCAGCAAAAATGCCTAGGGGTATGGAACATCTTCCATCTGAGGAGAGTTTAAAAAGACTGGGACTGTTCAGTTTGGAAAAGAGACACCTAAGAGGGGATATGATAGAGGTTGATAAAATCATGAATATGTGGGGAAAGTGAATAAAGGAAGTGTTATTTACCCCTTCACATAACACAAGAACAAGGAGTCACCCAATGAAATGAATAGGCAGCAGGAAAGGAAGTATTACTTCACACCACAAAAGCCTGGGTGACCAATTTGAGTGGGCTATAATTTGGCTGCAGCACAAATTATAGGGCGATTGCTTTGTGAGATGCTCCACTGGTCCAGGTGAACCTGCAACACGTGCATTGGAAGTTGGTGGCATCCATGAGTCTTTGTGGTCAACTCAGAATCATGGGGCTTCCTTGTTGCCTGCACACTGGCAGAGCTCTGACCACTCCTTTAATGATACGATGGTCTGTCCAAGACAGTGGGTGTCCTTTACATTAACATCTAAGCCAAAGATCAGGTCCAGGTTGTGACTGGCTGTGTGGGTTGGACCGGCGATGACCTGTGAAAGCCTTAGAGAGGCTGGTAAGCAGATGAGTTTGGGGTTTTTTTTTGCATCTGTGGCCTTGTAGTCCAGCTTGATTTCACTACCATTGCCAGTCAGGTATTAGTGAGCTCGTTTATTAATCCTGCCATCAGTGGTGTCTGGAAATGAGCATAAAATCTGTTAGTTTTGGTTCTGGTTTCTACTAGTTAGCTGAGTGAATTTGAATGCACTTGTCTTATCTGAGGCACTTCTTTTGGATTTGATGTTTGAGAAAGACGACAGCAGTGCTGTCTCTCTCCTGGTCTGGTCTGGGTCTGTGAAGTATGAAGCATCCTAGGGGGACGAGGTGGGCTAGAAGAGGCTCACAATGTCATCCAGCCAGATCTCAATGATGTAGACTATATCAGGGTACTTAATTGCTGATGAGGTCATGGATTCTTGAGGTTGGACCCCCACCCTAATATCGACCAACTTACAGTGACCTTTTGCTCACTGTCCTTCCAAGTGGTGTTTCAGCCCTGGTGCTAGAGGTCATACTCAATCCAAGTTGAATTAATTTCCTGAGACACTATCAAATGTTCCACTAAAGTCCATAGAGAACATCTGTTCCTTTCAGCCAGTAATTAATTCTCCAGTTCAATGAGAATTTATCGGGCACTATTTGCAATCAAATATTGTTTGGAATGATTTCTCCTTTATTACTCCCTGCTGGCTATTGCTAATGGAGCCATTATCCACTAGGTGGATTTTGGCGTAGTGTTTCTCTCATGTTTCTTTTTGTCCTGTTGTATATGTAACAGCCCTTCTGACGTGTCTCATGCCCATTGATTATAGCATTAATATAATCTGCTTCTCTACTTCCTTTGACAGCCTTTACCCAACTCCATTTCAAGTGAAGGGTGATCTATGATTAAGGCATTGGACTAGTACTAAGGAGATCTAGGTTCAATTCCCAGCTCTGCTGTAGCCTCCTTTTGTAACCTGGGGGCAAATCACTTATTCTCTGTATGTCAGGTTTCACATCTGTGAAATGGGATAATAATCATCATCTTTCTCCTGCCCTTTGTCTTTCTCTATTTATGCAATAAGTTCTTCCAGGTAGAGCCTGCCTCTTGCTGTGTAAATACAACACCTAGCAGCATGGGGCCTTGATCAGAATTGAAGCCTCTAGGCTCTATTGTAATTCAAGTAAGTATAATAAATCATTTCCAGCAAAGCTGCTTTGTTTTCCCTCCATACCTTTACCGTTGTGCAGTTCCTTTTGAAGCCCCAGTGATTATTTCTTAGAGGGTTTTGTTTTGTAGTAAGTGGAATTGTAGCTTGCTCTGCCTTAATTATGCTGGACTGACTGGTCCCTTCTCAGGGAAATACCTGCAAGAAGAGGCTATGGGGGCAGAGATCATTCCACCCCAGAAGGGGGCCCAGCACCCAAAGTGGTTCTGCCTGGATCTCACCAGCTCTGCAAGAGGACGCAGTTCTTCTATTCCAGCCTAAGGTCCCCCCCAGGCCACTTCCCGGCTCCCTGACAGCACAGCTCTGTTAGAGCCACTGCCCCTGGAGCCCTTCCTTAAGGGTGAGTTTCCCCAGAACGGTGAGATGGAAGATTTAGTGCAGACTCAGGCAGCATGAACTTGCTGTTGGCGTTTCCACTGGATTTGGAGGTAGGGGTAATGCATGTCTTCCTGGACCCAGATCTTTGACCCCAAGGAGCTGGGGGTCTATGGGATAGGGTAAGGGGATGGTGCCACAAACTTGGCTTACAGACCCCACCATGGGAGAGGGCCGTCTGCATGGATGGCCCCTTCCATATGTGGACCGTACAGTCTAGCCTGATGTCTGGTAGAGTTCCTCAGCATGCTTCCACATGCATGGATTTTAATGTTGTCCTATTGCACCATGACCACCAGTTGGGTTGTATTTTATGCTGTTGTTTAGTGTTTTGCAGTATGACCTTTTAAGGTTTGTAGGGATTCTTACCAGTTTAGCTACACCAGCACAATCGCCCAGTGCAGGTGCACCTAACAGAAGGGTGTTGAGGTACCTTGCGGAGAGGGGATCTTGCCTGGCTGCTTTCAGTGCTCTGTTTTTTCTGTGCACACAGAAAATGTCAAACGGTCTCCAGGGATGTCAGACTGACCCCACCCCCTCCTTTTGCCTCCAGGAAAACACATAATTAAAAAAATGTTAACAAGGACATTAAAATAAATTGAATTTAAGCTTTCTGTGCAGGCTGGCAGGAAGGATTTAGGAAGTGGCAGGGGAAGTTGAGCAAATATTTCAGGAATGCTGGAAGTTCATATTTATAAATCCGTACTTTACTGGCCAGAAAAAAAAATCTCTCAGGGTTTAATCTTTATCTGCCATTAGCTGAGCATGGTTGTTTTGCTACTTGCTGTGGTTTATGGGTGAGGATTTAGGATCTCATAGGATTAAAAATAGGTAGGCTTCTCCACCGACAATTCACTTATTATCCACTAAAGTGTTACTACAATTGAGATGTACTGAAAACTACTCCCCACCCCCGCAACCCCAGATTTGTATTTTGAAATTAGACTAGGTAGCGGTGACACCTGATGGACAATAATGGAGCTGTAGCTGAACACTGCACATCTGGAATGCTGGAATTTTAGGCATTTTAAACTAGGCTATGTGTTCTAGTTCTGCCTTTTGCTTGTCCTTACATAGGCCCAGGGGTGCAACATATGCTCCACTCCACAGCCAGCCAGTTCTGCCCACCGCCAAAGTGGCTAGCAGCACCTGCCCTGCATAAACCTTGTGCTTACCTGAGCTCAGGGACTGGGACTGGGAGCAGCACCTGCAACAGGGAACACAAAAAGGGGGAAAGGGGTCTTTTCCCCTTGCATCCATCCTGTCCTAAGTAGGAGGGCCCAAATAAGATGGCAATCCCTGGGATCAGTAACACGCTTGCTCCAGTGCTTTGTGGTCTGGTTTGAGATCTTTTGCAGAGGGTGGGTTCTTCATCCTCAACAGTACAACACATCTGTTGAGCTGGTCACACTGCAAGGCATATTACCTTACTCTTCTGTTACCCTATTGCATGTACTTTGGGGTCTGGAGGGAGCTGCAGTTTAGTCATTTTGAGAGTGTGTGTGAGAGAGAGAGAGAAGGCATTTGATTCCAATACGGTTTTATTTCTGAGCATCCCCAAAACATATAGAAACTACCTCCTTCCTCAATACACTGGCTTTCGCACTGTGTGCCGTCCTGATAAACTGCTAATGTACCGTTCAGCTACCATCTGTCCTTGTTTTTTAAGGACATTTTAAAATCGTATTTCAAATCTAACCTTTCAAGCTATTCTCCAGGTTCCAGTCTAGTGCTTCAATGGGGTTAAAGTCACTATTCAGAGCTCAGAAGCATTGGCGTCCCTATATCTGCTCTGTTGGGGATACCTCCTTTAGTACCATCTGCAGATTAAATTACCATGCTGTTTTCTCCTTCTTCCAGCTCATTAATGAAGCTGTTACATGAGAGTAGACCTACCACTGATCTCTTCAGTACCCACCCTTCCCGTGGTTAATATATTGCCATTTATCATGCCCCTTAATTATGGGTCTCCAACAAGTTTTTCAGGTAACTTCTAATATCCAAGCAAATTTGAATTGATCTTTCACATCGCATTTTGTGAGGTCTGATCGCAAAATCTTACTGCAATCAAGGTACATTACAGCTACTGCATTCTTTTGGGCCACTAGTTGAGTAATTTGGTTTAAAAAACCTGATCAGCTTTGAGTGATTTATTTGATTTGTGCAATTGATTCTTGCTGCTTATTTCTCCTCATTGCTTTGTTCTTTGGATACTTTGAGACTTTCTCTCCATGGTTATTGTTAGCTTACTAGGGCTTGAAGCTACTTCCTCAAGAATGAGAGAAAAGGCAAATCAATGAAAAACAAAATTGCAGCTAAAAATACCTGTTAGCTAGGAGGGGGAAAGAAGCAGTCTATAAAACTCAGGTTTAAATGGCCACTTTAGGGCTGCAGCTGCTTGTCTCCCACAGATTTAAAGAACTAGTGCCCATCTGGGAAAGGAGAGCGCAAAACCATAGTAGAGAGGTCACTGGTAGTAGTAATCAAGCAAGTTATAGAGAAAGTAGTAGCTATTTAGAAACTATTTGAATCGCTATTTTTCTGAGGACTAAGGACAGGGGAAAACAACCCTAGGTTTTTCATACTGGCGGCTGACCATGTTTGCAACAATTGTGTGCTTTTAAATTTCCACTGATGTTACTGTATGTTTCTAAATGCTTAAGGTCTGCCTTAGGTTTTCCCATCTTTGCTGCTGACTTGCTGTGGGATCGTTGGAAAGTCCCTTAAGCTATTTGTGTGTAGATGAGACATGCAACACAAACTTACTGCAGTTTAATTAAAGTGGTGTTTTTAAACTGATTTAATTAAAGTGGTTCGAGTGTGGGTGCAGACACTCTTATTGCAGCTTAGCTTAATCTGTTTTTTAAAACATAAGAGCATCTACACCCACACTTGTGCCAGTGTAATTCAATCCGTTTTAAACACATCTTTACTTAAACAACTACAAGTCTGTGTAGACTAGGCCTCAGTTTCTTTACCTAGAATATGGGGATTATAATATTTACCTTCCTCGCTAGGTTAGATTTAGCTGGTTACTGCTTTTAAAGCACTCTGAGAGCTTCATAGTTGCACAATAGCACAGGCCCACCCCAGTAACTAGAAGAGTTTGATGACCACTCCTCTATGCCCATCTTACATTTTGAATTTTCAGGCTTGACCCCTCAGTGCTGCTGTTTCCCCTCCCACTTTTTGGCTGTCTTGTCTGCTGAGACTGTAAGCTCTTAGGTATTTGTACAGCACCTAGCACAGTGGGGTTAGCTGGGGCTGATAGACCTACTGTAATACAAATTAGTAGTGATGATACAGTGTCAGTAACCCTGGCCTTGCTTAGCAGCTCAACAGTTTCTTTTTCAACTCAAACTCCACTGTCCTTTTTCCTGAACTTCTTCTCACGTTCTTGCCCCTCAGAATTCTGTGTGCAAATACGGACTTGTCTATGCCAGCATCTTCCTGAAGATTTTCTACTGTTCCTAGCACACGTTCAGCCCACTGGTGCCCACAACAGGGAGAGTGATAGTGTGGACATTGTCTGCGGACATTTTAATTTACAATTTAGTGGGGACCTGCTCTAAGCAGGCTTGGCTAACGTGATGGTTAAAACACCAGTGAACATCTCCCATTCCTGCTGCACCAGTGGGAGATTTTGAGGCCACTGTTAAGTGCAGACACAGCCTTAAGGACTTTGTGCTTGAGTATCAGCTGCCTCCTGATCCATTCAGAAATGCAGGTGTGCAGTGTTCATAGACCAGCTGAATGACTCAAATTAAGGAGAAAGCTTCTATTTATGCACACAGTGCCACTGGCTGTTGTTCTTCAGTTGAGCTCATTCTCCCTCGGGCAGCGTCAGCTGGCAATTAGTGAAAGGCAATCTAGAAAGAAACTTTTGTGAGTTTCACAGGGCCTGGGTGGAATAGGCTGGATTTTGCAACATTCCAGAACATGGTGCAGATTCCCTTAAAACACAGGCTGGAAATGCCGTAGAAAGCCCTTGTCTCGCTGCTCCGGATATAGCCAGGGCAATGCCCTACCTCTGTAGTGCCCAGCAGGTGCTTCCCAAGCAACACTGATGCAGTGTGGACACTGGGTCAGGTCACTTTGGTTTCCCATGTGCTCCTGTTGGCTAGAACACAGTGGTTTTGTATATGCCAAGAGTCTGATGGATTGAAGTGTATGAAACAAATGTGTAAGATACTACGGTCTTTTGTTATTTTTCAAGAAAGAGTTGAGGTTAAAAGCACCTGTAAAATGTGTTCTGAGACACTGTGCCTGGACATCTGATACTTCATCAGCTCCCCCACGCCCCAACAGCAGCATAAACGCCTCTCCAAGTCCCTCGCAGCTACCCGTCAGGGTAATTCTTCTCTGACAAGGGACTCCATTACAATGGTAGTGTGGGGATCCACGTTTATCATTGCTCACTGACGCCAGAGCACATGGCAGTTTACAAGGGGAGAAGAGATTTCTCCAACTGCCTGCCCCACAAACTCAGCTGGGCCTCTGAAAGCCCAGCTGGGTTTTAATTCTTCTCATCCATCATCACCAATAATAAGGAGCTGGCTGGACAAATTGTGCCCTCAGTGACATGTGTGCAACCCCACTCCCTGCAATGAAACAGGTGTCACTGATTGGATCTCAGTAACCATAGTTTTGCTGGTGCACAAGAAGGATCAGACTCCAGCTCCTTGAGCTGTGCTGGCTGTGCAGGGCAAACAGGAGTGAAAAGAAGTAAGAGCTTATTTCAGTCCGAACAGTCAGCAGATGTGACTCTGAATACACATGGGGAGCAGATCTGCTGAGTACAAAGACAGGTTCACGTTTCTGAGCAGAACTTCACTTCAAAGGGAAGAAAGCATCTCAGAAAGAAGAAAGTGTCATTCACACAACCCCAGCGTGGTAGGGTAGCTTTACTTCCCTTAGTACTGTATAGAAGACCTGAGCAAGCTTGGTGCTTAGACACGTCTAATTGGAAGGAACGTGTGACTGTGTGTGTGTGTGTGTGCAAATGAGTACACTTGCGTATGTGATTATGTGCGTATGTGTTTGCTTGCACACATGCATCGCTGTGCGCACGCTTGTGCCTGTGTGCGTCTATTGTACACATCTGTATTCTTGCATCCAACTGTGCAAGTGTGTGTCTGGGCAAGTGTGCTGGCCTGGAGTGCAGGCCTGAGGACCTGTGAATACAAACAAGACTGTGTGTATGTGTACATGACCAAGCATGTGCGTACATAGGACTCAACTTGTGCTTGTGACCCAGCACATGAGATTGTGTGCAAGCATGCAGGTGTACATCTGCATGTGTGACTGTATGTCTATGCATATGAGCATGTGTGTGATATACATCTGCATCCTATTATCCTTGAGCTGCTCAGAGACCTGGTTGCCCCAAATAACATGGAACCCAAAGGGGCAGTTTTTCTTTGGTTTCAAGCCTTTCCCCCCATTTACACAAGCCCATGACGCTGAACTATTTCACGCTTTCAATCACAAACTAGCTCGAAGATTCTTTTCTGAAAATACACCACGTCTGCAGTTTATTTTTCGGATTGGTATCGGGGGTTAGGCACGGGCGTTTCACTCAGATATACATTCATGGAGGCAGTTCCTGGGCAGAGAATCTCTAGTCCTTCACCAGCCGGTAGATGTGATGCTGGGCACCATGTTCACTAGCTGACACCTCAAAAACATATGCTATGCACAGCAAGGTCTCTTGAGTGTCCCTGTTCGTCACAACCTAGACAGGCGAGAAAGGAAGGCAAGAAAGCAAGTGCTATTTTTTCTGTCTCAACTTGTAAATATTCTAACAGCTTTAAACGTATCCAGTGTTAAACATAATCCACAGAATGAACAACAGGAAAGATACACCGTGTAGCAATGACACCCCAAACTGGGGCTGTCTCCAAACACCAGTAATGAAACATCTGCTTGGTACCAAGAGGGAGGTGCTTTCTCACAATGTGAGGACTGAGATGCAGTGGAAGTACAGGAGGAGAAGCGTCCTCAGGACCACAGAGAATGGAAATATATGGCCAGTGAATAATAAGCACTCACCAAGCAAGGGGGAAAAGTCTTGTCAGGACTGGGAGCAGTGAGCAGCCATGTGTCCTTGGAGCCAGCAGATGTCACTGTTCCCTTGAGGAAGGGTGAGTTACACTGAGAATTCCCCAGCACTGACAGGGTGCTGAATGGAAAGGTCTCCTGATGCCAGTGAAAGAGGGCTCTTAGCAGCTTGTGGAGTGCCGTAGGAGGGGACACCAGGACTTGGAGCCTAATTCACAGTTGAGATGTAAGATCGAGTCCCTTATACCTCCCAATGCCCAGTTACTGGTGGATGAATGGGGGTAAGTGACGCTGAATGAGTTTAACTTACACACCAAGAGGTAAGCAGAAGGTGCCTGGGAGCTGCCTACTTGAATTTACATTCTTACAGCCTCCTGCTTGTTACTTTTCTTACTACATCAACTCCTCCCCCATCCCAGCCCCTCAATAATCTCAGCTCGCTACAGAATCACTCTCTTGCAGCCAGTGTGACTGATTGCTGACAGCGATTGTTGTATGCATCCTGCAGTTCCCCGCACAGCTCCCTTAGTGGCTATGTTCTACAGCATACCTTTGCCCCGTTCTGTCCTGCGGGAGGAGCCAGGAGGGTCAGAAGCTAAATCCTCACACTGGTAGATGTCACAGTACATGGTCACCAGCCCCATGCTGAACTGCTATCGGACCTATACCTTACGAGGAGCATGGCCACCCCGGAGACAATGCTCCAGGAGGGAAGGAGCTCATTTGTTAATTCGTGAATTTTTTAGCTGATTTTGTTGTGTTCTGTTTTATTTTCGTGCCTTATGGCTGAACTAACCATTGCCCTCTGTCTGGGATTCAGAGATGGGAACTGGCCAGGCTCAAGTCTGGAAGGGGGCATCCCGCTGACCCCTTCCAAGTGCTCCAGGGAGGCAGCAGTCAAATAGACTCCCGTAGCCTCAGAGAGCCAAATTTAGATCTAGTGAGTGAGAATCCATGCTGTGCCTTAAAGAGGCACAGCACAGAACTCACAGTCCAGGGTGGCTTTAAACCACCCTCCTAATTCTTGGCTGCACCAGGGGCTGGAAAGGGCCCAAGCATAATTTGGACAGCCCTGGGAGCCTAAATTATGGCAACCTCCCAACCCAGGGCTTGTCTTGTGGGCTGCAGTGCTGCATGGAATCTCTGCAGCAACACCCTCCTTCTGTCCCGCCCTTTATGCCAGGATTTGGGATGGGGCCTGGGAAGGCAGCTTTATGGCTGTCTTCTGCAGTGCCTGAACTGGAGTAGTCTTCCCCCAGTCACAACCAGGGCTTTTAGGGCTTTTTTATGATGCTCTGGCCCTCTTAAATGGTGTAAAGGGTCCAGAGCAGGGACAATTATTTCACCCTCTGCCTATTGTTGGTACAAGAGTCTTCTTTATTGCAACTTCTGCCTTCACATCTGGCACAGCTTTTTGGCCTCATCAACTCTCCCTTTTCAAACCTTCTTCATCTCTCCTTTCTCTCCATTGCCCATGCCTCTCATTCTTCTCCCTGTGTTCCTGATCCTATTTATCTGAATAACTGCACTCTGCGTAGCTCTGTAAGGGGTGCTGAGATGCAAGTGACACTAAATAAAATTAACTATTGAGCTGTACGTGGAAATCTTCTTTGACTCACAGCTGGGGACTCTTGGATATGACTTAAATATTTCAAGGCAACAATAAAAACAATTCAGTGCCCCTACCTGTAAAATAGTAAAGTTCTCCAGCACGCTGTTCATCATGTATTTCTCTGGGAGATGTTTGAGTTTATGGATGAAATTAATCATGTATTCACATAGAGGGGAGCGGTGGATGCGATAGGAATAGTGTCCATTTTCATAGTGAGCATACTCCGTCTATAGTGTAAAAGAGAAAAGGTGCATACAGGGTCACCACTGTTTTCATTAATGTTACTGATAGTTAAAATAATAATTACCACTTGAATTTTCACATCGCTTTACTAACATTAGCTCATTCATCATTCCTTACAATCATCCACTCTGAAGTAGCTTTCCTTGAGCTCTCAAATTTCTCCTGCTTTGATTACTTAAAGAAAACCAAAGGAACATAGCTACTGTAGTAATAACAACAGTTTGCACTATTATAGCGCTTTCGAGCTAAGGACCTCAGGGTGCTCTGCTACTATTAATGATTTAAGCTTCCCAATGCCTCTGTGAGATAGATCAGTAGCATTATTCCTATTTCATGATGGAGAAACTGAGGCACCCAGAGGTTGTGACTTACCTGAGATCACAAATCAAGGCAATGGCATATCTGGGAATATACACCCTGAGTCCCAGTCCAATTCTCTACCTACCAAACCATGCTGCCCCAGATTAGCAAGTGGGGGTTAAACATTTGAGGAGCTCTTTCATTACTATCACATTTTAGCTCCAGTACATATAAACTTCCCCCAAATTGAAGTGACAGGGGAGGTCATCACTTCTTAGCAACCCTCTTCTTTCCCCATACACCTTCATCTTGTTTTCCCATTAGAATCCTATCCCTCCTCCCATGTGCCAGCACCCCCACTGCAACACTAATTCAGAGGAGGAGGAGGTGCTGTTTCTTGTCCCCTCTTTTGAGATTGCCACGAGGCTCCCAACCTCTGCTGACCCCCGAGCAGTGGGATGGCTCCTAGCCAGAGATTTGCTTTTGATTTCAGTAGACATAGTGAAGAGCAGCAGTTCTTGCTGCATTTTTAAAAAGGTGTAGCACCTATTCCTGTCTGAGCTTGCTGTTATATGAGGAGCAGGTTTATCTTTGTAAACATAAGGTATAGAAACTTTCTTTGTCTATATATTCTGTCTGTTGTTGAGAATCATCCTGCAGGCCAGCTGAACACACTGAGCAGGCTAGAGCCATGTGTTTAAAAATCCTGACTCAGGCCCCATAAAATCACAAAAGACTGGCTTAAAAATCATGGATCTATAAAAATAATAATAAATGTCGGGATCTTTCTATTTGCCTTTTGGTTTGTGAGCCCCGAGAGGTCACATTTTCAAGCTTTTCTCCTCAACTAGGAGGGCTGGGAACTTCATTGTTTAAAACAATGAAAGCTGAGTCTCTCTCAGTCACTGGACTCCAGGAGCTGGCGCTTTAAGAAAAACACCAAATATTGGAAGACATGCTATAAAATTGTGTGAGAGGGCAACACTAGAGGCAGGATCAGGCCCATCCCTGCGTGTCTGACACACTGCACTAGATTGATGCTTCCTGATTTTCAACCCTTTTCCAAGCCACCTCCCTGACAAGTGGGTACTTTCTGCCCTCAGAGGCACAGGTGGGGTTTGTGAATGCAAGGGCTGAATTGCACCCCAGAGTACTCTGCACTCAGGGCTCTGCTGCCTTCTCTTCCTACCTCCACTTTCTCCACCACCTGCTTTCCGAAGGAGCACACTTTAGTGGAGCAGGTAATGATCATGTTTTCTGGGCTTTCGTATTGGCTGGAAACACCATAGAAAGATCTGGATTCATCTTCAATGTTGGTGTTCAAATCAGCCTGCAGGAAAAAAGACAAGGATAGTAGGCGATTCCCAAGTAGCTCATTAGTTTTGGGTCAGCAGCATCACACACACCACCCAAAGAAAGGGTTCTCCTCTGGCCCCAGGCTTTTGTTTTTGGGGGTCAGGGAGAGGGGAAATCAAGCTGCCAAAGCAGATCAACATGTGTGCCCAAGAAGTGGAGGAAATACGGGCATGGAACACCTTTTCAAATGTGGGTGCCTAAAGTTAGGCATCTAAATTCTAATTTTGACACTTAAATCCCTATTTAGGGTCTTGAAATAGGTATTTGTGGGCTTAATTTAGGTGCACAAGCTATCATTAGGGCCCTAAGTTTGAAGATGTGGTGCTATACCACTACCACCAGGGGTCACACTAGCCTTATATTCTATCCTGAACAAGAAAAAGAAAAGTTTACAGATACCTTGCAAAAACAAAGCAACAGAAAAAGGCATTTAGTTTATTCACCTTAATGAAATAAGAGAACAGAGGGCCTCAAATTCCTCAGTGCCTGATGTGACCAGGTGCTAATTTACTATATGACCTTTCCTCCAATTCCTATGCGCAGGTTCAATCTGTACTATCCCCCTGCAGGGTTAAGGGAAATGGGGAAGAAAATCTGCTTCTGGGACAGTGGACTCTATGGCCATGTTGACAGTGCGACTAGAACCAGTGTACTAGGAACACAGTTCTAGCCTGGTTTTCCTGACCGCCAGCAGAGATTTTTATCCAAGAACCTGGTTATGGAACCATGCTCTAGACTAGATGCTGGGAGAGCCCACTGTACAGCGCAGCTAGTGTGATTCTCAGAAAAAACTCCATGGCCACATTGGTCAGAGAAACCTGCTAGAATCCTGTTAAGAAAATCCATAGAATCACAGAAATATACGGCAGGAAGAGACCTCATGAGGTCAGCTAGTGCATCTCCCCATGCTGAGGTAGGATTAAGATACCTAGACTGTCCTTAAGAGGCGTTTGTCTAACCTCTTCTTGGTATCAAAGGATTGGGATCCCACAGCCTCCCCAGGGCTTAACTACCTTTACAGTTGGAAAGTTTTTCCTAACATCCAACCTAAATCTCCTTTGCTGCAAACTAAGCTGATTATTTCTTGTCCTACCCTTGGCGATGGTGGACACGGAGAACAATTGATCACCATCCTCCTTACACCATGTTGAAACAGCTAGAGCTAAGGTGGGATCACAGTGTGGACAGAGCCTTAGTACTGCAACAAAGTCAGCAGGTTCTTCCATGACTGCTGCGGCCAGGCCCAGATATAGGAGACGCTGCACTGGCTGTGTTAGTCAGGCTAGGAGTTAGAGAAGAGGTGGGCAAACTACAGCCCGCGGGCCACATCCGACCCGCAGGACTGTCCTGCCCAGCCCTTGAGCTCCCGGCTGGGGAGGCTAGCCCCTGGCCCCTCCCCTGCTATCCCCCCTCCCCCACAGCCTCAGCTCGCCATGCCGCCAGCGCTCTGGGTGGCGGGGCTGCAAGCTCCTGCCGGGCAGCACGGCGGCGTGGCTGGCTCCGGCTGGGCGGCGTGGCTGCCAGTCCTGCTGCTCTGAGTGGCATGGTAAGGGGGCGGGGAGCAGGGGGGTGGGATAAGGGGCAGAGGGTCCCGGGGGGCAGTCAGGGGACAGGGAGCAGAGGGCGGTTGGATGGGGCGGAGGTTTGGGGGTGTCAGGGGACGGGGGGGTTGGATAGGTGTGGTAGTCCCGGGGGGCCTGTCAGGTGGCGGGGGTGTGGATAGGAGTCAGAGCAGTCAGGGGACTGGGAGCAGGGGGATTGGATAGGGGGTGTAGTCCCAGGAGGGGGCAGTTAGGGGACAAGGAGCAGGGAGGGGTTGGATGGGTCGGGGGTTCTGAAGGGGGCAGTCAGGGGGTGGGAAGTGGGAGGGGGCAGATAGGGGGCGGGGGCCAGGCTGTTTGGGGAGGCACAGCCTTCCCTACTCGGCCCTCCATACAGTTTTGGAACCCTGATGTGGCCCTCAGGCCAAAAAGTTTGCCCACCTCTGAGTTAGAGAGCCAAGAACCTGGTCTGTCTGCATGTCCGGCAACCACAATAAAGATCCTTGTCCTGTTCATCACAAGTCCCATCTCTTCTCTACCAGGAGAGATGCTATATGAATCTTTCTCTGAGGCCTCCCGCAAGAGATGGCGGTGCCACTTTATTACCATTTCCAAGAAGTTAAAATTTTAGCTCCAGAATCGGAAGCCCGGGAGCACAAGCTGGCTGGGGCAGACAAGGAGTCTGCGCTACCAAGTGACCAGCAGGTGCTGGTCCCCACCAAATGCTGGAGCCAACGCCACAGAAGAATTCATCGCTTTGCCAATGGTGACACTAACAACATTAGCAGGAAACAATGTAGAAACGTACAGCATTTCAATCCAATCTAATTCCCCTGCTGGTTAACATACTGCTTCAGGCACATGGAGGGCAAGGAGGAGGAGGAAATGCAATCAACACTACCATTTATTTCACCAAGTCCAATTTCCATTTCCCACTTAACCCATCAGCTCCATTGCCCCATCCCTGCTGCCTCCCTCCGCATCTGCACAGACTGCAATGTGCTCTATGCAATGGGTACCTGGAGATTTCTGCCTTCAGGAAAACTGTTGGGCTCAGGTAAACACGTGATGCCATTGAAAGCTAAGCCAACAAGCCAGTGAAATCCAATCACCATCCATTTTCCCAGAGCACATGTCGCAAATTCAGAGCAACTGCCCCTGTATTTCCCCTTAGTGGTCTAGCAAAGGCACCACAGGCTTCCAGGTCCCCAGCCGATGCCTTTCTGGAGACTCACATCTCTCTCCTTCCTGAGTCCTGACCAGAGTATGTCCAGGCTGCACAGCTCCCTGCCTGCACTGTGTGATTCCCAGCATAGACAGGCTGCCCAAGGACGCCTCCTCGCTTTCTCCTCAGAGACGGTTAACAGGTCTAATTGCTACAGTTATAAGTATCAGGGGGTAGCCGTGTTAGTCTGTATCTACAAAAACAACAAGGAGTCTGGTGGCACCTTAAAGACTAACAGATTTATTTGGGCATAAGCTTTCGTGGGTAAAAACCTCACTTCTTCAGATGCATCTGAAGTGAGGTTTTTACCCACGAAAGCTTATGCCCAAATAAATCTGTTAGTCTTTAAGGTGCTACCAGACTCCTTGTTGTTTTTACAGTTATAAGGTACCACAGACAGCACTTCTTAAATAAGCCTACTTTATTCTTAAGGTAAAAAGCATATTAAGAAAACATATTAGAAACAACAAAAGAACCCCTACACATGCTAATGAGCTTACCAGAGTTAACCCCAACTCTAACATAGATTTTGGCAGGAGCAGTCCTTCAAAGCCCCACCCAAGGGGTTTCTTTGTGGTTACAAGTTCATCACAGCTTCAGCATAAAACAAGCGCCCAGTCTTATGGGACCTTAGTAGGCCCAGTCCTTCCACCCTACCCATAGGCAGTGGTTCTCAACCTTTTCATTTTGCAGACCCCTTTGGAAATCTATTGTCAGTATATATAGTTGAATTCTGTTCAGTCAATTTTCAGTCTAAGTCTTTCGCGGACCCCTGAGACATAGTTCCGTGGACCAAACCACTGCCCTAAGGATTGGGGCCCTCCATGGACCAGGGGTCCTGTCCATTTGCTGGAACAGGAAAAAGGCCCTGAGCCAGTTTAAAACCAGGCTATTTACCCAAACCCTTCCTTTGTCTGTCGATCCCTGGAGAATCCAGTTTGAACTAGCATATGCGCATCTTTCCAGGGAGATGGCTTCTCTGGAGATGTCACAACCTGGGTGAATTTGCCTAATCACCCCTGCTTTACCCTCCCCATGGAAATACATATAATTTCACAACCACACACACACCACTGCATTTTTAATACAATGGACCCTAAAGGTATTAACCCTACTTCGGTGAGGTCTAACTTAACTCAGTAAAGCAGGGGTGACCAAACCGCGGCTCTTTTACAGTTAAAGTACGGCTCATGGAGCCCCCCCACACACACACACATTCTCCACCTACCAGACTGGGGCAGGGGGAGCTCAGGGCTTCTGCCCTGCGGCAGGGTGGTGGGGCTAGGGGCTTCTGCCCTACAGGGAGGGGGTCTCGGGGTTTCAGCCTCTCAGGAGGTGCCTGCTGGGGCTCGGGGCTTCCACAGGAGCGGGACTGACGCCCCGAGCCCTGGCAGACGGGTCCGGCTCTCAAAGGTCTGAAGATTATCATATGCAGCTCAGAGGATCAGTAAGTTTGGCCATCCCTGCAATAAAGTTTATCTTAATTCCATGAGGTTTATTCAGGATATTACAGGATATTGTCCATCTGTCACAGCACATACTCAGGACCAAAGGACAGATGGGTTTATGGCAGGCTTTGATGAAGTACAGTGACTACAGGTCTGAATTCTAGCCTAGCAGCTATAGTCTCCAGCCACAATCCCAGGTGGACAAAGATCAAGTCAGTGAAAAAAAAATCTATATTAGTAGAACAGGAAGGTTGCATGGTTGGACACTCACGAGTCAAGAAATGTCGGAGTTAAGAATATGCAACCATTGCTCTGCCCCACATAAGTGTGCTTTGCAATACAGTTTTTGGCTACAGTCGCACACCATTCCTCAAATTATACAATATAATTGCATAGTTATTACCAAAACCTTCAACAGACATAGCATCTTTAAATGTTTCTTTATTCTTCTACATGTTATGTAACTAATTTCATTGTCAGAATGGTCTGTCTCATTTTGAGAGATTCCAGTGTTTTATAGGATATACCGTATATACTTGTTCATAAACCAAATTTTTTTAGTATAAAAGGGAAGCACCAGAGACGGGGGGGTCGGCTTATGAACGGGTATAGAGAGGGAGAGGTGGGACACAGCCCCTCCCCCCAACAGAGGGAGCAAGGAGAGGGCAGCACAGCCAGCAGAGCCAGAAGGGAAGAGGCGGGGCCAGAGTCTCTCCGCTTCTGGCCACGCTGCTCTCCCCCCAGCCTCCAAAGCAGCTGCAGCTCCCGGGGCTGGCAGGCTGCAGCCGTGCCGCTCAGCCCCGCCCCCCCAGAGCAAGCTGTGGCCACGCTGCCCGGCCCACTGGAGAACGCTGCGGCTGTGCCGCTCGGCCCAGCCCGCTGGAACATGCTGCGGCCGTGCCGCCTGGTCTGGCCCGCCAGAGCAGGCTGCGGCCGCACTGCCCAGCCTGCCGGAGCAGCTCCAGCCAGGCCAGAGACATCCTCCCCTGGCCCTCCCCGGATAAGGGGGGAGGGATGGGATGGGGAGAGTGTGGCGGTCTCAGGCTAGAGGTGGGGTCATGTGGGGGGTGGTCACAGGGGTTACTCCCCCGACTCCCAGATTCTCCCCCCCAAAAAATTTCCCCACCAGTTGCTGTCCCGGCCCATCAGGGCAAGCAGCTGGCGCACCAGGACACTTTGTTTACTTAGGTTTACCTCTGTGCCTGCGGACGCTCGAGGTAAACAAACCATCTCGGCCCGCCAGCGGCTTATCCTGATGGCCCGGGAGCCAAAGTTTGCTGACCCCTGAATTATAGGGTCGGCTTATGAACTGGTTATAAACATTTTCTATTTTTACTTCTCCATCTTGGGGGGGTCGGCTTATAAATGAACCGGCTTATGATCAAGTATATACGGTAGTCTCTTCTCTCTAAAGGATTGGGCAGATCTTCAGCTAATGTAAATCAGCATAGCTTCACTGAAGCCAAAGGAACGACTCCAATTTACACCAGCTATGGATCTGTCCCTAATATCTTAATAACTTTGTCAGTATCTATGTTCTACACTTTCAACGGGATACTTTGGTTTTCCTGTGGCAATTGATACAATTCTGCACGGTGTTTTATCAGTGTATTAGCTCACCTGCTGTTTCTTTAACATGTGAGGCTGTCTCGGCCCTGATCCTGCAAGCACTGACACATGTGAGTAATTTTGCACACCTGAGTAGTCCCACTGAGCAAGAGGAGTAAAGGATCCAGGCTTAACTGTGTGCATTTTGGACTTTGTGGCTATGTAGCATGGGTGATCAAAAAAAGATGTGGGGTTATGTTTCAAAATCAGATTTTACAATGTTTTCTCTAGAAAAATTAGCAAGCATTTTATCCAGAAATCATCAGAGAAAACTGAACTATCTCTTGACCAGTAATTGTGGTAGAATTTGGAAAACAAATTCAATCATTGAGAGGTGAAACAGAAGGATTGCAGTCACACTTTAAGTGAAAAGCTCAACACAACCTTAACTAAGAAGTCACTACAGGTGCCTCCATAATTGGCAACTCACCTATGAAAAGGTCAGGGCTTAGAATTTCACATCTATTTAACACCTGGTTAATCAACATTAAACTATTTGGCACTAGGTAAATTTATGTGCAGGGACCATTACCATTCAGTAACATTAAGCCCATGTCTACACTGCTAGTGGCATAGCTACAACGCTGTAGCTATGCCAGCATAACCCAGTACTGTAGATGCAGCCTACAGCGTTTTTCCATTGCTGTAGGAAACCACCTCTATGAGAGATGGTAGCTAGGTCAACAGAAGCATCCTTCCACTGACCTAGCTGCATCTGCACCAGGGCTTGGTTGGCATAGCTATGAGTTTTTCACACCTCTGAGCTCCGTAGCTATGACAAACCAAATTTTAAATGCAGACCAGGCCTAAGCCAAACCTGTTTCCTGGGAACCATCCTGATATGCCAAGTCCCAATGAAGTAACCACCTATAATCCAGTGATATTTTATGTATATTCAGCACCTTTCAATCCCATGCACTTTGCATACTACAGCTGGGATTTTCATAGAGGCTTTTGGCAGTTAAGCACACAACTCCCATTGAAAATCAATAGGAGTTGGGCACCTATCTACGTTAGTCACCTTTGAACCTCCAGGACAGATTCCCTCTAATTTTTCCCACCCGTGTGCAGAACGAATTTGGTTATGTGCACCACTTATGGAGGTGATGAGTGTCACATCACATTCATATTGGTGCACATAACAAAATTCATGTGGCAGGGGTGGGGCCGAGGGGTTCGGAGTGTGGGAGGGGGCTCAGGGCTGGGGCAGAGGGTTGGGGAGCAGGGGTTTGAGGGCTCCAGCTGGGGGTGGGGCTCTGGGCTGGGGCTGGAGATGAGGGGTTTGGGGTGCAGAAGGGTGCTCTGGGGCTATGGTGGGGAGACAGGATTCCCCACAGCTCTCTCTCCCCGCAGCAGCACCTGGGCTGGGGGAGAGAGGCACCTTTCCCTGCCTCGGCAGCACTGGGGCTGGAGCCATGGGATAGGCGCCCCTCCCCCAGCCCTGGCAGGTCCAGGCCGGGGCTGGGTTCAGGCCAGGGCAGGGGTGCACCAGCCCAGGCCGCGGTAGAATTGGGGCCGGGGAAGGTCCAGGCCACGGCAGGTTGGGGGCCTGGCTAAGTTGGGGCCAGGGGAAGGGCGCTCCTCCCCCAGCAACGGCAGGTCCCTGGGTGGGTTCCCTGAACACCTGCACGGCGCTAAATAGGCTGCTGAGCAGCTTACAGGGAACTTAGCTCCCGGCCCATATACCAGAACACCATGGACTTTCAGAACTCTCTGGGATTGAAGGCCACAGCCAACTAGCATATAAAATACTGCACATTATTGTAGGAGAAGGGAAATTTTGTAGGATGATCCCAGGACAAAATCCTACTGCACCATGGGCTCTTTAATGTCCAACAGAGCTTCAGTTTTTAAGGTACAGTTTGAAAATACTTTATAAAAGAGATGCTCTAGCTCAGGGGTTCTCAAACTTCATTGCACCATGACCCATTTCCATAGGCGCCGACACCGTGGGTGCTCCGGGGCTGGAGCACCCACGGGGAAAAATTGGTGAGCGCTCTGCAGCCACCGGCAACTCCCCGCCCCACCCCAGCTCACCTCTGCCTCCGTCCCTGAGCGCACCTTCCCCGCTTCTCCTCCAAGCGCTTGCTGCCGCAAAACAGCTGTTTCGCGGCGTAACAAGGTGTGGGAGGGTGTGGGGAGGCGCGGGAATGTGGCGCGCTCAAGGGAGGAGGCGGGGAAGAGGCGGGGCCAGGGAGGGGCTTTGGGGAGGGGGTAGGAATGGGGGCGGGGAAGGGGCGGGCCAGGGCAGGGCAGGGGTGGAGTCAGGGCGGGGCCGGGGGGCACAAGCACCCAGCGGCGCCGGGAGAAGTTGGCGCCTATGCCCCCTTCTGACAACAATAATTACTACATGACCCCAATGAGGGGGAGCTGAAGCCTGAGCCCCCCCGAGCCCTGCCGCCCCGGGCAGGGGGGCCAAAGCCCAAGGGCTTCAGCACCAGGCAGGGGGCCTTTAACTTGAGCCCCGCCACCCAAGGCTGAAGTCCTCGGGCTTCGGTTTCAGCCCCAGGAGGTGGGGCTCAGGCTTTGGCCCCGGGCCCCAGCAAGTCTAAGCCAGTCCTGGTGACCCCATTAAAATGGGGTTGCGACCCACTTTGGGGTTCCAACCCACAATTTGAGAACCACTGCTCTAGCTGAAAGAGAAGATATGGGCTTGTTGCAGGATAGGAAAGATCAAGGCACTCACTCTGTGTCTACCTACCACATGGTTTGAATCAGTTCCCAGGGACAGTAAAGATCTCAAGTCTGATGTGTAGAGCCCTACCGTGTCCCCTCCAGGTCCAGACTTTCCAGCATCCCCTCCAGCAGAACTGAAAGCTTCACTGCTACACTGGGGCCTCCTCTCTCCTTTTCATTTTAGAGCAGTTTCTTTCTCTAAGGAAAAGGTTAGTGCCCAACAGCCCCAGGCTCTCCTATTCCTTCCTACTCATGTGACTCTCCCATCCCGGCTCTGCACCAGGCGTCAGGCCTAGGACAGAGATGTTAGTTTTACCCTGGCAGGACTCTCTGATCCTCCAAGCAGGAGGCGGATTATACTAATTATTATTTAAATTGAGCTAATTAATCTTCACTAAACCTCAGTGGATAGGTATTAATGTCCTCACTTTACCAATGGGGAAACAGGAATGCTAAGAGCCTTCTTTAAGATCTCACGGCAAATAAGTGTCAGACCTGGGACAAGAACCTAGGTTTCTTGGCTCCTCATCCTTCATCTAACCCTAACGCATGACATAGTGCCTAATGGGCAAGTGAGTTACCCTCTCAGTGCCTTCATTACCCTACTTGAAAAAGGTGACTAAAAATACTAGCTGCTTTGTACGTCTATACTGAATTATTGCCTGTTGATCTTCAACGGCTTTACAAAGGTGGGCAAGTTTCATTTGCCTTATTTCACCAGATGCATAATCATATATGGAGGTTTGAAGCAACTTGTTTGAGAGGCACTACTGCGCAGTGGATAAGAATGGATCATCCATACCAGGGATCTGGGTTCTTTCAGCAGCTGTGCTGAAAACTGCCTATGAGAGTTGCGGCACATCACTCAACCTCTGCAACCCCAGGCAGAAAAAGCCTGCACAGAAAGTCAGGTCTTGTACTGTGCCCTAAGGGTGCCAGGACTCTGGCTCAGTCTGATCTCCAATGGGAGTGAGATTTACAGTTGATGGCCGTCCACTGATAGGATACTAGCTCTGGTCCCATTAGCCCCACCCAATGTGTCACTGCTAATTGCCACTGAGGAAATGGTGGTCTCCAAGACAGACCTCTTCCCCTTTGGGGCTTTGAAAGCAAGGCATGGGACTGTGAATTGGACCCAGAATTTAGCTGACAGCTAATGCAGTGTGGAGCCCTGGTATGATGGGCTCTCATTAGTAGGGCCCTACCAAATTCACAGTCGTGAAAAACATGTCACAAACTGTGAAATCAGACCTCCCCCATGAAATCTAGCTATTGTAGGGAAGGGGGAAGGGCAGGGCTGGGGGCACCCCAGCTGGGGGCTCCTACCATGCACTGGGCTCCAGCTGCTAGTCCCAACAGAGCTGAGGAGGGACAGGACTTCCTCTTCCCAAGCGAGGGTTGCCAGGTGTCCGGTTTTCGACTGGAACGTCCAATCGAAAAGGGACCCTGGCGGCTCCGGTCAGCACTGCTGACTGGGCCGTTAAAAGTCTGGTCAGCGGCGCAGCAGGGCTAAGGCAGGCTCCCTGACTGCCCTGGCTCTGCGTGGCTCCCGGAAGCGGCTGGCATGTCCTACTCCTAGGCACAGGTGCGGCCACGGGGGCTCCGCGCTCTGCTCCCCCTACCCAAGCACTGGCTCTGCAGCTCCCATTGGCTGGGAACCATGGCCAATGGGAGCTGCGGAAGTGGCACCTGCTGGGGAGGGCAGTGTGCAGAGCTGCCTGGTCATGCCTCCGCCTAAGAGCCAGACATGCCGGCCACTTTCAGGAGCCACCTGAAGTAAGTGTTGCCCGGCCGGAGTCCGCACCCCGAATCCCTTCCTGCACCCCAACACCCTGCCCCAGGTTGGAACCCCTCCCACACCGTAACTCCTTCCCAGAGCCCACACCTCACACCCCCTCCAACACCCCAACACTCTGCCACAGCCCTGAGCCCCCCTGCACCCAAACTACCTCCCAGAGCCTGCACCCCAAACCCCCTTCCCTCACTCCAAACCACTCGGCCCCAGCCCAGAGACCCCTCCTGCACCCCAAGCCCCTCATCCCCAGCCCCACCCCAGAGCTCACATCCCCAGCCAGAGCCCTCACCCCCTCCCACACCAACCTCCTGCCCCAGCCTGGTGAAAGTGAGTGAGGGTGGGGGAGAGTGAGCGATGGAGGGAGGGCGGATGGGGTTAGTGGGGGGCGGGGCCTTGGAGAATGGGTGGGGCAGGGGGCAGGGCAAGGGTATTCAGTTTTGTGCGGTTAGAAAGTTGGCAACCCTATCCGCAGCACAGCTGCTCTCGGGTACCTCACCCAGCTGCAAGAAGCTCCGCGGCAGCTGCCTTCAGCGCCCAGCCCTATTTGAAAAATCCCATGACCATGAAATTGACCAGAATGGACTGTGAATTTGGTAGGGCCCTACTCGTTACATATTTCTCACTTAGAAGGCAGGCCTATGGAATAAGCATCAGCTGCAGTTTACAGATGGTCGCCATGGTAGGTTCCATGCAAAACAATAGCCTGGCTTGGAGAAGGTAAAACTTGGGCCTTGATGGCTAGATCCATATCTGAGAGGAAAGGGGGCGGATTTTGGCTAACCAAAGATGACAGAAGGCATTTCCAGCCACTAGCGAGATCTGGGAATCCAGGAGCAGAGAAGAGTTCAACAAGACGGCAAGACTCCGTGCCACTTTGACAACTGGAGGACAGCTGCCCCTGCTCTTCGACACAGCTCCCTCTGCCAACCAACAATTCCTCTGCTTCTGAACGCACATGGCAAGCAAATTGGCTGGAGAAAGTGCATTTTTACAAAGTCCCTTGTTAGAATAGAACAGCTGTTAAAAGTCTGTGCAGTCTTGCTACGAGTCCTTAGCCCATGGGAACTTAATTGGGGTTCTCAGTCCCATTCTCAGTGAAAGGTGCAAACATCATAAAAATCTTCATTACTAATTGCTGCCTTGTTTGCTATCTGCAATGGCAATTAGAGAGGCCAAGGACAGAATGGACTTAGAAACTGAACTGGCCTCTCATCCCCTCCAGGCAATACCTGCCAGGTCCAGATTTCAGGCACACAGGGCAGCGTGCGTGGGGAAGCGTGCAGTGCTGCTGCTTTGTTCTGTGGGAAACCAGAGGATTTCAGCCTCCAGTCCTCCCCTCCAGCCCTTTCTATGAGTGTTTAATTCACTTCATGAAAAGAAAGAACCAAACAATTTGATTGGTTTCTAGGCTTTCCTACTGCTGAGGTGAAGAGATTATTATGCTTATTTATCATCGGTTTAGGAAAAGTCTATCAGCCCTTTCGACAATTCCTCAGCTGCACCTAGTTCTGAATCAGAATGCTCTGTGCGCTTTAAATTAACCCTTGAGTGGCAACAGGTGGTTTACCTCTGCAGACAGCTGCTTTGGGCAGCGCCGGACTCCGATTGCCCACATGGAACTCCTGGTCTCTCACTTTCATTCCATCTCCCCTCCGTGTGGCCCCTGGACTCATACGCCACCCCCTGTAAGTTTTACACTGTGAGTGCTCCATTCCAATGGCGTGTGAAGCCATAAGAACCCTCCCCCCCTCGTGCTATTAATAAACATGCGTGTAGCAGGAGGTTCAGGGGGCGAGCCAAGTAACAGGTGCGAGAGATAACGTTACACTGGAAAAGAGCAGGGCTGCCATTGCCCATGTGTTGGGAGGCTAATGTCTCAGATTCATTGTCATGTGCTGGAATGCGCTCAGAGCATGGAGAAATGTCACAGAGCCGCTCTTCACAAGCTGTCGATCCAAGACCAAGGGTCAGTTCATTGTCCCTCGGGCTCCAAAGGCTGAATTCATCAAAGGGGTGTGTGTGCTGGGAGTGCTTGAGTTTTAAACAAATTGTATGTTTGACATCTGAAAGCTAAAAAACTAATGAATGAATATGGGCACAGATCTCTCTCACTAGAGCCAGCCGTTGCTGATAATGGCCAAAATTCCCAAACTTGAGTGTTTAACTTAGGCATCGAATCCTTGTAAGCTCGTTGGGGCAGGGACTGTTGTTTTCTTCTGTGTTTGGACAGCACCTAGCACAACAGGGCCCTGGTCTATCACTGGGGCTTCTGGGTGCTACAGCAACAGAATTACATGAATAAATAAGAATTTAATAAATCAGTAGCTTGACTTTGAGAGGCACTGACCATATGCAACTGCCATTTAAATTAACAGGAGCTCAGAACCTCTGAAAACCAATCTGCTCAGACATGTATCTAAATATGGATTTAAGGGTCTAATTTTAGGCATGCACGTTTGAAAATTTTGGTCAGTATCTTGTTTTTATAGAACACTTTTCATCCAAAAGGACTTTACCAACAGTATAATGCAGGTATTGCTTTACCCACCACTGAAAAGCTGCCTCCTCTGGGGAGGAATACAGTAGCTTCTTAGCAGTGCACAGCAACTAAGACAAGAAATGAAGTTGCATTGTTCGTGCAGTTGAAAACGCAGGGGTACATAGCAGAATTGGTTGAAAATTTTCCATTGAATCTGTTTTTCAGGAAAAAAAAAATTGGTTTTGACTAAATGATTTTTTTTGTAAGAGGTATTTGGATTCTGCAGAACATTTTGACTTTTTGTCAAAAAAAGAACATCCAAAACCAAAAAGTTTTCAGTTTTCTGCCAAAACCTGAACAATTTTGGCCACCCCTCACTCTACCTAAAAGGTTATTTGGAACTGCTGCCACAGGCCCTCATGGAAGTTGTAGTTCTGCTCCCTCATGCCCCGCTTCTCTGCTATGGGGTAGGTTTCCCAGTCAAACTACATCTCCTATGATGTACTGTGGTTGCTCAACAAAAGAAAAGACACTAGGGCACCATGGGAGATGTAGTCTGGCCAGAGAGCCTGGCACATAGAGCAGAAAGAGGGCATGAGGTACCTGAACTACAACTGCCATGAGGCACTGTGGCAGAATTTCCAAATGAATGTTGTTGGCTGAAAATTCTGTTTTCAGTTTTTCACTAGAGAGTCTACCCTCTTCCCTCACCATCTATTTCCCAACTAGCTCTAATATTCAGCCATGGAGACTGTAATGATCAAGGGGCTTGTCTACACTATGGGGTAATGCGCTCTATAGAGGTGTGATTTCTAAAGCACACCAGTGTGCTGTGCTTTAATTGGTCTGTGTAGATCCTGCTGGTGTGCACTAAAGATTCCCTAGTGTGCTTTAACACAGCACTGTTTCAAACAGCGCTACGTTAAAGTGCACCAGCAAGGTCTACAAGGACAAAATAATGCATAACATGTTAGTGCACTTTAGAAATTACACTCCCGTACATGCATTACCTCACACCAAGCTGAAATTTTACAAGGTGAACACCTGCACTCTTGTGAAAATGCCATTGATTCTTAAATGATCACAAGTGCTCAAGACCTCTGTTTTACATCTGATCCACAAGACAGCTTCTCCAGCAGCCCAGTACCCCCTAGTGTCACGCTGAGACACTGGTTCAAAACTGACATCCAGTAAACCATAAATACTGCTGTTTGCAGATCCTGACCCTGCCCAACCTTGCTTAGCTTATGATAAGCAGAGACAGAATTGCAGCCCAATGTTTATGCCTGAAGGCTGTTAATGTGCCTGCTTTTAGGTGCACGGGAAGGCCACCACCACAACTCACCACCAGACATATAAGCTCCCTCTGTGATTCAACAAAACACAGTGCCCCCATGGCATCAAAAACGTACCAGGAAACCAAAATGCCGTATGGTATCACTGACTGCGCGCTCTCCGATGCATTCCAAATTCCGCAACATGCCAAATCATTCAAGACCAGGATTTAGAATGCCCCAGACACCAGGACATGTCAGTCCATGCCCTGCAATCAAGAGATGCCTCACCCATGCCCAGCACAGAGACGACACATAGTCCCCTTGGGTGAAATTCCCCCCTGTGCAGACAGCCTTCATGCCACTGAAATCCTTCAAAATAGTCGAAACACAACAAAGGGGTTCACAAACAAGCCATTCACCCTCCTTGCTGAACTCCCTGCTGTCTCTGCTGAGCCTGCCAATCAAGTGGTCAGTTAGTGACAATTAACATGATGAGTTTGAGAGAAGGATGAGCGTCCACTAGGAACGGGACTAAGACCATCAGCTCATTTCTCATAGTCTCGCTACTGATCCAGCATTGAGTTGCAAGTGGTAATGTTAAAGGGAAAGGCTCCATATCTCATTACAGATTCTCCCAGCCATCCAGCCCTGCCACTGCCCCAAGCTGCTATTATTTGTAATCTTATAATACCTACAATAACATCCGTCTCCAAATTATTTCCTCTGTGCCCTGCAGCATACACAAGATGCAATGGCACAATGCTACAGCTTTTGCAAAATCTGAGCTTGCCCATCAAAAATTCGATCCAGGCAACTGAGTGGGTAGAATTTTGCCAGGCTGATTCAACCTTACGTTTTCTGCCAATTTACCAGAACCTCGCGGTCAGTTTTCAAGAACACATTTTCTGTACAATCCACTTTCATTGGTGCATGTTTCCTATCTCGTGGTCGGCCTTGTGCCTAGTGTAAATGTGGTGTAAATCACTTGTACATAGATCATGCAAACCCACAGAAATAGCCAGATAGGGCAGGAAGGGGGAAATAGAGTGCACGCTGGGAAGTTATTGAATATTTAGATTCAGGGAACAGATAGCTTCAAGGTTGCAGAGGAGAAGGATTTCCCTTACACATCAATCATTAAACCACTGGTCTGAACTGCTACTAAACAAACTCCCAAGAGTTCAGTCAGTTACAACTTTGCAGAAGGCAACACCAAATATTTGCCTTGCTCCAGCCAGAATGTCATAATAAGGCCTTTTGCTCTTCAGGGGGAGTCCCAGATGCCAGCAGGGTCCGAATTAGCTACACACTCAACACTGAGTATCTGGTACTTCCCACAAAATAGCAAAAGGTGCAGGAGCAGCTGGGCTGCCTGGGAGCTTCCGTCTCTTACCCAGAACTTGACAAGGAAGAAGGCATTGGGTGGCCCCTTTTCAAAGAGCTCCTTCAGGCCTCCTTTCTTCTCAGGGAACTTGTCATAGATCTGCCGGATGTCTACCGCCTCGAGGTAGGGGTCACTGTAGCTGGGGCTTGACTGGCCAATGTGAACAAACAGGTGCTTGTTATACTGCAGGGAGACAGGTGTGAGACATTAGGGTGACACAGGATGGGTCTCGGTTCAGATTTATCACCCAGTGCTCTTCACAGCAGAAAAGATGGGAACAGAATGTACTGGCTGGGACCATCTAACCACAGAGCTCAAGGGAGCTTTTGGACAAAGGCAAACCAGGGAGCCCATTTGGGCCCTAGGACCCCAAAAGCATTTACCTCACAACAGGCATGAACAGTACATGGGAGGGAGGCCTCTTAGGAAAACACTGCAGGAAGCGCTGTCTGGCCCCTAGCCTGCTGAAATGGCTCTGCAGGTATTCTTCCACTATCTCATGATCACCAGAGCGCAGTTTGTTCTGGCCACATCCTCCCACCCTGGCACATGCCCAGAATGCCCACTACACTAGGAGGGGAGACCAGAAGTCGATGGCGTAGAAGTGGCTACACTGGCTTCATGTTATTCTGTCTCTTGGGCCTTAGAACATTTTAATGGAGGAGAATCTGTTTTTACCAGATCCTAAATTGCCCAAGCTTGGCTTCTAAATTTGTCCCTGCCAATGCAGAGCAATTCAGTGGACCGGGCACTTCAATACATAGTTAAATAGCTAGACACATACTGAAGAGCACACCCAGTGTAAATTAAAGCTATCCAGAGATGAAAAATACATGGAAAGTGGGAGTGAGGTTTGTATCTTACCGTGTCTTGGTCTTGTTGTTGTTCCAAGAATGCAGAGAATTCTAACATCCAAAGTTTGGCGCTGGCAACCCTTCGCCCCTGCCAAGGTGGAGCCGATGGGGAAGGTGAGAGGCCAGCAGGAGACTCAAACCCTAAAAGCAAGGGGATTATAAAACAAAATGAAAAAGAGCCAAGTTAGCAACAACTGTCATTTTCAGCATCTAATGTCACAGCATAGTGAGAATCTTTTTTGGACTTCAACCCTCATATAAAACACTTGTCACAGACCCATCACTCTGTCCCTCCCCGATCAGCTTCTCAACTGTTCTTCCCGGAGGAAGTAACCCAGGATATGCTGCTAAGTAATGGATCGATCTAACTGCCACTGAAGTCAAAAGAAAGATTCCCACTGACTTCAGTGGGAGCTGGACTGGGCCTTAAATGAATAGCAAGACAATCTGCTTGGATATCTCAGAGGAGTCACCATGAATGAGGAAATGCTGAGATTGGGAAGGAAAAACCACCTTCTGCTCTACTAGAACAAGGCATTTGAGGAGAGTCACAGTGGAAATACAACCCCTTTACTGTGGTGAAAACAGAGCAATCTTGTGGATGGAGCATGGTGCTGGGACCTCGTGACTTCTAATTCTGCCTCTGCCATTGACCTATTACATAATCTTGAGCAAGCCATTTAGCCTTGCTCTGCTTCAACTAATGGGAACGTGGCATCTAAATCCCCCTAGGCAGCTTTCAGAACCTCAGCCTATGTTTCTAATAATTCCGCCTGTGTGCAGAGACAGCAGCCATTTTTGTTTTGGAGTTGCTGCAGCCTATTGTAAGAGGACACACACACACTGTGCTCTCTCAGAAACTTTACTGTTCTTCTTCCATGTTTGTGACTTCCCTTAATTTTAAATGGAGTCATTCAGACTGAAAGTAAATATTGCTTTTTGTTTGTGGGGACCAGAGAAATTAAAAACACAGGATCAGGTATGGGGAGGTTGATTGAATGAGTGGAGCTGGATGGGACATGCATTGGTTGGCTGGATCAGGTAAACCTGTAGGGTGCATGGAACAAGTCTGGGACTAGATGTGGATTGTTCTCGTTCTTGTGGTTTTTCAGGTCCTTGAGGAATATTTGAATTTCCCATTTCTCCTTCAGTGGCAGGAAGCATGGAAGTCTCCTTTATAGTTATGACTAAAGAACTATGATTTTCTTGCATGGCAATATGATGTGTATGTGCTGTGCAAGAAATTGTGTTTCCCTACCTACCTGGTAACGGGAGTGGAGGTTGAACAGCATAGGTTTGTGGAGAAAAAGGTTTCACGCTGTAGGAATATACATGAGAGTTAGTTAAAGAAAAATCAAAGCATTTTGTTCAGTTCTCTGGGCAAATTAGGTGAAGGACTTTCCCGGGAAGGGGTGGGGGGTGGAAAGTAACTCCACGAGATGCAAGGAGGGCCCAGAAAGGGGACCCTAATAGTCACTATACAAAAGGGGCCTCTAAGAGCATAACTTCAGTGGAGCACCCAATGTACAAAAAGGGGCCCAAACAGCACACGGCATTCTTACCTACACATCCAATAGCACAGACCCACTCAGGGGCATCCTTCAAGCTCACCTCAAAGATTGGCTGTATGGAGATTGCAGGGCTTCTGACTTGATTCCCTATATGGCCTGCCCACCTAGACACTAATGCCCATGTATTTATACAGCCTTTTGTCCAGAGATGGAGTTAAGTGTGGGCAACGTCAGTAAATGGCAACTCTGCCTCTCTTTGTTGGGCTAAGCAAGCTCCTTCCCTGGTGATGGGCCGTGTGGACAGCTTTTCAGAAGTGCTCAACACCCTCAATTGGGACTGGATTATCAACAGAGCTCCGCTCCCAGTTAGGCCAGATTTTCAGAAGTGTTCAGCACCTGCCAGCACCCCCTGTTCTCAGTGGGAGGTGGTGAGTGCTAAACTCTGGAAAATCTGGCCCTTAGTCAAGATCCCTGAGGGATCCCTCCCCAGTTCACTTGCAAACTAGAGGCCTAATTCAGAGGCCACATGTAAGGAGATATATGCTAGATAGCTTTAGGGTCCCTTGGACCTACTCATACCCACTTACTGATATGCAAGGGCATCGAAACGAGTGTGACTTACATGCTGAGAAGCCAAGACGTGTGAGTTGGAGGAGGAGAGGTGGCTTACTTTCACTTACACTGTTCTTACAACTTCCTGTTACTGCCTTTTTGCTACACTCTTTTCTTCTGGATCCTCACTGTAGGCCGGATCAGGCCCAATGTGAATCCCTCCGATTCCCATAGACGCAGTGGGGCAAATTCCAAGATGAAGTGTAAAAGGGTGAGAGGGTGAGTTAAGGCCCCCACTCAGTTCCCTTTGAAGACAGTTTTTCTGTTGTCTTTGACAGACATTGGATCAGACCCTAAGTAAGCCTAAGTGAGACTAGAGGCAGTTTGAGTGAGTGTAATGAACATTTTGGAGGGGTCAGAAGAAGGGGCAAGATGCACCAGTTTAAGACTCCCTCTGAACTCACTTAGACTCATCTTTGAATTTAGCCCTAGGCCTTTTGCCTCAGCTCCATGCCTACTTCCATCGATAGCTTGGGGGTGTGTGGGGGGGGTCTGCCTTTCTGAGAAACAGCAGCAGATGGCCTTACGGTTTCTTAACCTCGAGCTAACTGAAGGTATTTCCCAGTTCAGGGGAACTTCCACCACAGCATGGGAAGCAACCATGTGTATGCATAGGTGTGGGAGTACTCACTCGTGAGAGGATCCAGCTTGGCCTGGCAAAGCTCCTTGCCAAAACTGCAAAACCAAAGTACAGACACAGTCACCATCCTGAGGCTAAAGAAAACCAGCCCTTACTCCTGTCAGAGGCTAGTGATGGCACATAACAAGACGGTGAGCAGGGCTAAGTGAGCCTGTATTCCCCTGCAGGGGCACTGATGGGCCTTGGAAAGGCTAAGCCAGATGTGGTAAGTAATTAAGGACAATGTTTCCAGAGGTAGACGCTGGGTAAGAGTGGCTCCATTTTTGGGTGTCCAACTTCAGGGACCCCAAAGTCCATAGCCACTTTGGAAAACTTGGCTGCATGCGATTAACCCAGCATGTTACACTGAGATGATCTGGGAGGCACTGTAGGGCAGGCTAACACCAGGAAATAGACCTTTCTTCAGAGATGGAGCAGGAAAAGCTTCCTTTTGTGCTGCACAAGGCATTCTGCACTGGTTATGTGCATCTAGAAAGCAGGCTGGGGGAAGCCTTGGCAAAACCATGCCTGTTCCAAGTTTCCTTGCTCCATGGCTCAAAAAACCTGGGTACACCCATCCGTCGAGCTTCAAAACCTGGGCTACTGGCCCCATCCCAAACTCTGCCTCTCCTGACCTGTCACAGGGTGGAGAAAAGGGGAGGGAGAGGCAGTGAGACAAAGAGAGGCAGCCTGGGTGCTGACAGGTGGCGCAGTAACAATGGCCAAGTGGGGACAGGGAGGTGACAGCAACTGGAGGGTGAGGGAGGAACACAGCTAGGCCTAGCATTTTGTTCAGCGTGCGGAGTCCAGACATCATGTCTCCTCCTTATTTATCAGGTTAATTCCTGATCTTTACATGGCTGCATTACAACTGGCAGCACCAAAAAGAAAAGAAAAAAGAGCAATCTGAACTTCTCAACGTGGAGGGATTCCCGTTACTGCAAGCAGCAGCCGTGGCATTCAGGAGACTGATCTAATGCTGGCTGCATTATGTGTCTGACCCTCCATCACCCTCTTAGCACAGCCCCTGAACCATACAGTCCCAGAGCCCTGGACAGAAGGAACATCCCTCCCCTCAGGATCTCAGTGGGATTCATCCTGCAGGGCACAGAGAATTTTAAAGTTCCATGGCCTGGCTCAAAGGGTTCTGTGGTCAATGGAAGTCTTTCCCATTGACATCAGCGGGCTTTGGATCAGGCCTCATCTCTTTAGGCTTCTATATGAGGTCACCTATCACCATGGTATCCAAGCACTCGTGACTGTACGTGCCCAAGAGGGGGCTGGGGAAGGATGGCAAGAATGGATTTGCTCAATACAAAAGAACCATGTGCGAAAAAAGACAGCACAGACATCCTACATCACTGGTGATTAACATCACAAACGCTCCTCTCATCTACATCGGTTTTAGTGCGTCTCCACTGACTTCACTGGAGTTACTCCTGATTTACACCAGCTTGAGAGGTGAATCAGGCCCTAAATGTTGCAGTTACATGGCAAATTTGCCCTTCATGTTAATGAGGTGCACTTTGAACTTGTCCCCTGTGGTCTGTTTCTGGGGTGTGTGTCCAGCACAGTTCCTAACTCATCTCTAGCTGACTCTCCTGCCTCATTTCCATTGAGACACTTCACTCACCCCAGACACAGCAGGGTAGGCTGGTCGCGGGAGGCCAGGCAATACCATTTTACTGTGGAAGGCGGTTGCAGAGATGATCTGGGCAGATGACATTGTAGCCATACTCTGCATGGCTTTATCTTTAGCTGCCTGATCCTAGGGGGGAGAGGAAGGGAAAAAAAGACGTGATTATAATAATAAATATATGGCCTGATGTTGTGCTGGGCACCCAGGGCTCCCATGGACTTCGATCAGGGAAATGGGTGCTCAGCACCTCTGAAAAATCAGGCCAGTAAAGCCATTCAACAGGACCACAAGTGACTTTCTAATGCACAGAGCTCACCATAGTTAAGACTGCAACTTAACATCCATTATAAAATCCGGTGATCACTTGCTCAGAACTTTCCCAACATTTCTCCCTTTGGTCTGAAGCTTTTCACACTTTGTCTCAGCTCTGTGGCTGTGAGGTTTTGTTACTGGAAGTATGAGTCAGATCCTGCCAGCCATTTCTCAATTACTGGCAAGGAGCTGGGATGGGACAGATACTTTTCCATTACTAAAAATCTAGACTCCGACTCAGGGGTAACACAAAAACAGCTCCTCACCACAAAACAATCACCTCCAACCCGGCACTTGGGCTGGTCTAAGTGAGGATCAGTTGCTTTGTTACGATCCATTTTTTGAGGGGGAAAATAAGTTGTAAGCAACCAGAAAATCACTCCCAGGTATGTACAGCAGGAAAGCCCTGCTTGCCTTTTTTGGGATGGCAACACCTGTGGTGGTATGTAGAGTACAGACCCTGTATGCCCAGCTAGCACGGCTATAAGTAGCCGCACAGACGGTTAGGCACAGTTTAGACGAGCAGAGGAGAGTGCCCCACATGGCTGAACCCTAGGGTATATACCCTGCACACCCAAGCAGTGCCTCCCTGGTCTACACTGCCTCTCCCCTGCCAGAGCTTTTCCCCGTGGCATGTAGCTACACATACCCTACATGCCACCACAAGTGCAGACAAGGCCTTAGTTGTACTATGGAGTTGGGCATTTATGCTTGTGGGTAATGACACTATGCAGTCACTAGGAGGTTTAATATGTGGAGCAGGGACCTCAAGGCTCCTCCTAAAAGCAGTCCTCTTCTTCCCAGCTAGGGAGCATCGGCAGCAGGCAGGGCCACTATCCTCCCACCCTCCGTTCGCCGCTTCTACATCCAGTCCCTACCTTTCAAACTCTCTTCTGTCTGTGACATCATAATTGTGACAGTGATGTCATAGGTGGGATGATGATTTTCATAAGCAACTGGAATAGGCGACCTCTTACAAGTGAAGAAAAGAGGCACCTCCTTCCTCAGCAGCTCTGCTCCTTGTGTGTATTCAGAGTCAGAGCAGCTGGCTTTAGTACCTAAAATAAATTCTCTCCCTAGGGTCTCCATCCCTTTTCCCAACCTCCTCCTTCCCTCAAAACTCCCTGAATGCTAATAATTAAAAAAATCAGAGGAAGTAAAAAAACTGAAAATAAATGAGCCTCTGCAGAGGGAATGGTCTCCAGCTATAGTGTTTTCCATGGAGCTGCAGCAGAACCAGCTGGTATCTCTGTGTTGGTATCACTCAGTATGTGGAAGGGAAATATTTTTAACTGCTGAGAAAGCCCTACAAATGTTCAAAAGCCAGGGGACGCTTCTGCAGAGCCCTATTGAAATAAGGCTTTAGGGAAATATTTTAAAGATGACCTGCTAAATTTTAAAAAAAGGTTTATGTCCATTTTTGCTTCTTGATGATGTAAAAAGACTTCCCAATTGCCGCTAGGGCTTTTTTTCTGTTTGCTTTTTACATTTGAAATTCAACTGTAATCTACTCTGCTTTATGTGGAAGATATAAAGAAAAGACAGCAAACTTGTAGAATAACAACACACGATCATTTAAGAAGTGAAATGTGGGTAACTGAGAGCAGAAGGGATTTTCAATCAGACCGTTTAAAACCTTTTTTCCCCCCAGTTCGAATTTTGTTAATTCCAATGCCTGACAAAGAGTTGGGAGCAAACTTGTCTTTGTTAAAGATTCAACACTGATCCCTTCCCCTTCAGCTAAGGGATGAGAAAGCTCTGAAGCAATTTCTCTAGACTTCCAGCAAAAATAGGAAAAGAGCAAACTTAATATTTCTCATATTGCTAAAGCAAGAACAAAAATGTCCTCCACCAGCCCCAAGCCCGTCTTATACTTTGTAAGGAAACAAATAAGGACACAACCCCTTTTTTTCTTTGAAGATCATTTTTCAGTCTGGCTTTAGTGCAGGTGAGAGATATTTTAGCCAATTAGGACATAGAAAATTGCTGTCTCCTGGGGAAGTATTTTTCCTCAAGCTTTATCTCATCTTTGTTAAATTCATCTTGAACATGGTGCAAAAACCTGTTACAGGCACAGTGGACAGCTGCAGAATACACTCTTGTTTGTGCTGTGGAAATAGCACTACACTAATTGCCAAATAAATCAGAACGTGGCAGGTCTGATCTCCAGGGTATAAACACAAAATGTGTATTTGATATGGAAGGGGAACCAGCAGCAGGAGAGCACACAGCTGCCAGCAGGAACTTGGGAGAAGGGCAGTAACCTCTCTGATTGTATCTACTCACTCTACAAAGATGAGTGAGGGAAGTGAAGTAAGTAAGTAAGTTGAATGAGCGTGGCAGACTTGCCTCTGCAGGTCAGAAAGGAACTGACTGGTGCTGGGAAATGGTTCACTGCAGGCATCTGAGCAGAGCTCACAGCATGGACCAAGGAAATGTAAAGGGAAGCTAGAAATGGAGCTCCCCAAGACACTTTCATTCCCTGAGAATGAAGTCTCCATGCCCCTAGGTGTTAAGTGGAAGCAGGCTCAGCTGGCTCACTTTCCAATCACACCAAATCCCAGGGCTGTGACGCACAAGGAACAGAATCAAAGTTACAGCTACAAGCAGCAGTAAATCTTTTCACATGGTGGGCAGTTGTTTCCTGCTCGCACTGCGTCTCTCAAGCCAGCCTCCACCTGAATAGATCACTTACTGGCACCACAGGCTTCCAGCCCAGACAGCCATACCTAGCAGCTTCGAATTGGGCAGCTGTAATTTGTAACTTCTTTCCCTTCTCAAAGCAGCTGGAAACAGGACTGGCTGATCACAGAACTAGCACAGAGTTCTACAAAGAAACTGAGGGAGGGGTGGAAAGTGTGGTAGCTGGGGCTCAAAACACATGCAATTCAACACTGATCGGGACTGAGTCCAGCTGGTTCATTTAAAGAGAATCAGCTCCTGACGATGAACGCTGTGGAGTCATAGAAGTGGGAGGCTGAAAGGGACCTTGAGAAGTCATCAACTCCAGCCTCCTCCACTGAGGCAGGAGCAAGGATAGCTAGACCATCTCTGACAAGTGTTTTTCTAACCTATTATTAAAAACCTCCTATGACGGGAATTCTACAACCTCCCTTAGTAACCTCTCCCAATGTTTAATATCCTTATAGTTACAAGCCTTTTGCTAATATCTAACCTAAATCTCCCTCGCTGCAGATTAAGCCCATTACTACTTGTCCTGCCTTCAGTGGACATGGAGAACAATTGATCATCATCCTCTTTATAACAACCCTTAACATATTTGAAAAGTGTTATCAGGTCCCCCCTCAGTTTTCCTCTCAAGACTAAACATACCAGGGTTTTTTTAACCTTTCCTTTTAGGCAGGGTTGGTAGAATTTGATTTTTTTTATAATTTTGACAGATAATATTAATGTTTATTTTGAAGCATTTTTTACTTTTATGTATTTAAATTTTCTCAGTTGCAAAAATTATGGGGTTTTAAGGGTTTTTTATTTTTATCTAGTGACATTTTCAAAGTTGTGGGGAAATTATGTAGTGGGGTGAGGCAATAATTCTTTAATTCCAGTAGACATTCAGATTGAAAAAGTTCAAGCTTTATAACCATTAAAACACAAATTGTCAACATCACATGTCAAAACATACGAAGTAAATATCCTTAAATCAAACTCTGATACCTTCTCAAGCCGCATTTCTCTTCCTTTGCCTAGCTGTACCTTTCAGTTATTACTGATCAAAATAGTTTTTGTCGATTTGTGTGCGTACGGTCAAACTGATGTTTACCACCATTTACCGATAAAAATTTAATCCTTCCAAGCCTACTCGTCGGTCATGTTTTCTAAACCTTTGATCATTTTTATTGCTTTCCTCTGGACTCTCTCTAGTTTGTCCACATCTTTCCTACACACAGCACTTCAGCGGAGGCCTCACCAGTGCCAAGAACAGTGGGACGATTACCTCCTGGGTCTGACATACAACAGTTCTGTTAATACAGCCCAGAAGTCACCTACAGCTTCTAAGCAGTTTAGTCCTAAATTACACTCTTCACCCCAGACCTGTGTTAGACACAGGGTCAGAGTCACCTCAGTTGGCACAGGGAATCACAATTTGCAAGGGATGTCCCTCCCCAGCAGAAGCGCGTCCCCTGAGGAGGTACTGGTTGCCATCACTGTAGTCCCCTCACGGTTATGCCAGCCGAGGGTAGCTTTAGTTTGTCCAGGCAGCTCCACAGGATTGCCACCAGGAGAGGTGGTGAATCACCACATCCCCACAGCTCATCCTGACCCGTGGCAGCAAAAAGATGGGAGATTGTGGCCACTTTATGCCTACCCCACCCCCATGTATGTGAGCCCAGTGATGTACACTACGCCGGCATACACCAGAGGTAAATCGGCCCATAGAAATGAAAGTCATTGTTTCTTCATTCTTTAAATAGAAATCGCCTCCAGCACCACAGAGCCATAACAATACAACTGTTAGCTCAGCACTTCCTGGGAAGTGCCTCTTCCTCCCCGGCTTACAGCAGTTTAACTGCTGATCTCCCCCCTAACAAGGCTGTCAGGAGGGACTGGCTGGTGTGTGTGTGTTATGGGTAAGGATGCCCAGCATACCTTTAGCTTGGCTTGGATCTCCCGGGCTTTCCGACGCGCCAGCACCTGGATGTGACTAGACACCTGCATTGAAAAACAATTGCCATCCTCATTCAAGGGGACATCTTGGGAGTTGCCTGCAGTACTGAACAGAAGCCCATGATGTCTGTGTGATGGGGAATTAGTGATCCTTTTAGTTTCTTTTTTTCTTTTCTTTTTTTTTTTTTTAAAGAGAGGTTGCTGTAAGACTTTCTTCCAAGTGCAAACAAGCCCAATCTGATCATGCTGCAGGTGTCAAATTAGAGGTCTCCACTGACCCAAAGGGCCCTGTGAAATCACAGCCATTCTGTGACATGTAAGCAGACTCCTTAAGCCCTGTAGGAGACCTCTCTCCTTATGGTACCAAGTTATGGCCTCGTCCAGGTAGAAGGGACGCTTCCCAAAGTGAGTTCATACCTAAATCCCTCCTCCCCAGCCTTTATAAATTCCTCTGACTCGCTTGACTTTTCCCCCTCCCACCTTGGGCTATGCCAAAGGCCCTTCATTTGCCATTTTTATTTTTATTTCCTGGGAAATTATTGGGCTTTATTTAAAAACCAGGGAAAACCATAAACAAAGGGCAGTGGGCGGAGGGCAGGAAGGGTGCCCAGTACTCACAGGGGAAGGGGGGCAGGGACACTCGCCATGTAGCAGTTGCGGAAGCCTTCTACTCCCTGCAGTGGCAGGGCAGTCTCGCTGCTGGGACCTGGCTCCCTGCCTGTCTCACTCCCCCACTGTGCAGAGGAAGCTGACGGGGCTGCACAGAAGGGCCGGGATCAGCAGGGGGCTCTGTCTAGCAGAGGCAGCTGATGGGCTCTGTGCACTGGGGCTGCGCTAAAGCTGGGGTCAGGAGAGGAGTGGAAGCAGGGCTGGTTCAGGGAAAAGTCAGTAAATACCAATAACAGGCTCACGGCCATCCTCGTAAAGCTGAGAGAAATGAGGGCCGAGCCTCTGCCCAGCTTCTTTATAAAGCGGTGGAGTTAAGAGAGGAGCTAATGCTAACTCTGAACTTGTGTGTGCCTGAAAGGTTCTCGACCAAAAGGTCTGGAGACCTGAAGTTCTGTGTGTGTCTCCAGCAATGGCACATTATTCTAAACAGCCCAAACCGCTGTTTTAATCCCTGACCTGGAAGGACCATCTGTAGTAGTTCGGTTCCTAGGGCTACTCATTCTTTGACCTTTCGAGTGAGATGGCCCAAAAGGGGACCAATTACGGTGGTGGGACTCTTGTCTACAGAGAACAGGACTGAAACTGCGAACTCATTCATATGTGTCACCCATTAGATGGTAACAACTTCCAATAACTAACAAGGAGGGGGAGAAAGGCACCATACACCAAGGCCAGGGGTAATCAATTCTTTTTTGTCAAGGTCCAAATTTCTTGGTCAAGATATTTCTTGGAGGTCCAAACTCCAGAGAAAATAATACAAAAATAACAATAAAATATTAATAAGTAAATAAAAAGAGTTCACAGTCTGTTAAAAAGTTCTGGCGGTCCAGATTTGGCCCAGGTCCTATTGACTACCCCAGCCTAGACTTTCTCACTAACCCAAAAATGTAACAGTTAATATTTCACTGAACGTGTCATTGCAGGAAGTTTCCTGTGTCACTGTGTGATAGTGCTACAGTCCAATCTGAAGACACTCAGAGTGACTAAACTCACAACTCTCATTACCCGGCTGACTGCGATGATCTCTTTCCAAAAGGCAGAGACTAATTGCAGCCAGCAGAGAGGCAATTAGTTCACACAAGCCCTCTCCATCCCTCGGGACACAAACAAAGCAGCCAGTGTAACACAGTCAACTTCACACCTACCTGTTTCCTTGTGCGCGTTTTCCCTGTTCTCAGTTTAATATAGCGGGCAATCAGCTCATTTCGGCCTGGAACAAGGAAATAATGCAAACCAAAGTTTAGAGAGACATGATCTCAGCAAGAAGATGCAGCCTGCAGGGAGGCGATAAGCCCTAATGCTATCCCCTAGGTCAGGAATGTTCTCATTTAGTTCATGTGGCAGAGGCCAGTGTTTAAAGAGCAGAAGTCTCGACTGAAAATTCTATTCCTGATATTGCCTTTGTGCAATTTACAATGATCTATAAAAGTTCCAGGTTTGTGTCCTTTTAATGGCTGGTTGTGATCAATGAAGTTCTGAGGGGTTTTCTTCTTGCTCTTTTTCGATTGAACCTTAAAAATTCAGGTCTTGTCTGCCTTGTTTTCCATGGAAGGCTGCATGAATGCTTGGAAAACTAGTGGGATTAGAACATCACAAATATCAAAATAATGATAATTGAGAGGGGAAGTGATATTTTATTTGGATGGTTTAAAGCTCTCTGGGGTGAGGAGTATTTGGTTTGGGTTTTTTTAAACACCTATTTAACTCAAACACGTGGATAAACAATTCAGAGAAAAGCTCTCTCTGTTAAAGGGTTGAGAAAGCTCTCACTCTAGGTCCCCAAGTCCTCCAAGGAGACTTCCAGCAGAAACACTTAATCTTGACAGTTCTAAAGTAAAAACATGAAGAATTTTTTTTAAATAATAAAAAAATCCAAACTTTAACAATTATAAAGCCACACAAAAGGGCACAAACACTTTTTTTTGGTGTCTTTTCCATGTCACTTTTAGCTGATGTTGACAGAGGGAGCTGCAGCCACAGGATGGTTTACGTTATGTTCATGAAATGTAACGAAGCACAGACATGGCTGTCTCCAGCCCTCTGTCCACTTAAGTCTCAATCCGTTTCCTGCTCATGTTGTTAGAGAGGCTCCCCTTGTTCTCACTGGGAGAAGGAGCAGACCCTTAGCCACACGGATTTTCCAGTTTTCCCTGCTCTGCTACGCACAAAGATGGAATTATTTGATGCCCAGCATAGTACTGCTGACTTCTCTGATTCTCACAGTGCCAGCTAGCGCAGCGACAAGCCCAGGAGAGAGCTAGATGGGAGCAGATGCTGTTAGACTACCTACCACCTGGCTGTTTTTCAACCAGCATAGCCATTTCTGCAAAGCTGAGACCAATTGCTAGAGAGATATCAACATCAGCCTGATAACCGACCTTTCTCTAGTGCCAAGAATAATATTTATGGCTTTCAAAGCCTCCATCTGGCTGACTCAGGCCGGTAGCCTCGCAGACTTGCATTTACGGAGCAATGCCAGAGCAGGGGGTGCTACTTCCAGAATGCTGGCTTGGCCCAGAGCTGGAGAAAGACAATCTGACAATGGTGAACAATGGAAGCTAGACAGAACAAAATGAGCTCCTCAAAACCTGTTTGTCTCTAATGAAGTGTGAGGGAATGTGGATGTCTACAGAGGGGGTGGGCTGCAGAGGAGGAGGAATGGGGAGTGAAAGAGAGAGGAAGGGAGAACTGACCCAGCGAGAATTTTACAAGTAGAATTTCAGACAATCACAAACCAGCGAAAATAAGCTTTATGGGGCAAATGTATCTATGGTGCGACTCCATTCAAGTCTGTGGGTTACACAAAGCGAGCCCAATCCCCTCACAATTATCACTGAGACCATCACTGACAAACCAGGGGAAATTCTGCACAGATGTAGCCCCTATGCAATTCCATTACAGTCAGTCAAGTCGCATGTGGCAGAAGCTGGTGCAGAATTTAGCTCTTTTGTATCCAAGCACGCAGTCACCCTCTTTTCCAGCTTCCATGCTTTGCTTTCCATTTCTCATCTCTCATTACCTCATTCCACCTTCCTCTCCCTGAAGGTTCACTTTCCATACCAAGCCAGGAGACAGAAAGGCAGCAGGGTGCATGCAAATGCAGGTGACCATGCAGAGATATTAGCAACCCAGGGACAGGCAGAATTATGGAGTGTGCTAAACCCGAGAACATCCCTAATGGGAACATATTAAAAGAAGGTCATAACCCCAAGAGAAGCCAATTCTCAAGATCTGTTGTTCCCCCTATTAGAAGCCAGAGGTGCGCATGTGATGGATTTCTAGAAGTTTGTGGGTTCACAGTCTATGGAGGGCAGTTTGTTTCCATCACAAACCTGGCTGCAGGAGATTCAAAGCCTCATGCCATGTCTTCACTTGGCTGGAATGGGCTGGGAGCTGTCGCACACTGTCAGATGGCTCATTTTTTAGAGCTCAGTAATCCGATCGCATGTTGTGTTCTCAGAATAACTCCCGCTGAGGCCTTCCACAGTCACAGGAACCTGCCAACAGTTGTGTCTCCTCTGTCTGAACTGCGCATTGGATTTCATGAAGCGCTAGCCAACATACCAACTGTAGCCCACCGCCAGAAAGCCCTTTATCCTCCCTGAAGCCTTCCCCTTGGAGGCACAAGATTAAAAAACAGAGAGTGCAAGAAAGAGTCTCCCTAAGGTTCTTGCTCTGCTTGTTATTCTCTTTACAGCCCTGTGCATTTGAAGCAGGTTTGCCTTCTGCTTTTGTATCTCACTCCTATTAGATGTTTATCCCCAGCAGCATTAGATCTGTCTCTCGTCCCATCTCACTTTAGATTGTAGCTACTTGGATTCAGTAAATTCCACCAAGGTTTTCCTAAGAGAAGCACAAAGCATCTGTAATTCCCCATTCCTAACTCTGCTCATTTCATAGAAGAAGAAGGCATCATTGCAGAAGAAGTCAAAGCAGGCCCCTAAGCCATGAGAAATATGTCCCAATCCAATTTCTCAGCTATTCTTTGCTGTCTTCCATAGAAATTTTCCCCACTAGCCTGGGATAAACCCTGTGTATCAGAGAGCATGTGCTCACAGAAAGGAGAAAGTGGGGTACTAGAGATTCTATTCTGTACTGGGTGGGAGTGAATAGTGGTCTCTGCAGATAGTCTCTACTGTGAAATGGTGTAAAAATACCTGCTCCTTGGTGCAATCTGGTCCATTCCAAAGGCAAGAAAAGAATATTTGCATTGGGAAGTACTCTGATGAGCAGCATGGGTAAGCAATCTCTGACAGTGATGACCCAAAAGGGGTTAAGTAAATCAGACGTAGGGAAATTATCTGACCCATCTTTTCAATCTGGTGGTATAATTTTAGTGAATGGCTAGTGGGATGTCACTGTTTTCTGGACTTCATATTTATTTACTTAACTGTTGATTACAAAACACAAAAACATCTCCTCCAAGAATTGCACACACCGGAAACTGACTGCCACAAACAAATCAAGCCACTAGGAAGTTACAGACATGCAGTACAATATCTGCGCCTTTCAATGCGCTATAAGCATGAAACAAAACTAAATAGGGAGTTAGTCCCAGGTTCTGTCGGGACATGACTTAGACAAAATTCTAACATGGGGACGAGAATCTTAGGCCTGGTCTACACTAACCCCCCAAGTCGAAGTAAGGTACGCAACTTCAGCTACGTGAATAACGTAGCTGAAGTCGACATACCTTACTTCGAACTTACTGCGGTTCAGACGCGGTCCACACGCGGCAGGCAGGCTCCCCCGTCAACTTCGCGTACTCCTCTCGCCGAGCTGGAGTACCGCAGTCGACGGCGAGCACTTCCTGGTTCGACTTATCGCGTCCAGACCAGACGCGATAAGTCGAACCCGGAAGTTCGATCCCCAGCCGCCGAACTAGCGGCTGGGTGTAGACCAGCCCTTAGCTAAATCATCACTGTCAAATCTACTGTCTTAGGTCTGCTTCCCTGCCTTCCTCTTTTTTCATCCCGCTTGTTCCTTTCCTCTTTCCTTCCAGTTATAGTAGATGCCTTCTTGGGCATCATCTTTTTAAAAATAGTGCCTCATATGCCAGTCCTAGACCCACTCACCTTGTCTATCTACCGCATAGTCCTTCCTCCTCAGCAAGATGACTGCAACAATTAACCACTCACTGATATCTTCCCTGATACTAAGTTCGCTACCATCATCGTTAGACTCTCTCCTGCTCATTCGCTACTGTCCGACCTTCCATTTCCTACCAAAGTCCTGGGAAAAGTCTTCTCCTCCTCCTGTCTCCCAGCAAAGTCTCCTTTACTGCTTTCAGTCCCGCTTCTTCTCCTTCCAGACCACTGAAACTGCCCTTTCTGCGTAATCAATGATCTTGCTCTCTCTAGCCCTGACTCCCTCCCTCCTGACTGCTTGATATTATCCACCATGACCCAGCGCATCCTTGCTCTTCTATTTTCACCCCATAACTCCTCTTTGTCTGGTACGAACTTCTCCATTAAGGTTTTAGCCCTTGGCCTCATCTCTCCTCTCCTCTAGCTATTCCCCACTGGCCTTCCCCCTTTCCGAATTTAACCTTGCGTGTCAATTTCCTACACAGGTGGTTTTCTAAACACTGCACTGAGTCAGCTAAAAGTCGGCGTGTGTAAACGCTCTTTGTCGGCACTGTGTCAGCACTTTTGCCGACAAAATACTTCCACCCTCGCGAGTGGCATTCAGTTTGTTGGCAGGAGAGCGCTCCTGCCAACAAAGCTGCATTCATACTGCCACTTGCTGTGGCAAAACTTTTGTTTTTCAGGGGGAGCCTGAGTCTCTAAACACTAAATTAATGAGGTCAAAATTCACACACATCCAGCTTCTTTCAGACTTCACAAAAATCTGTATTGTTCCTCCCTTCTTACCACACAGTCAGTGCTGAATTCACAGCCAGACACTCCCTTAGGAGGAGGAGGAGGTGAAACATAATTACATAGTTACTATATGTCCTCACCTCAGCACAGCTTGGTGTTTCCTTTACTGTATGTGCCCTGGCCCTCACACTCCACATGACCTGGCTGCATATACGTAGACACCCCTATAGTCTCTCTTCCAACCACAAAAGGGGGCCAGCTTCATAGTTGCTCAGAGCTGCCATTGTACAGTAGGGTTCATTACTCTGACCTAACCCCAAATTGCCACTTTGCTTTCTACCCACTCCAGTTCCATAAATCTACCCATCCCTTCCAACTTTAGTCTCTGTCAAGATTGTGTCTGTGACAACTCTTCTGCTAAAGCACATATTCATCCCTAAGTCTACTGTCTTGGCTAGAGTAGTTCCTTCCTCCATGGTTTCCCTAAGCCCCAGCCCTGCATGCAAACTTGACTGTTCAAAATGCACCTCCTTGGCTCCTCACCCACGCCCAAAAGCGGGAGGATAGCACTCCTGTCCTCAGAGGTCTTTGCTGCCCATTTCAGCATCTAGCAGAAAATCTACTTCCTAGTCTCCAAGGTCCCTCGTGTTATCTCCCCTCCCATTGCCATTACTTCTTAGTTTGGGCTCCGCTCTCTGTTAGATCCTTCCCACACGATGCCCTTACCATGAGGTGGCATAGCTTCCTTGTCTCTTTGTGCCAAACTGGTTCCCCAGCTTTCCCTGAGTCTCATCTCGGGAACTATTTCTTCTCCTTGGCCTGTGACTCCCAATCCTCTCGCCGATAAAAGAATTAAACACCACTACTTTAGTATCCCACTTTTCCCAGCCTCAATCATCAACCCTGAAACTTGGCTTTAGTACCCCAATAACTTCCATGGCCTTCACCATGCTATGCAGGCATTTGTGGTGTCCCAGGGAGATCCCCTCTGTAACAAGGCTGTGGAACAATCAAGAGAAGTCTGACCAGGAATCCATACATGGTTTCACGCTGAGCCCAAAACATAGTGGGACATGACCTAGGAATTTAGTCAGTACTATGCGGAGAACTATGAAGTGCAGAGGTATTCAATATATCTGATGGTTCTATACACCAATCTCAAATCTTAATGATTTAATTCAAGGAAATCCCAGTAGCTTGGGATACAACTTACTGCACTATTGTACACACAAACTACTTGTATATGCAAGTCAAGAAAACTGTGCAGTATATTGCTATTAAATTGAGCTCTGCAGAGGAAAAGACTGCTTTTATTTTGTGCCATCTACAGTGACAAGCACATTATCCATGCTTATTAATTAAATCACCATTATGGGATCATTGTGTATGAGGCACACCATAGAAAAACACATTACATTTTATTGTGCCTTATTGTAAATACTTGGCTCCTGGCCAAGTCAATCCCAGAAACCTCTCTCTGATCCCTGCAGGGCATCAAAGAATGCCACCAGCACAGCACTAACTAATTGGGGGTAAGCCACTTTGGCATAAACACATGTACTAGACCATCAGGAATTTTATATTCGGCTCTGAGAACAGAATTCCATCTCTGTGATCATTCACTCCTGGGTTGCTCCCTTGCATGGCTCTAATGAGCTCTAACCCTCCTCAAGAAAGGCTCACCGCTCCTGGGATAAGAGAAGAATTGAGTCCCTATGTTCATTCAATTCTAGCAATAATGTTTTGAGGCCAACAATCAACACAGCAAGCTGATCAGGTACTTCTTTAAAAATTCTCTGACCCACTGGTTTTGATATAGGGCATGTAACTTGGCAAATGTGAGATCAGTGCCACCTGCACCTTCAGTACTGTCGCTACAACTTGCTTTCATCTCTTCAGTTCGTGCAAAGTGTGTGGCTCTGATCTGTGCTCCTTACTTCTCTGAAATGGCATAGAAGAGTAGGTGACATTCATTAGGCAGGACATTCTTGTTACACTGGGCCAAGGCCATCCCACTAGAGAGAGGTTCCAACACATCCCTTCAGAAAGAATATTTAGCACTCACACGGCACTTTTAATCTGCAGATCTCAAACTGCTTTATAAAGGAGGATAAGTACAACTTTTCCCCATTCGGGAAACGGAGGCCGAGGGTGGTTAAAGTCACTTGCCTGAGGTCACAGAACAAGTCAGGGACAGAGTGGGAGATAGAACTCAGGTCTCCCAACTCCCAGTCTAATGATCTATACAATGGGCCACACTTGCCTCTGTAAAGGGGCTACTCTTGGAAAGGTCTATATTTATTCCCCTTCTTTTTCCACATCAACCTGAGACTCATTGCTAGTAATCCTGGAAGTGCCATACTAGATCAGACCACTGGTCTCAGATGGTGGCCAGCACCAGATGCTTCAGAGGAAGGTGCAAGAAACCCCCTAATGGACAGGTATGGAATAACCTGCAAATAGCAGGAGTTTCTCACTAACCCCAGCAGTGCATGATGTTGGCTTAGAGCTGATCCTAAGTTTAGACTCTGACTAGCCCTCACACAGATGCACAGTGGGAGGGGAGTGAGTTAGGATCTTCCTCTGCTTGCATAGCTCACCTAAAGGCTAGGCAGAACTGGATTGGACCTACTACTCCCTAATTATTCCTCCAGGGCACAGGGAGTATTACAGGGAAGATGGACTGGGGGCAGGACCATGGCTCCACCCCCTACACACAGGACCATGATGCACTCTTTAAAGGGCTGTAGAAGTGTACTTATTCCTCCATTCACTGGGGAGCTCCAGGCAATGTGGTTCTACACCACCCTTCCCACCAAGTGCAATCTCATCTTCAGTGAATGAGTAGGATGCCCATATCTGCTGCATGCTGCCCATACACCTCAGGCCATAGTAATGCAAGATAAACCCACCCAACAAAGCACTCAAACAAACCCACACGGAGATCTGTAGCAAGAGCATTCTAAAACTGCAGGGCAGCGCAAGGACTGTTCTGAGATCTCCTCAAGTCAAACCGGGTGGGAACTGTTAGTGGATTTAGTTAGTATCTCTCAGCTAGAAGGATCTCAGAGTATGCACGTGTTCTCTCTAGCTGAGAGATGCTACATCTGTAATGTAAGTTCATTATCCTTACCTATTATCATGTATTATCTGTACTACAGTAGCCCTAGAGGCCCCAATCAAGGAGTAGGGCTCCATTGTGCTAAGTACAATACATAAATGACAGTTCCTGCCCCAGAGTTTACAATCTTATTCTCTCATTTCCACCTGCTCTCCAGCCAAGCTTCTCTCCTACAACCTCTTTCTCCCACTTCTTGCTTCCTGTCCCTTCTTTCAAGCCGCACTTTATGTTCCAATCAGTCTCCTGACTAGTATAGTCCAATTTCAATCCACTTCTGTTCTGTGAAGCCAACAAATGATCATGTCTACACAACACTCTTTGGACAAAAACTCTCCCCTGAGATATGGGGAGCAATAAGTCAATGGGACGAACCCATAGACACAATCTGGCCCTTTCTCTGTTAACTGTACTGCAGCTGGCTGTGATTTTAGATTGCCAGGTCTTCAAGGCCAATGCTTCGCTTGTTCTTTAATCTATTTTTCTTTTTGTAAATTGCCACGCACAGTAATGGGGCTATGTAAATAACACCAATAATTAACCAAACTGATACCGTTCCCATTTGGTAGGAGGCTCTCATCAAGCGCAGGCCACCTTCACTATGTTTCAGTCTAAGGGCTCAAATCTGACTCCTGAGAAGAGAAGGGATGTCGAAGTTGAGGTTGTGATACAATCTGGACTGCAGGGGAATGAATGGTGAGTGCTCAAGAAAGTCATTCCAGGTAGAGTAGTTTCAACCAATCATCATCAGTTTCCAGATCAGAGTCCCCTATCCCTGCTGGAGGCAGGACATATCATGGAGGAGTGTGTGCAGTCAGCAGGGGAGGATTTGGAGGACTACACAGAAAATGGGTCAGAAGTTCAAGGTGACAGTTAAAAAGGAACAGCTGCTAGCTGCACACCCTTCAGCAGCAGGTGCGGGAGGGCCCCAGAGGTTTAGCCAGTTCTGCCAGTGACCAACAGCCCCGGGAGGCCATCTGTCTGAGCACAAATTGCACGGAGCCTTCCTGGTTCCGTTCCATAGACCTTCACCACACAGAGACAATACAGGGCTTGTTACAGAGCAGCTAACAAGCAACTGCTTAGAACTACTAAATGGTTGTAGTTCTACCACACTGAGATTCTCAGTACTGTATTGGAGAGAGGGTTTTGTCACTCTCTCTGGTTATATATATATAAAATCTCTTTTTTAACTAATTGATTTCTTCCTTTATTAGACCAAATATTCCTGTTGATGGTGAAAGGTTGGTAGGGTATATTATCTTACCCTGTGGTTGTTTTATAACATACAGATATGTTGATATTTCAATATGCCATTACGGTTTTGTGAAGTTATGTTCCGCATCCTTCAGTATACATTAAATAAATATCAAGACCTCTTTCATACAATAGGCTATTCTCCCCTCCCCCCAACACCCTGACCACAGTATGGAATTACAAAAGCTCTTAGCTCCCGAGGATCATGTCTATATACTCTTTGCCCATTGACAGACTCCTGCTTTTTCAACATGACACATCCCTACTTATCACACCACTTGGTATTTTCCAAAGAACACCTGGCTGGAGTCACCTTTCCACTGTGGATTTGACCTATAAGAATGCTGAATTTAGGTTCACCCTCTGAGATCAACATGTGTTCTGAAAAGTGATTGCATGATTCCCCTAGGGACCTCCTGGCTTGTAAGACATCGCTCTAATTCAGGGGTCCCCAACGCGGTGCCCGTGGGCACCATGGCGCCCACTGGGGCGTCTGAGTGTGCCCGCTTACTGGCCGGCGGATGAGCATCCGCCAAAATGCCACTGACAAACAGCGTCATCCAGAGGCGTCGCCGCCGAAATGCCGCTGATTTTTGGCGGCGATGTCTCTGGATGACGCTGCTTGTTGGCGCCGACGCCTACTGACGTTGCCGCTTGTCAGCGGCATTTCGGCGGATGCTCGTCCGCCGCCATGGTCCTCCGTGGCTCGTCGTCTGGCGCCCGCCAGACAAAAAAGGTTGGGGACCACTGCTCTAATTACTCTGTTTTGCTTGAGTCATTTTGATACTGCTTTCCTCTAGAGACAGTAGTATTTGCTCATCTCTTTGTAATCAGAAATATTCACTTGGACGTGTTTTTTTTCTTTGTTTTTTGTTTCAGCCTCTGGCCAATATTTACTTTCTATCACACACACAAAAATACATTAGAAGAACATTATTAAGAGTACAAAGTCAAGCACACAAAAGTTAGGAAATGCCAGAATTAAGGCTGCCTGTGCCCAGATCCATCACACAGACGTCTGCCACTTGCATTAGCGGAGTATCTGCTATCAGTGGAAGGCTGACATTCTCTAGGTGGAGCAGCACTCGAGGAGGATGAGACATAATTTGCCATTCAGCTTCACAGCTATTTGCTGATAGCAGAGGAATGTTGAGACTCAGGAATCCTGGATTCTATTCCAGTTCTAGAGGGGAATGTTCTCTAGTGGTCACAGATCTTACCGCCTCATTTCCCCAACCTTCTCTCCCATCTTCTCCAACCTCCCTCTCCCATACCAGTCCTGTCTTCCCCCAATCCCTCATCCTAGTCTTCCTTCCCACCACACCCCCAGCTTCTCACCGAGCCAGCCTCAATCTCCACTCCTTAGGTTCCTCATACCAGTCCCAGTCTCCATCCTGGGCAACTCAACCTAGTGCTAAATCTCCTCTCTCGCTGCCCCTGGTTTCTTGTCCCAAGTCTCCCTGCCCAGCCAGTTCTGGTTCTCCACTCCCCACCCTGCCCACAGTGAAGTGACTTAAATCACCAGTTTTAATTATAATTTAAATCAGCATGCAGGAAACCTTAGTTTAATTAATCCATTTTAATCATATTTTACATTTGTACTTTTTAGTTATTTTCCTACAGAAATGTTGATTCTTATTGGTAACCATTAAAATGTTCATTTATAATGATTACATAATTATATAATGTGGTGTTTCTTTTTGCTAAGCAAAAGGATAAAGTATATTTAACTATAGCTATACACATTCATTTAAGCAATTAGATAGCTCAACTTACATTTATTCAGATTCTTCATTTTTACATTTTTTTATTTTAGAAAATGGCACATGATGCATTTCGTATTTACTAGATAATGATTAATTTTTATACCATTTCTGTTAAGCTCTGTTTGGCTGGAAATTCAAATTCAATTAAATACACCTCTATCTCGATATAACGCTGTCTTTGGCAGCCAAAAAACCTTACCGCATTATAGGTGAAACCACGTTATATTGAACTTGCTTTGATCCACCGGAATGTGCAGGCCCCCCCCGAAGCGCTGTTTTACCGCGTTATATCCAAATTCGTGTTATATCGGGTAGCATTATATCGAGGTAGAGGTGTACACAAACCAGCATTTAAAAAAAATAATATAAAACTACCTTAAATGAATTGGAAACATAAGAAAAAAAGTTTATAAAAAAATGCTGTGCATTTAAAACTAACTGATTAGTAGGGCTGTCGATTAAATGCAGTTAACTCATGCGATTAACTCAAAAATTAATTGTGATTAAAAAAATTAATTGTGATTAATCACACTGTTAAACAATAGAATACCAATTGAAATTAATTAAATATTTTTGGATTTTTTTTTACATTTTCAAATATATCTATTTCAATTACAACACAGAATACGAAGTGTACAGTGCTCTCTTTATATTATTTTTATTACAAATATTTGCACTGTAAAAATGATAAACAAAAGAAACAGTATTTTTCAGTTCACCTCATACAAGTACTGTAGTGCAATTTCTTTATCATGAAAGTGCAACTTACAAATATAGGTTTTATTGTTACATAACTGCACTCAAAAACAAAACAATGTAAAACATTAGAGCCCACAAGTCCACTCAGTCCTACTTCTTCTTCAGCCAATCGCTAAGAGAAACAAGTTTGTTTACATTTACGGGAGATAATGCTGCCTACTTCTTAATTACAATGTCACCTGAAAGTGAGAACAGGCATTCGGATGGCACTGTTGTAGCCGGCATTGCAAGATATTTACATGCCAGATGTGCTAAAGATTCATATGCCTCTTCATGCTTTGGCCATGGTTCCAGAGGACATGCTTCCATGCTGATGATGCTCGTTAAAAAAAGAATGCATTAATTAAATTTGTGACTGAACTCCTTGGGGAAGTATGCTTCCTGCTCTGTTTTACCCACATTCTGCCATATATTTCATGTTATAGCAGTCTTGGATGATGACCCAGCACATGTTGTTCATTTTAAGAACACTTTCACTGTGAATTTGACAAAATGCAAAGATACCAATGTGAAATTTCTAAAGATAGCTACAGCACTCGACCCAAGATTTAAGAATCTGAAGTGCCTTCCAAAATCTGAGAGGGACGAGGTGTGGAGCATGCTTTCAGAAGTCTTCAAAGAGCAACATTCCGATGAGAAAACTACAGAACACGAACCAAAAAAGAAAATCAAGCTTCTGCTGGTGGCATCTGACTCAGATGAAGAAAATGAACATGCATCGGTCTGCATTGCTTTGGATCGTTATTAAGCAGAACCTGCCATCAGCATGGATGCATGTCCTCTGGAATAGTGGTTGAAGCATGAAGGGACATATGAATATTTAGCGCATCTGGCATGTAAATATCTTGTAACACCAGCTACAATAGTGCCATGCAAATGCCTGTTCTCACTTTCAGGTAACATTGTAAACAAGAAGAGGGCAGCATTATCTCCCGCAAATGTAAACAAACTTGTTTGTCTGAGTGATTGGCTGAACAAGAAGTAGGACTGATTGGCATTGTTCTATTTTTGAATGCAGGGTTTCTTTGTACATTATTCTATGTTTGTAAGTTCAACTTTCATGATAAAGAGATTGCATTACAGTACTTGTATTAGGTGAACTGAAAAATACTATTTCTTTTGGTTTTTACAGTGCAAATACTTGTAATCAAAAATATAAAGTAAGCACTGTACACTTTGTATTCTGTGTTGTAATTGAAATCAATATATTTGAAAATGTAGAAAACATCCAAAAATATTTAAATAAATGGTATTCTATTGTTGTTTAACAGTGCAATTAATTGTGCGATTAATTGCGATTAATTTTTTAAATCTCAATATTAATTTATTTAATCATGCAATTAATAGCGATTAATATTTTTAAATCGCTTGACAGCCCTACTGATTAGTGAATTGAACTGATTATTTCTGGTGTTTATATCCATTGAGATTTTAAGACTAGTAGATAGCCTCTCACACCTAGTTTTTACTCATAGATTGTTGTTGTTGTCTTGTCCCACTTCATAGATTGAAAGAGGAAAATAAGCATTCCTGCTTGTTTAGCTCCCAATTAGTTTCTTAACTTTGAATGAACTAATCATTGAACTGAACTAGCTGAATAAACTGAAATGAGGAAACGATTCTCTCTGCACATGCAGACTACCGTGTTTCCCCGAAAATAAGACAGTGTCTTATATTAATTTTTGCTCCCAAAGATGCGCTAGGTCTTATTTTCAGGGGAGGTCTTATTTTTCTTGTCCTGCGGCCAATCAGTGAGCTGCGCGGCGGCGCCCGCCGCTACAGTCCAGAGGAGTCAGATGCCTTACGGTAGCTTCGGGGCCTTATATTCCGGGGTGGCCTTATTATCGGGGAGGTCTTATTTTCGGGGGATGCCTTATATTACAGCGGGAGGCAAAACTGGAAGTAGGTCTTATTTTCGGGGGATGTCTTATTTTCGGGGAAACACGGTAGCTACCGCTCCAGGCGCTTAGCCAGTGATTTTATCAGTTTTGTGGCTTGACTTTCTTTAAATCTTAGCAACAAATAAATACTGCCAAACATTATTTTTTGTATTTAATTTAAATGATTTTAATAGATTATAAATGTAGGCCTTAATCTAGATTGTTAAATTCTAATTTTAGTTAGGTTTATTTTTAAAAATAAACCAGTACTTAATTTAAATCAAAGCCATCTGATTTAAATAAAAACTATCCATTAAAAAACCCGAACCATCCATTTTAATCAACCCTCACCCCAGCTCCTCATTCAATCTGTACCCATACCCCCACTGACTGTAAGTCCCCGCAACATCCTTGCCCAGCCAGTACTGGTCTCCATCCCTCCACACCCAGGCTCTTTGTCTCTATCTATCTCCTCTGCCCTCCTCCTCATTGCCTGGGCTCTAGCAAAGGGAGCACTGAGATCACAGTGTCCCTGCCCACAGTTCCTCTGCCCAGAGCCACAGAAGTCCAGGGTACAGAGGAGGAACAATTGTAGGGAAAGTCCTGCTCAGTTCCTGTAGCCCTAGGCTGCAGCATGTCCAGTGCAAACAGAATCTTTAAGAGAATTTACTGCCAAACTCTATTACAAATAGCCTTGGAGCTTTGTAGTTTCTAAGAATGGAGATTAGCACCTTCAGAGAAAAGAAACTTGCATACCTGTAATGTTTGTTTCAGTAATGTACTGTCTTTAACACTCAGATGCCCAACTCCCAATGGGGTCTAAACCCAAATAAATCCGTTTTACCCTGTATAAAGCTTATACAAGATGAACACATAAATTGTTCGCCCTCTATAACACTGATAGAGAGATATGCACAGCTGTTTGCCCCCCCCCCCCCGAGTTATAATAGATCAGTATGCACATTCCCCACAGGGTAGGGGCAGCGGTGCTGTGAGTTCTATCTATGGGTAGGACAAGGAGCTAATAGTTAGAGGCAATGGACTTGCTTTATCTCTCTAACAGAGGGGGAATCTGCCTAATGTTGGTGTGTATCTGTGTAAATTTCTTCTAGACAGACACTGGGGAGCACAGACCTAGGAACACATAACTCATACATTCAGGGTGGGAATCCCAGAATTGCTCAGCATCAGCCTAACTTTGCTCCTACTGGACTCCATAGGAGTTTGACTGTTGACGTCAATGGGAACAGAGTTAACCCAGCACTGAATGCTCTTGAAAACGCTACCTTCTGAGAACAAAGATCACAAATACGCAGTTTTATGTTGTAGCACTGGAATTTTAGCTTCATTTCTAATCACCTGCAAAAGCAGTTTTTTAATCTCATGTAATTCCGTAGCTGACAGTGTTTCAGAAGATGCTCAATATAGTTAAAACTGATTAGTTCCTCTTTTTTACACTGCCCCGACATGAGAAGTTGATATCACAACGTGAAATTAATGGCAAAATTAGAGCAAATAAAAAGGAAATTCCCCCCCCAAAAAACTTTATTAAGAGACAAAACAAGATATAACAAACAATAAGTATCTTGTTGGAATACTGTAGTTTAAAATATCAACAACTAAACCTGTGAAAATCAGGCATTTCAAAGAGAAGATCCACAAACAAACTAATCCACCCCTCTCACACCCTACAATACTTGGCACCACCCGCTTCACAGAAATACAGGTATGTCAAAAGCATTCCAACTACTTCTCAAATGTTTGCAATTAACAATGAAAAAATAATGTATGCATGCACACTAATCCCCCCTCTGTACTCTGTGTGAAAAAGGGAAGGTCTAGTCTGTTTAAGATCTTTCTCTAATTCCCACACAGCACGTCCATTAAGTTATTCAATCTATTTCTCTGGGACCGATCTCCTACAGGATATTTCCATAGTGTTTTGTCCACTGTCGTTTAAAAAGTCCCAAGTAATGGAGCTTTCACTACTCCCTTTGGGAGGAGGCTCCACAACCTAATTCATCACATTGCCAGGAACCTTTTCCTGATATTTGGCCTGTATTTCTACATTCTCTCCCATTAATCCTAGTTATATCGACATGTCCCCCATAAACCAATCCTGCTCTCTCCTAGATGTTAACACCCTTAAAATATTTTTAGATTTTTATTATGCGCCCTTCCCTCACACCTCTCAGTCAGCATTTAGCCACAGTATATACATTTAGCTACTTTTATCTTTTGTCCTAAATCAGTCCTTTCAGACCCCTGATCAGGTTAGGTCTGGTATAGTTGTTAGTCTTCTCAAAACTCATTCCACGTTTTCAAGATCTTTTTGGTAACAGGCTTGTGAAAAACTGGGCTTTTTGTTTGTTTAGTTTTTCTCCAGAAAAAATCCCGACTCAGTGGATTTAATCCATTTTCTTTTCTTTTGTTTCGCAGTTTTTGAACTTCTCTGTCACTCTGAAGTTGTTAGATGAATGTAATGTATATTTGAGAGCAAGCTGACACTAGAAATATTAGGTTTCAATTCTAAAGGAATGGTTCAGAAATTATGAGAGGTTGTTACATACCCATCAAAATAGACAGAGGACAAAGAGATACTACTTAGATATTTGGTTAACATTTATTCAATACTCAAAAGTACATTCACAATAAAAAATAAAAAAAACCCACCACACACCTGTCCAATTTTTTTGAACATTAACATTTGATAGACATTCCTTGTCTGTTAAATGTGTAATCAGAGATTTCACTCAATTTTATAAAATCACTAGAAATGACATGTTATGGATGTCACGATGCTCACTCTGTAATATAGTCACAACTTGTTAAATACAGATCTGATGTCCATAGTCCTGTATAATGTCTCTTTAAATAAAAGCTCACTCTTGTAATTATTAGTTTTGTTTCTGATATTTACATGGAAAGGATTTGTAAACCTGGTAAAACTTCTTAAATAAACAAGCAGTGAAGAGAGAAGAGGGGGAAAAAGGAACGAAATGAAACTTTAGACTCCAGTTGTGAATGAAGGCTATCACTGTTCTAAAAATTTGAAAGAGAAGCAAGGAGAGCATCAAGGTTTTTGTTATAGCTTTAATCAATCAATACGAAAATGATAGAACAATCCAAACACATGGGGTGGGAGGAGAACAGTGATTGGAGAGAAGGTGATGGCTTGTGAGTAGAATGTGGAAGTGAGGAGAGTGGATGGAGCAGTGAACTATTAAGGAAGCTTGTTTTGCTGGAAGCCAGAAACTTCTGGAAGGTATGTGGGTCAATTTAAAGAAATTATATATGCACTTTTCCCTGGATCAGTGGTTCTCAACCCGCGGGCCACTTGCGGCCCAATCAGCACTCAGCTGCAGTTCATGTGACATCCTGAGGGCCGTAACTAGGGTGGGAGTGGGAGGGGCACCTGCCCTGGATGCAGGGGTGGGGGGTTGTGCAAAAATGGGATAGTGCAGGATCAGGCCCAGCATCGTCCACCACCACCCCCGCCTCCCTCCGCAGCATCAGCAGGAGGCCAGGATGCTTAGCATTCCTCCACCCCACAGGATTGTGGGTCCAGTGACCCCAGCTGGAGCAGGTTCCCCAGCACAAGGACCGCAGCAGCAGGTGGGTAGGGCAAGATGCACGGCTGAGCTACGTGCAGCCGAGGTAGGAGACAAGCAGGCATGGGGAGGAGGGCTCAGGGGACTAGGACCGCAGGGAGGGAAGTGCACCGGGCTAGGGCTGCAGGGAAGGGGGTGCAGCCGGCACATATGGGACAGACTCTAGGTGGGGGGGGGACTGGTGGCAGTCCCTGGATGGGGGGCGGGGAGGTTGAGTGCTGGGGGGCACTCCTGGGGGGGGGGGTGGGGGCCGTTGGGGGGGGGGGGTGGGGGGGGGGACCGCGGGGGGGGGGGGTTGGGTATGGGGGGCAGTCCCTGGCTAGGAGGCCACCCCTCACCGGGCAGGTCTCCCCCTCTTTGCAGGCAGGGTGCACAGCTGTGCTTTCCGGGTGCTCAGCCCTGGCACGTCACCAAGTGTGGGTGGCAATACACCATGCCATGCCACCCTTACAGTAAATTCATTAATTTTAAGAGTTAATGTTTTGACTTATTTTGCTAATTTAAAATGCTCTTAGTAGACATTTGCCAGAGTTGAAATGAAAGGTATTATATTGATTTGAATCGTATTGCTGTCATATAACAAATATTAAACCTTATTTTTTTGTAGCTATATGGATAGTATATATATTGTGTGGATGCAGCCCACACAAGAAAGAGAGAGTTGCATATGCTACTCCTGGGGGAATTCTGTGCCACTGTGCACACGCAGAATTCATGTCTGGTGCAGAATTCCCTCCCTCTCCCCCCAAGAAAATACATTCTGCCCCCTAAGTGCTGCAGTTCTGCCTTTCACCCACCAGACACCATTCTGGAATTAGAACAGCCAGCAGCCGGCTGTGTTCATCACAGCAGCCAAGTTAGGACAGACACAGTGGGGCACACGGGGCTGTTGGGGGGTGTCCACAGACTGGGGTTCAGAACAGCAAGTTTGGGGGACAGACTGGGGCATGGGCTCAGGAGCTAGTGGGGTGACAGCATTGAGCCAGGAGCTGAATGGGAGTGGGGGTGCAGGGCCACATGCGGATGGGGGTTGCAGGGACACACAGGGACGGGGCAGATGTGCCTGACTGAACGGGATTGGCTTGGGGTCAGCCAGGGTTTTCATGGGGGAGGCTCCCCAACTTCCTAACAATCTCTCCCCTTCCTCACCCCCTAAAAAAAATCCCTGTTCCATACTTCTCCCACCCACACCGAACAACTCTCCAGGTTCATTTGCAGGCTCCTTCCCCCTCCCTCACCTCCTTCGCTACCTTGGACACTCCCAAGCCTTTGCACTCCTTCCGAGGGGTGGGGGAAATAATTTAAACTACAATATAGGAATGTAATTACTCAAAGTTCTGTATTTCCTCGTAAGGAATCTATTTGTCAAAAAATTACCTGAATGTTTTTTTTTGTTCATATTGTTACAGACATACTTGCTGACAGGTATTTTGAAATAAATTACCAAAATAATTGAAACTGGTGTGTTTATATTGTGTTATTTTGACAGACAAAATATGCAGAATTTAAAAATATTGTGTGCAGAGTTTTTAATTTTTTGGTACAGAATTCCCCCAGGAGTAATACGCGTCCCACAATGGTAAATAGGTTGAGAACCACTGCCCTAGATATACCACAGCAAATGGATTTCATCTTGCAGGTCTACTAAATGCAGCAAGTTTAGAAACAGGGCAGAAAAGAAAGGAAGAACTGAAAGGATCAACAATGACAATAATGAAAGATGGTTAGCTAAATATGAGGAAAGAGCTAAGAATGGCTACAATCACACATACTGGGCAAAGCATGTCCCTACATGATGCTCTTGGTTCTATGTCTGAATAGAAAACCCCAGAGCATGGTGCCAAGTTGCTGAAAATGCACAGTAAGTACGACATGGATGTCTTGCCATTTGCTTAAACAACAAAAAGAAAGCAAAAAAGAATATCTTAGGTGGATTGGACTTTGATGAATAAATAACATGCATTTTCACACAACAAGGGACTCTACAGAGAGACAATGAACTTACAAAGCAACAGGGAGAAACTTGAAAAACTACAGGCTAATGACATTACTGCTGCAGTCTCAGCAGAACTCTGGCCTGATCTAATTAACAACAAAGAACTGGAATCACACAAAGGGAAAGTTGAAAATTGATTCAGCGACGCAATGGAACCTTTTCATTAGCCAATGTTACTGCGCTCAACCACACAGGCCAGAGGTTCCACTCAGAACAGGAAGAAGAGACTGAAACGTGGCTGATCGAACATCAACCTGAGTTTCTTCTTTCTCTGCCAGCACTGAAAATTGGAGATCCAAATTTTGATCCCAAATCTGTGTGTGCGCCAGAATTCTTTGGATCAAAATAACAAATGCAGCAAGACACAACAGCTTTCAGGGTTTTGTCAATTTTCTAAAAAGGTGAATGCCTGGCCAGTTAGCTCAGCATCAACTACTGTGTGTGTTTTTGGCACATTCCAGCTGGGTTAGTTGAAATTGCAACGGGTTAGCTACCAAGGGCAGAAAGGAGAGTGAGAGGTTTAGCTCGGTAGTAGACTGGGAATGTGACTGAAGCTTTCCCTTTGGACAGCATGTGCCTTTTCCTGCTTGGGGAACACGTGTGCTTACAAAGTGAATCACCCAGGATGTATTTTGTGTTTCATTTTGTTACACTGATGCGGATGTGTTTGTTTTTCGTTTTTTTCCTCGTTGGGTTTTTTGGATTGGGGAAAACCACACCAATCCTGTGTGGTAACATAGTCCCCCCAAAACGACTACAACACCCCCAGGGCCTCACAGCCGAACCTCAGAGAGATGGACTGTTCTTTGATGTGCCAGCTTTCACCACTCAGCCCAAACACTGCAAACTCAAGCCTTGGCTAGCCATTCTCCCCTGGAGGTCTCTCTGCATCACTGCTTCCTCTGTGTCTCCCTCTCACTGAATATCTGTATTTTGGATTGACTTTCTCTCAGGTAGCTTAGCTGTATTCTTTCAAGCAGAACCTCATTGGCTAGGTTTTTGCTATATTTCGAATCTCTCTGTCTCCCTGTTTGTTATTTCTCCCTCCTCCCCGGCATGTACAATTCCTCTCTAGTCATGGTCATCTGGAAGCGGCACTGATGTGCTGTGTACCCCCTTCCAGATCATTAAGGACGATGTTAAAGAATACCAGACCTGGCTCCCAAGCAGGCACACTGTCATTTATATCATTACCCTAACGACGGCACAATATTGTCTGAAAAGGCGAAAAACAAAGCCGTTTGTTGTCTAAACCTCACTCATATTACAGCAGCAATCACAAGCATCCCTACCACACAATTCCTGTTGCACCTTAGCTGCAATCAAAAGCTACCTTACTGATCACATAAGAAATCCAGGTCTGATCCTGCTCCCAGAGAAGTGAATGGGAGACTGGCCTTTGATTTCCTTTAGGGAAGGGCTGGGTCCTATATCAGTGAGCAAACAGGGAGGTAACCTAGCAGTGCTTTCCATGCAGTGAGTCCAAAGTAAGTGGAGACTGCCAGGCTGTCAGAAAAGTAAGCTGGGCTTCTCCTCCAGGAGCATGGTGGTATCTGCCTGAGCCAGCCAGACTGCTACTAGAGCAGTGGAACACCTCCAGCATCAAAACCAGTGCATGAGGCAGAGGCACGCTCCGGAGAGAGGAGTCTGGTTCATTTTCAGTTGGAGTAGGAGCCACTTCCCCTCAGTGGACTCCATAGGGTGACCAGATGTCCCGATTTTATAGGCTCCTATTACCCCCCACCCCCTGTCCCGATTTTTCACACTTGCTGTCTGGTCACCCTGGGACTCCAGCTACCCACAAGGGCACCTCAGCCAGGGGGAGCATCATGCACAGTGGGCCAAACTCAGAGGTGATGTGTAATGGAGGGAAGCGTGAGGCCTGGTCTGCACACACTTGTGCTGGTTTAACTATTTTAAACCAATTAAACTAGTGCAAACCACATGTTGTCCACCATGCCTGGTTTATATCAATACATGTACAGGCACAAACTGAACCAGTATAACCAGTTCTGAACTGATGATGGGTTATCCACAAGGGTGAAAGCAGTTTCATTCGAAAGGTAGGTCACGTTCTGAACTGGGCTATCGTGCCAGAAACAGTCCATCTGTGTGAGCCGCCTCCTGGTGAGAGATGGAGGAAGAGTTCTCAGTCGGGGGAGAGGGGCATGTAGCACCTCTGCCTCAGGAGAAGTGAATTCTGTGCTCATCAAACACAGGGACAGCTGCATAACTTTCCCTTGCAGGCTGGGCCTGCTCCACACACAGTTTGTCCTGTTCCACACACTGGCTTATAAACTGTGAAGATGATCTCAGGACTATATTTACATCTCTGTCTGGTCAGATCTTTCTATAGCTCACACACTGGGCCCCTCTTCCTTGGCATGGACCCCAGAGATTAGTAAGCAAAGAAGGATATAAATCAGTGGCTGGGGGCCTGCCAGGGGTGCCTTGAACTAGCCGTTCACATTGGAAACAGATGCACTGAGGACAAGCAGGGACATTGTACCATCCCAGCATGGGTAATGAGTTTATGACACTTCTTCGCCCCATAAGTCTGGTCTACACTTTTCACTATGAGGGTGCATTATTTACTTTTTGCACTTTGCTCACCTGCTCTAAAGCCCAGTGAAATTAATTGGAGTCCTTCCATTGACTTCAATGGGCTTTAGATCAGGCCCCTAGGTAAGTCCCTTTTGTTTCTGGTCAATTTCACTTCTGTTCTAGTTTTGTTCCTAGTCAATTCTACAGCCTGTCAGTTCCCCTTCCTGAGTCTCACGCCTATCACATCACTGCCATGTTTTGGTTGCAAATACTGCACAGAATGTTTAAATCCAAACAAACCCAACTAAAGAAAAACTACCTGTTTTTACTGGGATTTTTTTATGTTAATGGAAGTTGTGACAGATGGTATTAAGTGTGTTGATAATCTACATTTCATAACCAAGGAAGATGAGCGAGGTGGATTTTAAATTAAGGCTTTGTCTACCTACACAAGGAAGCCTTTAGTTGTAAACTAAGATGTGACTTTAAACCAATATAGTTATACCTTTATTACACCTCATTCCAATAATAATACAAGCAATAATACCAGTATAATTGATGACTATGTCTTCACCGTGGAGCTAATCCAGATGTTCAGTATCCGGGTGTGAGGACCTGGGTCAGCCTAACCCAGGTGTGGGCAGCCACACTGAAAAGTCTCATTACTGTGTGCTCATTGGTGCTGCACTTGCCCAGGTGTGTTGCACTTGCTAGGACTCCTGGGGGCACACACATTCCCCAAGTTCTTTGTGATCCTCTGTGATTCTTTCCCAGTGAATTGTGGGAGAACTTGTCTGTCCTTCTGGGCACGGAGGGTACCGTGGGAAGGCACTGGAGGACTATCAGCACTCAAGTGGGTTAGCCTGCATCCTCATTGTGAAGAGGAAGGGTTACAAATTCCAGCCTATAGCCCCGGCTGGACCAGGCTGTCTGGGTTTAGAGCACCACTAGACTCAGTTCAGAGGGTCTTATGGGAGGGAGGTTAGGAGCAACACCCAGGTTAGAGCTCGGGTGAACTCTGCAGTAAAGAGATACCCTATAAGTCAGTGATTCTCAATCTTTTTTCATTTGTGGACCCCTAAAAAAATGTGAATGGAGCTGCAGACTCTTTTGGAAATCTATTGTCTGTCTGTATAGCTGAATTCTGTTCAGTCAGTTTTCAGTCTAAGTCTTCTGCGGACCCCTCAGATACCCCAGGTTGAGCACCATTGCTATAGGTATAACACTATACAAGTGTAACTGGTAAAAACTCCATGTTGTTTTTGTGGTAAAACCTTCCTTTGTAGAGAAGGGCTTAGAAAAACTTCATACATGCCAAACTGAAGGTGTGATCTACCTAGATGGGCCCATCAGAAGCCAATCAGCCCACAGAATGACCTGTCAACTGCTGCGCTTGAAGTTTGGGAACAGAGAACCAAACTACCATGGTGGGGGGGGTGCAATCCAGAAAAAAAACTGGTTGGGAAGGGGAAAGAGACCTCAGAAGAGATTCTTACTAGTGGAATGACAAATTGTTTTTCTAGAGACTTTTAACCACAGGTTGTAGCATCTCAGCATCTCATTTGGTCTTGCCACAGAAGCACTAGGATTTTTCCTCTTAACTCCTATGCTTTGTCTCTTTCCCCCCTTGCATTAGTTGATTGCCAGTTAACTCAAGTTAGTTACCACCTTTACTGTATCACAAGCCTGGGTGATCCACTCTACCTGTAAAACATACCCTTATCTGCTTTTCCACAGCCCCAGCCAGATACTTTCCCCCTCTGCGGCAGGCTGATGCCTCTCTTTATTCCTGACCGTAGGCAGCTACCGTCTCTATCATACTGTCCTTAGGGGAAAAAAGGGCACTGGACTAGCCTGCTGAGAACAGCCCAAAGGTGAAAAATATTCATACCAGGGCTGGAAGTAGACAAAATATTGTCACCGGGAAGCGTAGAGAGCAGAATTCATACCCAGCTTGTGCTCAAAGATTTCCCATTCAAAGGCCATATAATGAGGCCTGGACACATACACATTACATAGGTGCTCCGGGGCTGGAGCACCTACAGAAAAAAAATAGTGGGTGCTCAGCAACCACCGGCAGCTAGCTCCTCCCTCCCCCCCCCAGCGCCTCCCCCTCCCCCCCAGCGCCTCCTACCTGCCACAATCAGCTGTTCAGCAGCATGCAGTGGATGCTGAGGGTGGGGTGCACTCGGGGGCGGAATGAGGCAGGGCCTGAGGGGGGACTGAGCACTCCCTCCCCCCAGGAACTCTCAAAGTCAGCAACTCTGCACACAGACACCATGGCCATCAGTGAGGATTGAACCTGGGACCTTCAGCACCAAATCACAGGCCTCTCCCACTTAAAGTTTAGGAGAACATAATGATGGTTGAGGGGGATGCCAGCAAAGGCAGACATGCTCACATTCATTAAACCACTGTATTACACTTATCCAAAACCTGTATACGCAACATGCCCGGTTCTGGCTTGCCCCTTAACTGGTCTCCCTGAAAAGGCCTCTTTTAAACCCAATTTTGACCCTCCTGCACTTCTTTTTGTAATTCTGGTTGCTTTAAAAAAATGTATTGAATCTGAGCTGCTGCATTATTCTGGGCCATCTCAAGATCTCATTCAGACCATCTACATTGCAGAACAGATGGGCTTGCACAGATCTCACTCCTTCAGTTGGTGGGAAGCTCCCTCCATTCTCCTTACCGTACATCTTGCCTTCGTCCGACAGGATGATCTTCCGCCGTCCGCATGGCGGGTAGATGGCTAACGCTTCCTGGAAGCTCTGCTCAATGTCCGGACTCCATACGCCCTCGGCATCATTGTCGATGGGCTTGTCCAAGGCCTCGCTGCCCCCCGAGTCGTTGCTCCCCTCAGGGGAGGTGGGAGAACTCCACTCGTTGGAGGTAATGGTGCCAGCTAGAAACTCCAAGGCGCCACTTGGAGAAGCAGCCACAGAACCTTCAATGACAAACACACTGTCTCAGTTACTGATGCCTCCGACCAAGAAGGCGAAGGGAAAGTAAAAACCAGTTCAGGGCCAATCCCATTCTGGGTCCTTGGCTGAGTGCAGGCCCCTGACTTACACAAGATCAGTTTGTCGAGACCATTTACAGTTAATGCGATAAACCATGCAGAACACCACAAGAGATTTCCTCGGTCTTAGCAGTCGCTATCCCATCACACAATCTCATTACTGCTGCAAGGGAGAGCCTTCTCCTCTGTAGGTACTTCTGCCTGGGACAGCCTCCCTGTATCGCTTTCGTTCATTAACTCTCCATCTATTTTCAATTCTCATCTGAAAACACATCTTCTCTCCTTTGCCTCTTAATTTCCCTCTCCCTTGGCTGTCATTATCCCTGTAACTGTATTATTTAACTCTCCAAAGCAGGCAGGGATTCGGTCTGTGTGAAAGACACGACACAAAATAAAGCTGTGATGAATTATCTAGTCATCACTCTGGCCTAAGGAATTGTCTTAGATACAGTTTCACGGGCCTGCAGTTGGCGATCGGTGTCATTTTTAACACTGACATTTCTGCTTCCCTGGGATCAGCTGCAATTTTTAAAAGCAATGCCTCAAAGCCAGGCACTCTAATGGAACAGCCCCAGCCTGAGAGGCGGCGAGGCAGCATGGGCTAGTAGATAAGTCACTGGTCTGCGAATCACAAGACTGAGGGTCTGTTCTTGGCTCTGCCACTGATCTGCTGGGTGATCTTAGGCAAGTCACTTCACCTCTCTGTGCTTCAGTTTCCTGTCTTGTCTATTTAGATTGTAAGGTGCTTTGGGGCAGGGACTTGTTTCTCACTGTGTGTTTGTGCAGCTCGGGGCACTACAAATAATTAATAATAATAGATACTTTATAAATCCCTGTGACAGAGAAGACAGATTGCTAGCTAGATCTTATGGTCTGTGGAGCCTTGCTGGCTGGTCCACAGAATGAATCTCTCCTATAGATAGACCCATCTCCCCTTGTAGTACCTCGATCCCCTGCTGCTTAGTTCTCCAAATGTTTCACTCTATGAGCCACCAGGGCAGATTGGTGGTTCTCACGCCATAGTTTGGGAAACTCTAGCTAGCTAGTCTGTCCTGTGAAAGACAAAAGAGCTGAAAAATCCCACTTTACCACTCCCCTGAGCCAAGCAGTGGGGAAAATCACGTCAAGCCTCAGCCCACATAGGCAGGGAAGAGGAGAAGGCTCAGGCAAGGTGAGGAGAGGGATGGCCCAGAGCTAGGGTGACTAGATAGCAAGAGTGAAAAATTGGGACAGGGGGTGGGGGAGTAATAGGAGCCCATATAAAAAAAGCTCCAAATATCAGGACGGTGCCTATAAAATCGGGACATCTGGTCACCCTACCCAGAGCAGAGAGACAGAGTGGCAGTGAATAGGGAGTAAACATAGAGTAAGGAGACTACAGCTGGAAGCAGAACGGGAGGAGGGGAACGTGACGGAGGGAAAAACCAGAAAAAGCAGGATAGAGACATAAAGATTGAGCCGAGGAAGCAAGGAGAGAGAAAGATAACCAGAAGTAAGGAGGAAGGAAATGCGAAAGAACAGGAAGAGAGACTAACACAGACAAGATCTATAAAGAGACATGTAAGATGTGTCTTGTCTGACACAGGCTGCAAACATTCTGGGGCAGAGGCTGTCTCTGCTCTGTGACTTGTCTATAGAGGGGCCTAGCACAATGGGGCTCTTGTCACAGTTGGGGCAAGTAGGTGCCACCAGAATACAAAAACTAATCAGTAATGGAGGGAGAAAGAGAGAAAGGAAGAAATACAGACTGAATGAGAAGAATGTGATCCCCAAGGAAAAGGAGATTGGGAAGAAGCAGAGTAAAAAGGAAGGATAAAAATGTGGGGCATAGAGAGGGAAGATATGAAAAAGAAAAGCAGAACTGACGGGGCTAACGGGGCAAGAGAAATGAAACAGAAAGTGCAGAATGCTCTCCTTCCATCCCCAGAGTAGGTGTGGGCTCCTAATGAGCAATCACTACATTCCAACAGACTTGGAGATGCTGTTCTGTTTGCGAGGCCTGTGCTGGGAAGGAGGAGATTTCCCAGTTTTTCCAACCCCAAGCATTCAAAAATCAGGAGTAATGCCCCCAAAGTCATGTGATTGGCTTAAAAAAAATCACGAGATTGGCTTAAAAGTAATAAATGTTAAGGTCTTTTTATTTACTTTTTGGTTTCGGAGTCTTTTGAATTCATGTTTTCAAGCTCTTCTCCACCCCCATGAGGGCTAGAATCTTACTTAAAAAAAGAAGAAACCTGAGATTCTCATGAATTCACATGATTCCAGGAACTGGAGCTTTAAGAAAAAACACCAAATATTGCAGGATTCACGATAAAATCATGAGAGCTGACAACACTGGTTTCCATAAGATTCTGTGACATCCACACCCATTTTACATCTTAAATATTCACCAAAGCCCAAACAAAAGCTTTTGGGGAAAAAAGTATAATGTTATAATAAACAAGTAAACAATAATAAATAATAATAATAATATACACAAAGTGACTAATCAGCTGGTTGCCTGGAGACTGTAAGATACCATGCTGCAGAGTGGAGGACACGGATTCGATCTAAATTAGAACTCTATTCAGGGGGATTGCATTGTTTCTCACCAAACTCCAAGGAACTGGATATGCTAGGTCCCATTGCCGTGTGCTCCCATCCCCGCAGAAAACATGGGAAAGGAAGATAAAGGCATCGGGGTGATTGAAACTCAGTCCTTAACAACATGACACCCAAACTGTAGTGAGAACTGAACCAAACAGGGACTGTTACCGTGCCTTTAAGAGAGCATAAAATGAGTGACTAATACAGTAGTTGCCCCAGTGCCAGATGTCAATCACCAACAGCCTACTCCACTGGCAGGTGCTCTGCAGAAGGTTATTCAGACATCCAAGAGATTCTGCTACTGGTGAATGAGAGACAGACCTTTGAGTCAGGTCTCCTCAGGGGAGATTCAGGAATAGAAAAAGGAAAAAGCCATATGTTTTAGCACCTCTTTTCTCATGCTTAAAAACACTCTTGCTCCCTGGGGCCCTGAGTATGACTCTGTCTACGCTAGGGTAAAAGGTGAGTTTTTATATTAAAATCCAAGGGGGCACAAAGTAAACTGTAGTTTTAACACATGTTCAGCCCTAAAGAGTGACCCTGACTGATTAACACCTTAAAACTACAACTTGCCTCATGCTCATTGGATTGTAACATGCGTTAGCTAACGCGTTAAGACACATCTTGTATCCTAATGAAGCCATGGCTATAGCCTAGTGAAGGTAGGGCCTTTAGGAACCAAAATGTGTGTTTTTCATGGGTGTGAACTCAGTTACAACCTCCCCTTAAGGCCATGTATGCAGTTTAACACCTTTAAGACTGTTTGAGCTGGCCATGCTGTAGCAAGAAAATGGAGCGAATTCAACTGAAACACACATATTTTGCTGTGTAGCGAAGCCCCACGAGTCACAGGCAGGAGCAGCGGAAACACTCTGAAAGTGGGGGGGGCCATAGGCGCCCGCACCACCCCTTCCCCGAGGCCCCCCTGCTTGCTCCTCTCTGCCCCCCTCCACCGTCATTTGCACTTATGGCTGGTAAAAAATGGGAGGGGCCATGGCCTCCTGACCGCCCTGTTCCAGCACTTGTGGTCACGAGCAGATCACTTAACTGAACTGTGGGGCAAATCTGTGGCAACAACCCTCAGGGTGATGGGAAGCAGAGCCCATGAACTCTGGCTCGATAGGGCTCGAGGCCCGGGGGAAGAGACTGTGGAGAAAACATGCAGGCTGGTGCCAGAGAGTCAGTCAACTCCTGGGATCCTGTTCTCCAGCCACAGGATACACGTAAGTGCTACTGACTTCAAATGACACTCTTAAGTCTCTAACAAACAGTTAGAGTTTGTCTACACTGGCACTTTAGAGCGCTGCAACTTTCTCACTCAGGGGTGTGAAAAAACACAGTGCTGGTAGCTATTCCTCTCGTGGAGGTGGGCTTTTCTGAGCACTGGGAGAGCTCTCTCTCAGCGCTATGCCACAACTACACAAGCAGCAGCGTTTTAACATTGCCAGCGAAGACGTGCCCTATGTGTGTGGCAAGCTGGGGTATTAATGTGTCTCCCACGCAGCATTTCTCAAATGCGGCCACCAGGGGCTTTTCTTGCAGCCACAGCTCCTGGGCTGTGATGGGGGCGGGGAGGTAAAGTAGCACCCCCTTCCTCCCTGTTTCTCCTGGATGCACTGCCTTGGTGTTTGGTTGCTGGGGCCACCAGCAGGGGTTGGTCCCTGCCCCCATCTGGAGTCAGCTGGGGCACAATGCTGTAGAAGCTGGCAGCCGGTGAGTTCCCCGCCTTCCCAGGGGTGGTGGGGCAGCAGGCTCTGACCACGGGGCTTTGGGCTCCAGCTCCAGGCTCTGGCTGTGCAGTGGCAGGCCCTGGACTCCAGCCAAACAGATTCGGGCTCTGTCCCTGGGCCCCATCCTCTGGCACGGGGCTTCAGGCTCTGGTCGTGGGGCTTCAGGCTCCAGCCTCCTGCTGCCTCCCACCCCCATCTCCCCTGGCCCCCACTGCCTCCCCCGATTCTCCAGCCAGGGCTTAATTTGTCCCCAGATTTGCCAGGACTGAGTAAGTCTGCTGGGAAAAGTGATACTTGTATGTTTGTTAATGTCACTTTTCCCAACAGACTTACTAGCTAGCAATAAATAAATTACATTGATTTGGACATGTATCTGTGCGTATTTATTTGGTTTTCCTAAAGCTAATTAAGTATTTTAGGAAAAAGTGTGAGAGCAGCCACCAGCAAGAGTTGGTGGCCACACTCTGAGGCCACCAAATTTTTTTTCCTGAGAACCCCAGCCTGTCGAGCACCAGCTGTTCATGTGGATGCTGCTACCGCACAAGAAAAGTTCCTAGTGCACTGTGATCTGCCCCTCTTTGACGTGGGAGTAGCTCAGAGCTCACTAGGGAACTTTTAGTGCGTGGCTGCAGGGGCCACACAGACAGTGGGCAGCACCCTAGTGCGAGGTAGATTTACACTCTCACTTGCTGAGCACTGACTGTTTGCTTCGGCAAGCCCTTACAGGCTCTGGAGGTGTGTGGGGAGCATGAAGGGGCCCTTGGGAGCAAAGAGGCAGTGGTCCCGAGTCTCTCTCAGACTGGCACAAATCAGTGGAGATACGCTGGACTACGTAGGAAGAGAGGAGACATGTTCAGACACTGGCAATCTTGAAGCTGCCCTCATCTTGCATCTCTAGGTCACTTTTCATTCTAACCCAGCCGAGGCCGGTACTCACTGCAGGAATGGGTCTACACTACGGGCACTACACTAGCATAGCCACAGCGCTGTGCTGGGGGACACGTGTCTGCATTAGGATCAGGCAAAGTCTGCAGAGTCCAAGCGCTGTGAAGCCTACCCATTATTTCTTGGGTTTGCAGGTTTGTTAGCAAACTGTCATTTGAACCCCTTGGCCCACCCCCAAGTCATATTCAACCTTCGTTTTTAAATGTTTGTCCAGCCAAACACAGGTGCTGGAACTAGGGGTGCTGCTGCACCCCCTGGCTTGAAGTAGATTCCATCATATACAGGGTTTTCAGTTTGGTTTTCTGCACCCCCACGATACAAACTGTTCCAGCCCCCCTCCAGCTAGAGGGGAACCTCTGGTTTATCACAGGGATAGCTGATCTCTCCAAACTAGACAGACGTACCGTATACAGACACCACATTTACTGACTTCTCATTAGAAGTTCTCTCACTTTAATTCTTCCTCTTGATTTTTTCCCCTCTCTGCCACCCTTTTTCACACTCTAAGCAGATCAGATGCCCAAGAGCATTTGACTCCAGCTTTCCCACCCTCTGGGCCGGATTCTCCTTTGACTGATGCACTCCCCAAAGCTACTCCTGATGTACACTAGCACGAAAGGAGAACTCAGTCAAGTGGGTCTGAGTTTGGCCAGAACGTTTGATCATCTCTCAGTAGGGATCAGGGCTGAGCTATAGTGATACAGAAGCCGGAACTGCTGCTACCTGCATTGTACCTGCTCTCTTTTGCCTGAGACTTCAATTTACAGGACTGTCCATCTGGCCCTTTACACTTGGCCAAAACAACCCAGAGGTGAAAGCTGGATTAGAGGGTTGGGGGAAGGGGAGGCTTCGTGATAGCCCAGCCTCCCTCTAGAGCTGGTCAAAAAAATTTCGACAGAACAAGGAAATGCGGTTTTGTTGCAATCGAAACATTTTTCAGGAATGTGTTGATGTAACTGCAAGTTTTGACAAGAAAAAGTGTAAATGAATTGTTTTGACTTTCTTGTTTCCTGTAGATTGTGTCAAAATGTTTCATGTAGATAAGGTAGAAATGTTCCATTTCAACTTCATCATTTCAATACATTTTGATTTTCATATTATATTATTGTTTTATTTATATATTATATTAGAAATGTTACATATATTTAACATATACTATATGTCATATGAAATGTAATATATACAAAATACTTCATACGATCATGCTTTGACATTACCAAAATGAAACAATTTTAGATAACATCTAAATATGATATTTAGATGTTATCTAAAACAAAATATTTCAATGTTTCCAAATCAAATATTTTTTAGACTTTCCGTTTTGCAGAAAATTTTTGAAACATGGACTTGCCGATTTGGAACAAAACCAAATTTTGAAATGTCAGAATTTCCCACACAATGTAAATTCCATTTTCTACCCATCTCTACCTATTTCCTTTCACTCTGAACTCACATATCCAGGCAGGGTTCCTTTGGGCACTGTCCACTGATTCAGAGCAGTGGGTGTTGTCCGGGATTCTCTTCTCGATGTCCCCTTTGGGTGCCCTCATTTTGAGCTAGTGACTGTTACTCCTTTTCCCTGTTTTTTCATTCTCTCTCCCCCATCACAAGTTGATCCTTGTTTCTGAAGCCCTTCCCCTCCTTATTTTGTGTAGAGAGGTGGCTACTTGTGTTTTGGGGGGCCACACCCACGTTTGCAGAGATCAAACTGGCTGGCCCCTCACACCACCATGACTACACTTCCTTCTGCTCAGTTCCTATTTTTTCCCTTCATTCTTGGTACCTGTGTTTCTCTTTGTCATGGCCTGTCCCTACTGCTTTGTTTTAATGTACTAGCTCTGTGGGCAGTGGAAAACGAACACAAGAACAACAGGGCATAACCCTTACAGCTCCAACAGCTTCAGTTCAACTGTTCTCCCCAGCACTGGTAATTTCAGTGCTTGCTCTCTTCCCTCTCACACATGGCATCTCATTGAGATGCAGAGTTCCTGCAGGGACAGACAGCTGCCAAGGGCCCTTCAGCAGAGGCCTCATTGACAGGGAGGACATCCTTAACACAGACTCCATAATCTGACACATCTGCTTCCTAATATCTATCCTCCAAGTTATTACTGTTGGTAGCAGCTTCCTCCGCAGTGTTTGTGACAGCTGCTCCACTCAACACAAAACCATGCTTTCCTGGGGTTGTGAAGTATCGCCGCCAGCTGTCTACAGTTGTTCAGCTTTCTTAGAGCCGCTTTGTGTAAGTGCTCTCCCTGCTAGTGAGTCAGTATCAGGCACAGTATGTTAGGCACAGATCCCCTGCTACATGCCTCCTGGACACCAGCGCGGGAACGAGAGGCAGTGTGCTCTAGTGAATAGGGCACTGGGCTGGAAGTCAGGTGACAAAGATTCTAGTCGTGGTTCTGCCCCGAGGTACTGTGTGCCGTCAGCAAGTCTCTGTGCCTCTGTTTCCCATCTCACCCTCTGTCTGTCTTATGTATTTGGACTGTAAACACTTCAGGGCAGGGACTATCACTTGCTATGTGTCTGTACAGTGGTACCCTAATCTTGGTTGGGACCCCTAGGCATCGCTGTAATACAAATAATGAAAAATCCTTGGGCTAACTCTCAGGGTATGCTGAGTCATGAAACACTGTTCTTGTAGCAACCTTCTATGGGTCATCTCAATTATCACTTCAAAGGGTTTTTTTCTCCTGCTGATGATAGCTCATCTCAATTGATTGGCCTGTTACAGTTGGTATGGCTACTTCCACCTTTTCATGTTCCCTGATTGTAAAAATATCTTCTTTCTGTGTGTTCCATTCTATGCATCCGATGAAGTGGGCTGTAGCCCACAAAAGCTTATGCTCAAATACATTTGTTAGTCTCTAAAGTGCCACAAGTACTCCTGTTCTTGTAGAGGATTTTAACTATTATATCTAGATGTCTGTTGAGTAACAAATACCATCCAGACACCTGCAAAAAACTTCCTAAGATAGCATAGATGCCATCTAACAACCCATAAAGATTCCAGCCAGAGAAGAAGGCACTCTACAGCTGCTTCTTACTCAGAGAGAGGCACTGACTGAGAATAATAGGAAACTTGGAACCAGTAACCACCAGTTACTTGAATTCGGCACAGCAAGGGATGTGTTCACACAATGCAGCAGTACAAGAGCTTTTGATGTGAGGAAGGCATATGTTGGGGAATTAAGAAATCTAGCTAGTAAGGTGCAATGGGAAATAGCATTGAAACTCACCAGAGTGGAAGGAGGCCCAGAAATTCTCAGTTCCTCTGAAAAAGAAGAATGCATGCAATAAATAAATGTGTCTTCAGGAAGGGATGCCCACAAATTAAAATAAAAACGACTGGAAATGGAGAAGGAGGCAGACATACAAGAATACATGGGGTTAGCTAAAGTTTGCAGGGGGAAAAGAGAAGGGCAGCAAACATCAATATGAGTCAATAAGCTCTTTGGAGCAGGGACTGTCTGAAATCAATGGGGGTGTTGCCATCGACTTCAATTTCACCCTGGAAGTTTTTCTATTAACTTTAGTGGGAGCTGGAGCAAAACCCAAGTTTTTAGACTTTTCCTCATTTCCAAGTCCTTTCAGAAATTTGCCCTGGTCTTCATATCTAACCTAGTCTCTTCCCTGACCATTCTGCTCCCCCAATGACACCAGGCCTGATGCCCCGTTAATCCATTTCCCTCCCATCTGGGCTTTCTTCCAGCCAACTCCCTCCATTCTAATCCATGCAGCCTCCATCGTCTCCTCATTCAAATTCCTCTTGAAGACTCCATTCTTCCCTGATGTTCACAGGAATTCAACAATATGTATTTTTACATCCTAGTCATTCCCAGTGCATCCAATCTACTCTGTGTCTGGCTTCTATGGATTATAAACTCTTTGAAGCAGGGGCAGTCTTGACAGCTATCTGTGTCTTGTACAGCATTGTACTGTGCTATCAGCACTCAATAGGTGCAGTTGCAGAGAGAGTTCTTGATCCCTGTATTCTTGATGGGAAGGAAATTAGCACAAATGTTGACCCAAGATAGGCTTCAACATAGGGAAGGGTAATTATGCTGCTGCTGAAATTTGAGAGAGATTCAGAAGCCTAGTCATTTGAATGATATTCGGGAATATCTGGATTTGCAAAAAGCTTCAAATGTAAGTACCAGGTGAAGTATGAACTCTGCTGGTAGTGGGGACAGGTGAGCAGCAGCACAAGGATAGGCAGGGAGGAAAGGAGAACTGAGATTTCTGTTATGTATGTCAGACAAACTGATAGAGTCACTGCTCCTCCAGACCGCACAGTGCGACTGCTGTGTCGTCTTACTACCGGACAAGTCTGTTTTGTGAAGGAAAGATCTTTTGTAGCACTGCTACTCTGAGATCGTATCACACGCAAGCCTGGGTTCTCACTGAGTGCTTAATACGAGCCCTAGCACGCGCTCAGTTTGCTTGGTACATTGAATCTCCCTGCAGCAGCTGCTGCGCACATGGCACCTGACTTCCTGAGTAAAGCAAAACAAGAGTCTTAAATGACTGCAGTAGCTTAGCCTGGTCTGAACCAGAGAGAGGATGCAGTGTCCAGCACAGTGATATAAATCAAAACAAGGAGGGATGAGAATTTCCATCAGTGCAGCCCCTGATTACGTAGTCAAACAGGATGCAATGAGATAAGACTGGATCGTGCCAAAGGCCACACACGCAGTAAGTGCCATTCGTGATGATGAGAGAACAGAACACAGAACTCAAAAGAGCACGCACGGACACAGGGCTTGATTCTGCTCTCATTTACACCAGAGGAGATTGGGATTGGTGATACTGAAGTGGAAGGCTCTATACTGATGTAAAACAAGTGAGAGAACTAACCAGAGTCAGCTAAAATAATTGTGTCCTCGTCCACACTGGAATTATCAACCGTGTTAGTTTACATGCGTTTGTTAAAACACAATGGTTCATTCAAGCTTAGACCAGCTTGTAGAGTCACTATTTAAAATGCTTAGGTCTCTCTAGAGCAAAACTACTGTAATAAAACAATAAGTCATTTGCAGTGCTTTGCCAATGATTATTCCTCACGTGATCACTGATGGCTGGGAATTACAAAGAAGGCTACAGGAGTTTGACACCCAAATCCACTGAAAGTCAAAACTCTTGAAGATCCCAGCCAAAGTTAATACAGGAGGTGAAAATATCACTGTCTCCATTTTACATATGTAGAGACTGAGGCACAAAAGAGCAAAGTGGCTCGCCCACTCACAATTGGTGGCGGAGCCTAGATAAGAACTAAGGACCAACTTTTCAAAAATATCTACTGATTTTGGACACCCAACCTGAGACATCTGACAGGGGCCTAATTTTCACAGGACAGGTGCTCAGCACTTTCCGAACATCAGGCCCCTGCAAAGTGTCTCATTGGGTACCCAAAAACTGAGGAGCCCAAAATCTCTGTTACTTTTGAAAATTGGGATCAAGATCTCCTAATTCCCCAATCCTGGGTTGTTGAGAACGCTCAGTCTAGTGGCTACCTTTTCTTTCTGAGGCCCCCCCTCCAACATGCTATAAAAACTCCCCGGCCCAGCTGTGCCACAACACCTGTTTTTCTGAATACAAAAACCAAGGCCGGGGTTACGGGATAGCCAGCAGGGCAATTGCTCGGGGCCCCACACCACAAGGGGCTCCCACGAAGCTAAGTTGCTCAGGCTTCAGCCCCAGGTGGTGGGGCACGGGGCCCTGGGCTGCAGTCCTGCACAGTGGGGCTTTGGCTTTCTGCCCTGGGCCCTAGCGAGTCTAACACCAGCCATGCTTGGTGGACCCCCTGAAACCTGCTCGCAGCCCCTCAGGGGCCCCCGGCCCCCTGACTGAGAACCACTGCACTACATCCATGCTGCCTCTTAGCCTCTTCTCTAGCCCTTCAAGGCTGGAGTTTTCAGACGCACTCAACATTGGTCTAACTCAACTCCCATTCAGCCAATGGTAAAAACTTCAGGAAAGCTCCGATGGGAACAGAGTTAGTCCAAATACTTATTGCTTTAGAAAATCCTGCCCCGAGTGCCTAAAATATTCAACTTCAGGACAAAGCCAGCACCCAGCAACTGCAGCAGTTGAACCTGGGTTGAGTCTCACAAGAGAGTAGCTGTAAGCACTGATTGCAGTTCTGAATACACAAACTCAGGGTACGTCTACACTGGAATAAAAGATCCGTGGCACAGCCCAGCTCAGATGACTCAGGCTAAAAATTGCTGTGTAAACATTTGGGCTCAAGCTGGAGCCGAGACTCTGGGACCCTTCCCCTTCACAGGGTCCCAAAGCCAAAGCCCAAATGTCTACTCACCAATTTTACAGCCCAGCAGCCTAAGCCCGAGTTAGGTGATCTGGACTAGCTTCAGGTGTTTAATTACTGTGTAGACATACCATCAGAGCCCTAGATCTGTAGTGCTCTCTTTATCTAGATTTCTATATGTGGCCATCACCATGGTATCTGACTGCCTGTTTTGGGTAACAATCTGCATGCCCTCCTGCCCAACGTTAGCAGTGCAGTTAGCACCTAACACCGAGTCATTGCCTTCAGTGGCCCAGAGAAAGAAACAAATTTGTACTTCATGCCACTCCAATTACCTAAAATAAGGTCTTGATTCAGTAAAGCACTTAGGCACGTGCTTGAGTCCCACTGACTGCAGTTGGAATTAAGCATACACTTAAAGAAAGATGTTAAGTACTTTGCTGAACTGAGGCCTAAGGAATGACTGGGAAACAGATGAGTCACATAACAGAGTCTATCTCCAGCACCTGGCGTTGGCAGGAATGTTTGCGTAAACCCAGGAAATGTCCCCGTACCCCATTTTTGGGGTATGCACTTTGAAGCCATTGAATGTTTACAGCTTGTTACTCAGAAGCAGTTGGATTGTACTACAGAGCCAGTATTCATGAAAGATTATCAGATTAATTAATTTGTAACGGGGCGTGTACAAGCAGATACAGAACATTCTGGCCCCGATTCTGGGCTCACCTCAGACTGATACTCAAAAGCACTCAACATTGACCTAACTCTGTTCTCACTGAAGTCAATGACCAGATTCCCATTAGTGACACCTCAGTGTCACTCCACTGACTTCAGTGGAGCTACTCCCGATTTACACCAGTGTAACAGAGATCAGAATTGGGCCCGCTGGCCTGTGTTAACAAAGTCTCCCCATTTTCTAGGGTGCTGGATTATTAGGCTTTTCACAGAAAGAAAAAAGAAAACATCACAAGACACAAGGACCTCTCTATCTACAATCCCAAACCAGGTGCCTCTTTCATAGAGGTCAAACTGTAGCACCAATTGAAAGTGAAAGAAAAAGGCCACACACAGGTTAAATTTCCCACACATATTATGAGAAAGTATCTCCTGCAGGCCCTATAGTTTGTCTCTCTGATCTCCCAGCTCCCTTTCCCAGGGAAGGTCAGCAGGTTATAGATCTTCAATGGGTTAATTTGTAGGGCCAGAGGGGCCCCCTGCCAAGCAAAACTAGGTTCTTAAAGGGACACCGTCAAGTTTACATTTTTCTCTGAATTTCTTTTACCTATGGCTACATGTAATATCTGTGACTGAGGGATATTAGAGACAAACTATTATTTGTCTTTGTTTTTCCAGTTAGCTTACTTGGTGGATGTGATCTGACCATTTTCATTGTTTCCTCTGTATAGTCAGTTGCTCCTGTTGTTTGTGTGAGTCCTTCACACAGCAACAAGGGAGAGAGAGGGGGGAAAAAAAGCTTTTTAAAAAATTAGGAAAATGATATTGTAAATGTACAAACATTGGCAGAGGGATTCAGAGGCAGGCATGGGACCTCAAACTTCTTTAACTCCGTTTTTTAAACAGACTAGATTTCAAGTTGAGGGCGTCCCTTTAAATCACACCAGTCCCAGGTACATTCCCTGCACTAGGTACAATATTCGTGTTTTTTATCCAGGGGCTAACTCAGGTGGGATATTTTCAGCCTGGATGGGCTGACACAAATCATCACATCATCCCTATTTCTTCACCATCCCATAGCTGAGCTGTCTCACACACTCACTGCTCACGCTACAGGTGCTCAGTGCTCTCTTGACCTTTCCTCCCTTCCTTATTGCCCTGCAGCTATTGGTTACTGGGGATTAGACTTTGACTGGACATCTCTCATTAATGGTTATCATACTGTTTGAAGGGAAACACTGTGAGGACTACGCTAATTTATTTTCTCTATGACAAAAGCACAGCAGACGCTCCAAAGACACATGCCCAGCTCCACATGACCACTTCCACCCCATGCACTGAAGCCCAGCAGCTGGAATACAACACCAAGCTAGTGGCATTGGTATCAAAAATGAGATATGAACAGGGGAACTAAAAGCTTACAAAACAGTCCAAGAATGGGGCCAATGCCTCAATCTGTGGTGCCTTTAGCTAAAAAAAAAAACTGCCCTTCCCTAGCAGGAAAATGCCTACTTTGTCTGGTGTAAAAAACAATCGGGAGTGATTGAATACTCTCCAGAAAGAGGAGACTACAAAGGGTGGAAACAAAAGTAAGGAGGGGGAGATTAACTACTTATCTTTTTCAAGATCCTGCAAGTAGCTCCATGGGGGCGGAATCCTGGGCTTTTGTAATGCTCTTTGCTGGATCAGGGCTCTAAAGGGTAACATACTAGGTGCTGATTTACCATGGTGATAAGCACAACATAGATGCCTAGACAGAGAGATGTCTAGATGGATGGCAGTGAACCATGAACAAAGCAATATGAGTTTATAAAGTCCTCTGTAAATCTTGACCAACTCGATTGCTTTTTGAGTGGGGACAGAATTGCAAAGTTAGCAAATGAAAGAAAGGTTGTAGATGATGTAATACGTTTAGATTTAGGAAAGCATTTGCTTCTCTTCTGGGAAATCGTAACTGAAAAAGTAATTCAAATTGGCTCGGATGGATGGAAAATTGGCGTAAAGGTGGCAAAGCAAAGGGGAAGGATAAATAACAATGTATCAAGGAGGTAGCAGTGTCTGTTGAGGAGTTGCAGGGATTGGTGTTAGTCCAGTTTTATTTAACATCTTAATTAATGATTTGGAAGACTGAATAAATGTCACATTAACAAAATTTGCAGATGATGCCGAATCAGAGTGACAAACACCAATGAACAGAGATGATTTAAAGGGGCCGAGGGAGCTTAGAAACAAACAAGGGCAGAAAAAAGCAAAACAAGATTTTATGTGGAAAAATTAAAGCCAGTACAATTAGGGGAAAATAGCATGATATACAATGTGAGGGGAAAACCTTGAAAGCAGCACTGCTTAAAGACACCCTAGAATGGGCATACAGAACAAATCAGATATGAGTTTGCAAGGCAGTATGGCTGCATAAATGATCAATGTCATTTTGTCAGACATCACTTCACTGAAAGAGACACTTGTCCTCTCTTTAGGCCTGGCATGACCACGTCTGAAATAGTGCATTTCATCCTGGAACCCACGTCACCATAAGGATGATGACAAATTGGAGAGAATTCAGAGAAGAGTAGCACAAACGATCAGAAGCCTGGAAGAAATGATTTATGAGGAGAGATTAAAAGTATAGGTTGGTGACAAAAGGGCTAAGAGGGACATGATAACAGTTCACAAGTACTTAAAGGGTGTAAACACCATGGAGAGAAAATGATGAATTACCTAGTGTGGTACACTGAGGCATAAACAGAAGTAATGGAATGTTAAGAAAAGGAAAATTAGCCTGAACATCGGGAAAACTTTCCTGCCAGTGACACATATTAGGGTGTGGAAACGCCTCTCATGGGAAGTGGTGGAAGTTCTATCACTTGGCATTTTAAAAACCAGATTGGACAAAACACTATCAAATGTGGTTTAGGGAACAATTCTGCATTGCATCCCACCTCCCAAGAGAGGGATGATGGGTTGGAGGAAGTAATTGGTCTTTAATTTCTATGAACAGATAAGGCTGAATTGCTGCTTCCCTCTGAAATATCCTAATGGCCTGGTCAGAGAGAGTTAACTTTCTGAACTCCCCTGGGGCTGACTGAGCTCAGTTGCTACAGAACCAAGAATTCCGAGACAGGGCCTTATCAATGGCACACCTGAATTTTAGATGTAAAAACTTACACAAAACTGGGGACAAAAGCTGTGAAGACGACTGTAACAATCCCTCAGAACAGTGTGTCTTCTGCAGAAGTTACTGTGAACACTTTACTGTTCAACAGCCACCCCAGTCCTCTGTATAGCATTCTTCACACTGAAGTCAATGACTTAGACAGAAAAACCCAGAGTGTATTCTTACAATTCTTTATTCTAAACCTTTTGCTGTCTCTGATCCTCTTCTCCATAATGTGACTCACAAGAACAGTCACTGGCTGATGGAAACCCCCCAGAAACTGTCAGTGCTGCTATGAAATTGGTTTCCATTAAAGTTCTAAACTAGTTGTTTTTATTTTCATATATTATTTTAATAGTTTTTTTGTAAAGAAAGACTTCAAAATACAAAAGCACATGCAAGAAAGTGAGAAGGGGTCGAAGAGATTCCTATCACCTAATAACAACAGGAAATCTCACACTTTCTAATTTATTGTATTCTGGTTGAACTCTGAATTTCTCTGGAAAAAAACAACCAAACAAATATATTTGATATGATCAGCTGGCAATTTCCACTGAACGTCCCTTTTTGTCCCGTGGTCTTAGACAAGTATATACCCTGTAGTCCAGTGAGTGACTGCAAAATCCAGGCCAGGATTTAGGGAAACCCTGTAAGGTGACATTATGCAGCAACAGGAGGCAGGCTGCCCATCCGAAGAAGTGGTCTGTAGCCCATGAAAGCTTATGCTCTAATAAATTTGTTAGTCTCTAAGGTGCCAAAAGTACTCCTGTTCTTTTTTTAGTAAGTCTAGGAGCTAGCGAGCCAGTGAGAACCAAAGTCTGTCTGTGTCCAGCACCCTCAATAAAGAATCCCCTTACAGCTGAGACCAGCCTCTTCTCTACCGTGAGAAAAACTACCACGATAGAACGCTTACAGCGCCGCAGCAGTCTTTCTAATCAGGTCCCAGTCCTTACTGTTCAGCCTCTCTACCCCTTCTGTGCTTCTCACTCCTCCCCATTACCCAACGCCCTGTCCTGCTGTCTGTTTCCCTCCCTAGGAGCAGAGACAATGAACCCTCTGACATCTACACCGACAGATGGACAGACAGGTGGATAAATGGTTCCTGCAATGTTGCGCACAGACAGCAAAAAGATCAAATCTGGTGGCAGCCGATCTTTTCCAAGCGGCAAGAAACAGGAACAAACCCAGTCTCCTTCCACCCTGTGTTTAAAAAGTATTTTGTGTGGTTTATTTGCGGCGGAGTCACACTGATTTCAGCTTTTAAAGACTAACAATCACGCGAGGCCAAATTTCCGTAAAAAAAAAAAAAAAAGCAATCCCACCTTATATTTATATAACTCCTTTCACCCCAAAAGAACCCACAGGACTTGACCACTTGAAATATAGACAGGGACCCCTTCACTCCTGGCTGCAATGTACTTAACCTCCGGGGTGAAACACAGGAGTTGTTTTTAAGTAGAACCTTCCACACAAGGGAAACGATCAGTAAATCCCCTAACTCCGCTAATCCTGCTCCATTTTTGAATAACTGATGCCCAAAAGAACATTATCTCACCCTTATGGAAAAGTCCCACAGGAATTCATAACTTTCCTGTAGGTCTGTGGCCCATCCTATAGAATTTAAATGTAAATAGAGAATTCCACTCCTGGTGTATAGAATAGTAAAACAATGACAATCGACCACTAAAAGGTGCTCACTCTATTGAATTCTAAGGGACTTTCCCATAAGCACTGCTAACTATTTTCTTCTAAAGCAGCAAGTTCCTCCAGTTTGGGAAGTGAACGGGGGTAGACAGCCAGCAGCCTCCATCAGTTTCCCGATCTCTTTCTTTGTACATTTGTGCCTTTCTCCTTCCGCCCCCCCCTTCTCCAAGCCCCCCTTCGGTTCCCTCCTCTCCCCCGCGCACCCCATCCCCCACCCCCTTGGCCGCTGCGAAAGCGGGCGGTGAAATCGCATTTCCTGACCTGGAGAGTCGAGATTGGTGCTTGTTCCCTACATGTAGAGGAACTGGCTTCAAATCCGCTTCCCTTTTTCCGCCTTCAGCTCCGGGACTTACTGCCAAAGGGAACAGAGGAGGGTTACTCCTGCGGTGTGGCTCAGTCTCGCTCTTTCCTGCTCCCCACCCCCTCTTCTCGGCGGTGGGAGTCGCGGGCGGAGGGGGGAGGATCAGCCTCTAGCCTAGCGCCGCAGGACCGGGCTGGAGGGACCTGGCGAGCGCACTGAGTCCAGCCCCCGCCGAGTCCGGCACAAAGTTATGGGCAGCCGCGCTCCTTGGAGCGGCTCCGCCCTGCGCTTGGTGGGCTCCTTTCCCAGCTCCCCGAGCAACAGCAGGAAGTTGGGATCGGGGCGGGGGGGCAGAGACTGGGGAGCCGCGGCTGGCCGAGAGGGAGGGAAGCGGCCGGAGCCAGAGGGCAGAGCAGGGCCAGGGGGCCGGACGCGCCCCCGAGGGGAAGGCACCCACCTGGCGAGCGGAGGGGGGGCGCTGGAGGCACCGGGAGGGGGCCGGGCCGCTCCCACCCCCCAGGCGGCGTGTGGCAGGAGCAGGTCAGGAATGCGAGGAATGAGGCTGGTATGAAATGCACGCAGCCGAGGGAGGGGGCGCCGAGCCGGGAAGGGAGCGAGGGAGGAGGCCGGCCGGCCCCGGCGGGGGGGCGGAGTTGGGAACGAAACTGACCAGGGCTCGCCTCTGGCCAGGGCAGCGGGGGAGGAGACTTGAGGCGGTGGGCGGGAGATGGAGGGGGGAGAAACGGGCCCATCCCAGGCAGGGGCGAGAGGAAACTCCCGGCAGCCGCAGAGGAAGGCGTTCGCTCCCGCCGCCGGACCTAGGGCTGGGCATGGCAGAGCCGCAGGGGCAAAGCGGAGGAGGCGGCAGAAATCACTGCTGCGAGGGGGTGGCCAACCCTCCAGGATTGTCCTGGAGTCTCCAGGCATCAAAGATTAATTTGTAATTCAGGAGTCCGTCATAGGATGAAATCTCCAGGAATACGTCCAACCAAAACCGGCGATTGTCCTGGTGGGCCGCAGGCGAGCAGCACCGGCTGGGCAGTGCGCCCCGAGGCAGGGCTGGCAGAGCCAGCCGCACGTGGGTCTGGGTTGGTTGCGCTGGCCTCCCCTCGGGAAGGACTTTGGAAGGGGGGTTGTTACGTGGGACAATCACCACGGCTAGCAAAGGCCAGGCAGTTAACATTTAAAAACATTGCCTCAGGGAGTTCTGGTGTGAACAACCATTGAACAACAGTGACAGGAAAGAGGTATAAATAGTTTCATGAGCTAAAAACTGGCTGTGATTATTTTGTAATAAATATTAACACAAATTGCAAATAGTGTCAAGTGCATGAGAACTAGGTTGATGATAGATTCCCTGCCCCACTCCCCATTTTTCAGACCATTTTAAGCACCACCTCCAATGAAGGAAGGAGCAGCTCCCACATCCCTCTGAGGGGGAGATTGGCATCCCCCTGCTGCGGACTCCTTTTTAGTAGGCCTCATTCCCATGAGGGAGTGGAGGCAGAAAGGCCACTTTCCACGAGCATTTGATTTTCTGATGCTTTCTAAACTCTCTATCCCTGGGGTGCATAAGTAGTGGCCCAGTCTCCTGCAACAGGGGACAGAGGCTAAAAAAACTTTACTGACCCCAAAGATGGCACTTCCAAGCTACACAGCATCCACTACCCCAGTGGTTTTCATACTTTTTTTTGGCAACCCAGTTGAAGAAAATTGTTAATGCCTGTGACCCAATGGAGCTGGGGATGAGGGGTTTCGGATGTGGGAGGGGGCTCAGGGTTGGGGCAGAGGGTTGGGGTGTGGAGGGGGGCTGGGAATAAGGGATTCAGGATGTGGGAGGGGGCTCTGGGATGGGACAGGGGTTTGGGGTGTGAGAGGGTCAGGGCTCTGGGCTGGGGGTGCAGGCTCTGGGGTGAGGCTGGGGATGAGGGGGTTGGGGTGCAGGAAGGGGCTCTGGGTTTGGGGGGGGCTCAGCACTGGGGCAGGGGATTGGGGCGCAGGCTTATCTCCGGTGGCTCCTGGTCAGTAGCGCAGCCGGGGTGCAGAGGCAGGCTTCACACCGTCCTGGCACCGCAGACCACGCTGTGCCCTGGAAGCGGCCAGCAGGTCGAGCTCCTAGGCAGAAGCGCGCAAGCGGCTCCACGTGGCTCTTACCTGCAGGCACCACCACCCCCAGTTCCCATTGGCCGGTTCCTGGCCAGTGGGAGTGCGGAGCCACTGCTTGGGTTGGGGGCAGTGTGCAGAGCCTTGTGGCCCCCCTGCCTACGAGCCGGACCTGCTGCTGGCCGTTTCCGGGGCGCAGCGCGGTGTCAGAACAGGTAGGGACTACTAGTTTTTACTGGCCGGATGCCAGGATCCATGAGTGCTGAGCAAGGCGACCCAGTGCTTTGCATTCCGCAACCCCCAGTACTGGGTCGCAACCCGAACTTTGAAAACCATTGCACTACCCCATACTGGGAGACTGGGGTCAGCACTGAGTCAGAAGGAATAGAGCATCTCCTCTCAAGTTACCCACCCCACTCCCTGCAGCACAGCACCCTGTCGTGCCATGCAGGGAGACATTAGGGTCAGTACTGACTAAAGAAGAAAGAGCCCCTCTCTAATGAGTCATCCACACCACTCCCTGCAGCACAGCCCATTCTTTCAGTTTCATTTTCCATTATAAAAACACTTCACCCTTGTGCACATTTTCATATCCAAAGCACTTGACAAACATCTACCTAACCCTCTCAAAAAACCCTATAAAGTAGGTTAGTTTAACTAGGAAGGCAAATGCAGGGCAGAACAACTTACTGACCCTTTGAACTTATGAACAGTGGGATATATTCTTCTGTGCCATGATGGCACTTTTCTCCATTTTACAACTGGGGAAATTGAAGCCTGGTCTACACTTAAAATTTTTACAAGCATTACTATGTCATTTAGGGGGTGATTTAAAAAAAAAAAAAACAATGTAGCTATGCCAGTAAAAGCCCTTCTGCAGACCGTTATACAGTGTAACTGTGCTTATACTGGTATCGCTTTTGCTGGTTTCATAGAGTATAGATTTCATAGAGTTTAAGGCCAGAAGGGACCATTAGATCGTCTAGTCCGAACTCCTGCATAACACAGGCTGTACATTTAACCCAAATACCCCAACAATGAGTATGATGACTTCAGTTAAACTAAGCATTTTAGCCCTCAGCTTCCCCAAACCAGCGTATTTTATGCCAGTATAACTACAGCCACACTGGAGGGGTTTGCCAGTATAGCTATACCAGAATAACAATACCAACTAGTGTAGCTAAGACCTGAGACAAAGAGTTAAAATTTCTCAGCAGCATTGCGGACTCCAGTGATTAAGTCCCACCTTGTGGGGGCACATGATTATGTGACAAGTATCAGGGGGTAGCCGTGTTAGTCTGTATCTACAAAAACAACAAGGAGTCTGGTGGCACCTTAAAGACTAACAGATTTATTTGGGCGTAAGCTTTCGTGAGTAAAAACCTCACTTCTTCGGATGCATAGAGTGAAAGTTACAGATGCAGGCATTATATACTGACACATGGAGAGCAGGGAGTTACTTCGCAAGTGGAGAACCAGTGTTGACAGGGCCAATTCAATCAGGGTGGATGTAGTCCACTCCCAATAATACATGAGGAGGTGTCAATTCCAGGAGAGGAAAAGCTGCTTCTGTAATGAGCCAGCCACTCCCAGTCCCTATTCAAGCCCAGATTAATGGTGTTGAATTTGCAAATGAATTTTAGTTCTGCTGTTTGTCTTTGAAGTCTGTTTCTGAAGTTTTTTTGTTCAATGATAGTGACCTTTAAATCTGTAATAGAATGACCAGGGAGATTGAAGTGTTCACTTACTGGCTTATGTATGTTACCATTCCTGATGTCCGATTTGTGTCCATTTATTCTTTTGTGGAGGGACTGTCCGGTTTGGCCAATGTACATGGCAGAGGGGCATTGCTGGCACATGATGGCATATATAACATTAGTGGATGTGCAGATGAATGAGCCCTTGATGGTGTGGCTGATGTGGTTGGGTCCTCTGATGCTGTTGCCAGAGTAGATATGGGGACAGAGTAGGCAACGAGGTTTGCTACAGGGATAGGTTCCTGGGTTGGTGTTTCTGTGGTGTGGTATGTAGTTGCTGGTGAGTATTTGCTTCAGGTTGGGGGGTTGTCTGTAAGCGAGGACTGGCCTGCCTCCCAAGGTCTGTGAGAGTGAGGGATCATTTTCCAGGATAGGTTGTAGATCGTGGATAATGCGCTGGAGAGGTTTTAGCTGGGGGCTGTATGTGATGGCCAGTGGTGTTCTGTTATTGTCCTTGTTGGGCCTGTCCTGTAGTAGGTGATTTCTGGGTACCCGTCTTGCTCTGTCAATCTGTTTCCTCACTTCCCCAGGTGGGTATTGTAGTTTTACGAATGCTTGATAAAGATCTTGTAGGTGTTTGTCTCTGTCTGAGGGGT